>NW_012267307.1:782389-785437 GCF_000151885.1 Dipodomys ordii
TCTTCATGTGTCTATTGGCCATCCTTCTTTCTTCTTCAGAGAAGTTTCTCTTTAAGTCTTTAGCCCACTTATTTATTGGGCAGTTGTTTCTTTGAGGAATTTTTGTTGGGGGATTTAATTTTTTGACTTCCAAGTATATTTTAGATATGAAACCCTTGTCCATTGTATGGCTAGTGAAGATCTTCTCCCAATCGGGCATTCTATTGATCTTACTAGCTCTGTCCCTTGCCATGCAGATGCTGTGCAACTTCATGCAATCCCATTTGTCCAACCTTTCTTTGATTTGTTGTGATTCTGGGTCTCTATTCAGAAAATTTCGGCCTGAACCAAGGAGACCTAGGGTTTCATCTATTCTATCCTGTAATGTTTTCAGAGTGTCTGCTTTGATTTCGAGGTCTTTGATCCATTTGGAGTTGATTCTGGTGCACGGTGACATATAAGGATACAGCTTTAGATTTCTACAAGTAGTTAACAAATTTGGCCAGCACCATTTACTGAAGAGGCTCTTTCTTTCATTCTGTTGTTTTAGCTCCCTTATCGAAGATTAGGTGGCTATAGGACTGTAGATTCATTTCTGGGTTTTCAATTCTATTCCATTGGTCCTGAGGTCTGTTCTCATGCTAATACCAAGCTGTTTTGATGACTGTGGCTTTACATTAGAGTTTGAAATTTGGTATTGATATTCCTCCAGCAGTGTTCTTTCTGTTGAGGAGTGTTTTTGTATTCGGGGTCTTTTATTGTTCCATATGAATTTTTGGATTGCCTCTTCTAGTTCCTTGATAAATGAGGTTGGAATTTTGATAGGTATCGAATTGAATTTGAAGATAGCCTTGGGAAGTATTGCCATTTTCACGATGTTAATCTTTCCAATCCAGGAGCATGGGAGGCTTTGCCATTTTTTAAGTTCTGTGTTAATTTCCTTTATCAAGATTTTAACGTTTTCACATAGAGGTCCTTCACTTCTTTGGTTAAGTTAATTCCTAGGTGTTTTATTTTTTGTGGCGCTATTACAAAGGGAGTTGGTTTCCTAATTTCAGCCAGACTTTACTCATTGTTGGCATACAGAAAAGCCATTGATTTTGGGGTGTTAATTTTATACCCTGATAATTTGCCAAACTTTTGAATCAGCTTTAGTAATTTGGCAGTGGAGTCTATGGGATTCTTACATACACAATCATGTTGTCTGCGAAGAGGGAGGGTTTTATTTCTTCTTTCCCTATTTGGATCCCCTTTTTGTTTGCATCTTGTCTTATTGCTGTAGCTAAGCATTCTAATACTAGATTGAAGAGAAGTGGAGAGAGTCGACATCCTTGTCTTGTTCCTGAGTTAAGAGGAAATGACTTTAAATTTTCACCATTAAGTATAATGCTGGCTGTAGGTTTGTCATATACAGCTTTTATTACATTGAGGAATGTTCCATGGATTCCAAATTTTTCCAAATCCTCATCATACACGGGTGTTGGATCTTGTCGAATGATTTTTCTGCAACTATTGAGATAACCATGTGGTTCTTATTCTTGCTCCTCTTGATGTGATGAATAATATTAATTGATTTGCATATATTGAACCAAATTTGCATCCCTGAAATGAATCCTGTTTGATATTGGTGTATGATATTTTGGATGAGTTGTTGAAGTCGATTGGCCAAGATTTTGTTGAGAAGTTTTGCATTAATGTTCATCAAAGAAATGGGTCTATAGTTCTCTTTCTTTGATGAGTCCCTGCCTGGTTTTGGGATGAGGCTTATGATGGCTTCATAGAATGTGTTCGATAGTGAACTTTCTCTTTCAATTTCGTTGAAGAGTTGGAGGAGTATTGGTGTGAGCTCTGCTTTGAAGGCCTTGTAAAATTCCACTGTAAAACCATCTGGTGCTGGACTTTTCTTAGCTGGGAGGTCTCTTATTGCTGTTTCTATTTCATTGCTTGATATGGGCCTGTTAATATGGTTTAACACATCTTGGTTTAGTTTTGGCATGTCAATATTTGCTAGGAAAAGAAATTCTCAAACTTATTAGCATAAAGTTTTGAGAAGTATTCCCTTATAGTGTTCTGAATCTTGGTTGTTTCATTGGTGATGTTTCCATTCTCATCACTGAGTTTATTAATTTGGGTGTGTTCTCTTCTTTTTATGATAAGAATTGCCAAGGGCCTGTCAATTTTGTTAAGTTTTTCGAAGAACCAACTCTTTGTTTTGTTGATTCTTTCTATAGTTTTATGGATACTAATTCATTTATTTCTGATTTTATTTTAATTATTTCTTTCCATCTACTGGATTGGGGTTTATTTTGCTGCTCTTTTTCAAGAAGGTTTAGATGTCTCATTAAATTGTTGGTTTCAGATCTCTCCAATTTTTCATGTAGGAGCTCAGAGCTATAAACTTCCCTCTGAGTACTGCCTTTGCTGTGTCCCAGAGGAGCTGGTAATTTGTGTGTTCATTTTTGATGAATAACATGAACATTTGAAATTCCTTTCTAATCTCTTCCATGACCTATTCATGATTCAGCAGGGTGTTATTTAGCCTCCATGTGATACAGGACTTTGTTTGGTGGCTTTTGGTGTTGAGTTCTAATTTTATTCCTTTGTGATCAGAGAGAATGCAAGGTATAACTTCAATGTTTCTGAATTTAGACAAGTTTGCTTTGTGGCCTAAAATGTTGTCTATTGTAGAAAATTTTCCATGTGCTTCTGAGAAAAACGTGCATTCTGATGCTGCTGGGTGAAAAGTTCGGTAGATGTCTGTAAGTCTAGTTGATCTATGCAGCTCTTTAGATCCGGGGTTTCTCAGTTGAATTTTTGCCGAGTTGATCTATCTAGTGCGGAGAGTGGTGTGTTAAATCCCCAACAATTAATATCTTTGGATCTATATGGGATTTGAGGGAAAGTAGTGTTTCTTGGATAAATTTGGTGCTCCATTGTTTGGCAAATAGATATTTAGAATTGTAATATCCTGCTGAAGGAGAGATCCCTTAATTAGTGCGACCTTCTTTAACTCTTCTCACAAATTTTAATTTGAAGTCTATTTTATCTGATATTAGGATTGCAACTCCC
>NW_012267307.1:785874-787488 GCF_000151885.1 Dipodomys ordii
TTGGTTTTCTATGTGTAGGACATCTTTAAGAATCTTTTGTAGGGCTGGTTTGGTGGAGATGTATTGTTTCAATTTTTCTTTGCTATGGAAAGTTTTTATTTGGCCTTCAGATATGAAGGACAGTTTAGCTGGGTACAGTATTCTTGATTGATAGTTGTTTGTTTTTAGGGCATGTCATTCATCATTCCAGGCTCTTGTTGCTTTGATTGTCTCTGCTGAGAAATCTGAGGTGATTCTAATTGGTTTCCCTTTATAGGTGATTAATCTTTTCTCATTGACAGTTTTACGGATATTTTCCTTGGTATGAGTTGATTCTGTGTGGATTATAATGTGAGGGTGGGATGTCCTATTCTGGTCTGGTCTACTTGGGGTTCTAAAAGCTTCTTGTATCTGAATAGGCCTTTCTTTTTGCATGTTTGGGAAATTCTCTATTAGGATCCTGTTAAACAAATATCCTAGACCATTAACTTCTGTTTCTAGGTGCATATCTACACCCATTATCCATAGATTAGGGCTTCTGATGGTGTCTTTCAAGTGTTGGATAGATCTATCATATTTCTTGGACTTGTCTTGGATGGTTGTATATTCTTTATCTACAATATCTAGGTTGTCTTCAATCCCTGAGATTCGATCTTCTGCATGGTCTAACCTGCTGTCAAGACATTCTACTTTGTTTTTTATCTCTTTGCCTTTTAATTGGTCAGGTTTGATGGCTTCAAATTCGTTGTTGAAGCTCTGTTTTAGATCTTGTATAAATTTCTTTATTTCCTTAATTTGGTTTTCAGTGTTTATTCTCAAATCACTTAGTTATTGTTTGTCTCTTCTCCCATTCCTTCCTTTGCGTTCCATTCAGCATTCCCTTTGTCGTCTCCCTGACTTCCTTCAGCTCTTTGTTAATGGATTCCATGAATGCCTTTAGTGATCTTTGTGTATTCTCTTCCTGCTCTCTCAATTCCTGTATTACTCTTTGTATTTCTCCTCCCATTCGTGGGATTCCTGCAGTTCTCTTTGAGTGTTCTCAGCCTGCTCATGCCATTCCTGCGTTTCTCTTTGAGTATTCTCAAGCTGCTCACGCAAGTCCTGTATCAGTTTTTGTGTAGCTTCCTCACGGTTATTGTATTCCTGTATAAACTTTTGGATTGCCTCCTCTCTCTCCCTATCACGCTCATACAGAGCCCTTTGTATGTTTTCTATCTTTTCATTTATCATGTTGGCCAGCAGTGTTTGTAGAGCTATTTGGGAACTCTCCTCTGGATTATTCATTATCTGTTCTGCCCCTGATTATCAAGATTGGGAATTGAGATACCCGGATTTGCCATTTTTCTTGTGTTTTTCCGGCTTACTCTGCCCATTTGAGATGAAAATAGCACCAGTTTTGTGCTAGAACACTATGTTAAGGCAACCATCAACCAAAGTCTTAATTTGTACAGTCAATAGTCTACAGATACAATCTAATTCAACAAATACATCTATTCACCATCAAACAACTATATGCTTAGAACCGCAGATAATAATTTGGAAAACCAGAAATTATTAGGGTTAGGGAGAGATGTGGATAAAAAAAGGAATAGATTGGTGTGGGGAGGCACAGGGAGAGTTAACTAAGTCCTAATC
>NW_012267307.1:787996-854378 GCF_000151885.1 Dipodomys ordii
CTTTGATTTTTTGGGGGGGAGGGGTGGGAAAAATCCTGTATCTCCCTTGTTTCTGTAACCAGCCTCTTGTTGGAGTCTCTGGTCTGCTTGTGGTCCTGTGGCTTGGTTGGTTTCTTAAGTCAGTTTGTTTGGACAGGCAGAAAAATGCTCTGCTTTACCCAGGATTTTGAGATCCTCCTCCCAGGTTAGTTTAATGGAAGGCTGATCTGCTTTGAGAATCACAGAAGTGGGGGATGCAGTGATGAGGCTAGGTTCTGGGTAGAGTTGAGGCCTTTGAGCAAACAGTAGCTTTTCCCTGGGGCTATTTAGTGAAAAACTCACAGAGCCCAGCCTGGAGCCATTCTCAGGGTTTCTGTTTACTGAATTTCAATTGATTGTCAAGGCTACTAGTGGGAGGGGTAGCCTCTGGCTCTGATTACCCAGTGAAGAAAGTCACTCCTAAGGCTGGTGCCCGAGCTGGGTGACTTTTCCCTGGGTGGAGCTGAGTCTGGCAAGTCACACCGCCGTTAAGTTGTTGTGACCTGCTAAATGACTCGTTTTATTCCAAGGCCTGAGTTGGACCTAGCAGCTCCACTGAGCTTTATCCGTATCCAAGATGGAGATTTCTGGTACTGGGCGGGGGGTGGGGAGGGGTGGCCTTCCCTCCTCTCCTCCCTGAGAAGGAGTGAAGATGTCGGGCTTCTATTCATGCCGAGTCTTGGTTCCTGGGTCGTCTCTGGTCTGCGAACTGCAGGATGAAGATGGCTGCACCTTGTCGGTTCTTGCTGGTATTGAGTAGAATCCACTCGCCCACTGTGTCTGGCTCCTTGGTCCCGGACTCTCTGTGGCTCAGGTATGGTGCCCTGCGATTGCCGCCGCCACGGCTGCCACCACCTTGGCAGCTGCTGGCAAATATTCAGATGTATCTCCTTGCCTGGATTTTCGCTCTCTGGCGTCTCTCTTCTGTGATGGCACCCTTGCTGTGATTCTCTGGCTTAGGGCTGTTCACTGGAACTCTAAAACTTCTTTCTATTGGAGAGCTTGTTCAGATTCCAGCTTCTCCTCCGCCATCTTCCCGGAACTCCCCTCTTGAGTTCTTGGTAAGGCACCACTCATCCTACTGTGGCTTCAAACTGGGGAAAACTTGCGGAGTTCTTAGAAATGTCTTTAAAGTGAGGTCAGCACCTGGTCTCTCAATCACTGCACCCACACACACACCTCCACATATTTGCAGGCAAAGATATTTTATTTTCATTCTTTTTTCGGTTGTGGGGCTTGAACTCTGGGCCTGGGTGCTGTCCTTGAGCTTCAGCTCAAGGCGAGCACTCTACTACACGAGCCACAGCACCCCTTCCGGAGATAAGACTCTCAGGGTCTTTCCTGCCCAGGGTGGCTTTGAACCATGATCCTCAGATCTCAGCCCCTGAGTATCTAGGATGATAGCCATGAGCTACTGGCACCCAGCCAAAGATACTTTTCCATTCTTGGCATCCTATCCCCTCAGGAGACTGAGATCTGAGGACCGCAGTTGGATACCAGCCTTGGCAGCAAAGTTCATGAGAACTCTTTATGTCCAATTAAACATCCCAAAAAGCTGGACGTGGAGCTATGGCTCAAATGGTAGACTGCTAGCTTAGAGCATCAAAGACAAGACCCACACCCTAGTTTAAAGGTTTTTCTAGCACATACAACCCATGAAAGGGAAGAAGGTGGGAACACTGGAGCTCAAACCTAACACATAATACTCAAGCCTCCTAGTACAGACCCCATCTGGCTCTGATTCTCTAGATTCTTTGTCCTACATCATGGCAGTCTTAGATGGGACTGACCATGCACCAAGTTAGAATATTCAAGTATAATCTCATACTGAGGATCCAATTACCTTATCAAAGAATCAGTATCTCTCACTGTCCTGCCTCAACACTGGGCAGTGAGGTGAGATCTAGTTATCCAAACACATGATATGGGAACCAAAGGGTTTCTTAGTCAAGGGATGGAGAATGGGGGTCTCTAGGTCCCTCTTGGGAAGGTGAAAGGGGCTGATCTATCCCAGGAATTTTCCTGTGTTGTGAGTATTATCAAAGAAACAACCCTGCTCAGAGCCCAATGCCTCTGGTTTTCCCACTAGCCTCTACCTAGCCCTGTCGCACCTTCAGCCTGCCCTCTCTGAATCCCAGATCTGCCACCGAGACTAAAGACTGAGCCATCAAAGAGACCCACTTCTGCCTCTGAGAATGGCAGTCATGGGGACCTAGCAACCTCTCGATGAAGTCTCAGGGTGACATGGGTGCCAATTCCCGCCCTCATTCCCAGGCTGTCTTGTGACAATGGTATGCTTACCTCTGTCTCTGGTGGATGAATGAACACCAGAGGTGTCATCTTCAGAGTGAGCTCTGGAAAGTCCCAGTCTCCAAGGATGTACTGCACAGGCATCCTGAAGTGAACAACAGCCAGGTCATAAACGGTGAACCCAAGGTGTCAGGACTTTTAATAGCAGTGTGGCTGGATCAAAGGCTCTATCACTGGTAGTCTAGGTTATCAGGCAAGACCATGACTCCAATGTCCTGATACACCTGACCTGGGATCATCTTCCCTCTTCATCTTCCTGCTTATCCCTTGCCTCTCTCCTCTTGACAATCCCTCACCCCAATACCTCCCTAGCCCTTGGACACTTTCTTTTTACCTGACCAGGAAATAAACTCGTTCGGGCTGGGGCTGATTCAAACCCTGAGCCCTAGGGTCTACCCGAGTCTGCTTTCCTCTGCAGTCGGTGACCACACAGCTCCTGAATATCATGGAGTTACTAAGGGGTCAGTGGCTTGGTCCTACATACTGGCTTTAGTCTCTGAAACTGTCCCCACAGAGATTGTGAATGGTTGGCTCCCTTGATCCAGGGACTCCAAACCAAGGCTTGCATGTTCTCCCTTCTTCCTTCCTTTCCTCTTTTTCTCCCTCTGTCCTTCCCTCCTCTCTCTCTCTCTTTCCTTTCTTTGTGTCATACCTGGGCCTCTACTTCAGAGCGTAGGTGCTCTCCCTAAGCCTTTTTACTCAAGGCTAGCAGTCAATGACTTGAGCCACACATCCCCATCTGGTGTTTTGTTTTTGGTAGTTAATTGGAGACAAGAGGCTTACAAGTTTTCCTGCCTCGGCAAAAAGCCTCAGTCCTCCGATCTCAGCCTCCTAAGTAGCTACAATGGAAAGTGAGAAGCACCAGCATCCAGCTCAAACCAAGGTTTCTTCATGTTCTGTGGAACCAGTCCTGGAACCTTTCATTGTCTATGACCCCCCAAAGCCTGGCACACTCTGTAACTGTTTCTGGAAAAATAAATGAGCATCTGTCTATGACAATACTACAGAAAAGTCTCATCTGATTCAGATAAATATCCTCTGTGGGGGAGAGTGGATGAAGGCTGATGTAGCTCTCCAACAGTTCTCCCTCCTCCCTCTTCTTGGCCTTCTGGTGCCACTGCACTTATCTGTTTTGGCTCTGAGGATGTGAAGCATGATGTACTTGCTGGATTCAGCTGGTTAGCCGCTGGACAGAGAGACCTTTGAGAAGACAGGCATCCCAGAGGCCTCTGTCCAGCGGCTGACCAGCCCTGTGGCATTGAATTCCCCAATCAGGTGTCAATGAGGTTGCTGTGAGATGAGTGTCTGGTTCAAGTGTCCTCCTCTCCCTCCCATGGGGCCAGACATGATGGTCCATCACTTCTGCCCCCACCCATGTTTCATGTTGCAGAGAAGGGGTCCTTGAGGTAGCCTGGGGTCTCTGAATCTCTCAGAGTCCAGTACAGGTGCTGGACATCATCTCTGCTCACAGCTGGCAGGCTGGGGATGGTGAGGTCACAATGTCTGTTCTCCATGATGTCCTCCACTGTGGTGCTCACCTTAGAGAGAGCTGGAGGAGACTCAGCAGCTGGTGGAGAAAGGCAGTCGAGGCACAACATTCAAAGCAGGAGACAATCTGGCTTGGGACCTCTGCCTGTGTTGCTTTGAAAGTATTTTTTTTTAAATTATTATTGTGAGAATACCATACAGAGGAGTTACAATTACATGTGCAAGATATCGAATACATTTCTTATAAAGCATTGTTGCCTCCTAGTTGTTTCCCCTTCCCATCCCTTTCCATACTCCTCCCCACCCACATCTGATCCTCTCCCCACCTCCTACCAAAGTTGTTATGTTTGTTTTTCGACATAACAACTTGTACAGCTCCTTGTTGCAATGGGTCCACATGTATCCCTAGTTAAACAATTTGTTTTTGTTTTTTTCCCTTCACCTCCACAAATTTTACCAACATCTATTCCAGTGAAAGTATGGGTTATACTGTGGGGGAGGGACATACAAAGCAACATAGAAATCATTATATGAATATGATAGAAACAATTGCATGAAAGGGAAAAAACAAAAAAAAACATTTGAATACTTATCTTGGGGATCATTCCACTAACATAAACTTATCTGACCTTTTCTGCTTGACTGGGACATATACTAGTTACTCCAAATAAAGGAAACCATGGGACCTATGTTCCTTTGGGCCTGGCTTACTTCATTTAATAAATTTTTTCCAAGTTTTTCCATTTCCTAACAAATGGGGCAATGTCATTCTTTCTGATGGAGGCATAGAATTCCACATTTTCTTGATCCATTCATCTACTGAGGGGCAATCTGGGTTGGTTCCATCTTAGTTATGGTAAATAAAGCTGCAATAAACATAGTTGTGCTGGTAGCTTTAGTGTGGTCTTGTTTGTGATCATTTGGGTAAATGTCCAAAAGTGGGATTGCCAGGTCATAGGGGAGCTTTATGTGGAGTCTTTTGAGGAACCTCCATACTGTTTTCCAAAGTGGCTGAACAAGTTTACACTCCCACCAACAATGCAGTAAGTTTCCCTTCTGTCCACGTCCCCTCCAGCATCTGTTGTTATGATATTTCTTGATTACAGACATTCTAACTGGTGTGAGGTGGTATCTCAATGTTGTTTTGATTTGCATTTCTTTTATGGATGGAGAGGTTGAGGATTTCTTCATGTGTCTATTGGCCATCTTTCTCGGCTCGTCAGAGAAGTTTCCTTTAAGTCTTTAGCCCACTGATTTATTGGGCAGTTGATTTTTTGAGGATTATTTTTGGGTGATTTAATTTTTTAAGTTCTAGGTATATTTTAGATATGTGAACCTTCTCTGTTGTATAGTCATTGAAGATCTTTTCCCAATCCGTGTGTTTTCTCTTGATCTTGCTAGCTATGTCCTTTGCCATGCAGAAGCTCTGCAATTTCATGCAATCTCATTTGTCCAACCTTTCTTTGATTTTTTTGTGTTTCTGGGTCTCTATTAAGAAAATTTCACCTTGTGCCATGGAGACCTATGGTTTCTCCTATTCCATTCTATAATGTCTTCAGAGTGTCAGCTCTGACGCTGAAGTCTTTGATCCATTTTGGGTTGATTCTGGTAAAAGGTGATATAAAGGATCTAGCTTTAGTTTTCTACAAGTAGTTAACCAATTTTTCCAGCACCATTTACTGAAGAGTCTGTCTTTCTTCCATTATATTTTGAAGTCCCTTGTCGAAGATCAGATCGCTATAGGTCTGTAGGTTCATCTCCGGGTTTCAATGCTATTACATTGGTTCTGAGGTTTGTTCTTGTGCCAGTACCAAGCTGTTTTGATTACTATGGCTTTGTAGTAGAGTTTGAAATTTGGTATTGATATTCCTACAGCACTGTTCTTTCTGTTAAGGAAAATTTTTCTATTCGGGGTCCTTTATTGTTCCATATGAATTTTTGGATTGCCCCTTCTATTTCCTTGAAGAATGAGGTTGGAATATTGATGGGTATTGCATTGAATTTGTAGATAGCCTTGAGAAGTATTGCCATTTTCACGTTGTTGATCTTTTCAATCCATGAGAATGGGAGTTTTTGCCACTTTCTAAGTTCTGTTTTGATTTCCTTTTTCAGGTTTTTAAAGTTTTCATCAGAGAGGTCCTTCACTTGTTTAGTTAAGTTAATTCCTAGGTATTTTATTTTTTGTAGGGCTATTAGGAATGGAGTTGATTTCCTGATTTCAGCCACCTTTTTCTCATTACTGGCATGTAGAAAAGCCATTGATTTTTGAGGGTTAATTTTATACCCTGATACTTTGCCAAAGTTTTGAATCACTTTGAGTAATTTGGGAGTGGAGTCTGTGGGATTATTTAAATACAAGATCATGTCATCTGCAAAGAGGAAGAGTTTTACTTCTTCTTTCATTATTTGGATCCCCTTTATGCTTGCATCTTGTCTTACTGCTGTAGCTAGGCATTCTATTATTAGATTGAAGAGAAGTGGAGAAAGTGGGCATCCTTGTCTCGTTCTTCAGTTTAGAGGAAATGACATTAGTTTTTCAACATTGAGTATATTACTGGCTGTAGGTTTGTCATATACAGCCTTTATTGTATCGAGGAAGGTTCCATGGATTCCTAGATTTCCAGAACCTTCATCATAAAGGGGTATTGGATCTTGTCAAATGCTTTTTCTGCATCTATTGAATAACCATGTGATTATTATCCTTGCTCTTCTTGATCTAATGAATTACGTTACTTGATTTGCATATATTGAACCAGCTTTACATCCCTGAAAAGACTCCTGTTTGATCGTGGTGTATGATTATTTGATGAATTGTTGAAGTTGATTGGCGAAAATTTTGTTGAGAACTTTTGCATCAAAGTTCATCAAAGATATGGGTCTATAGTTCTCTTTATTTGATGAGTCCCTGCCTGTTTTTAGGATGAGGGTTATTATAGCTTCATAGAATTGATTTCGTGGTGCACTTTATCTTTCAATTTCATTCAAGAGTTGAAGGAGTATTGCTGTCGGCTCTGTTTCGAAGGCCTTATTGAATTCTTCTGTAAAGCCATCTGGTCCTGGGCCTTGCTTAGATGGGAGGTGTGTTATTGCTCTTTCTATTTCAATGCTTGATATGGGCCTGTTAAGATGATTTAACTCATCTTGGTTTAGTTTTGGCATGTCGATCTTTGCTAGGAAAAGGTCTATTCCTGCCAAGTTCTCAAACTTATTAGCATAAAGTTTTGAGAAGTGTTCCCTTATAATGTTCTGAATCTTGGTAGTTTTTGTGGTGATGTTTCCATTCTCATCTCTGAGTTTATTTATTTGGATGTGTTCTCTTCGTTTTCTGATAAGATTTTCTAAGGGTCTGTCAATTTTGTTAATTTTTTCGAAGAACCAACTCTTTGTTTTGTTGATTCTTTCTATGGTTATTTTGGATCATAATATATTTAATTCTGTTTTAATTTAAGTTTTTCTTTCCATCCACTGGATTGGGGGTTATCTTGCTGCTTTTTTTCAAGGAAGATCATCTGTCTCATTAAATGGTTGGTTTCAGATCTCTCCAATTTGTTGATGTTGGAACTCAGAGCTATAAATGTGCCTCTGAGTACTGCCTTGCTGTGTCCCAGAGGAGCTGGTAGTTTGTGTGCTCATTTTTGTTATATATCATGAAAACTTGAATTTTTATTTTAATCTCTTCCATGACCCACTTGTGGTTAAATAGTGTGTAGTTCAGCTTCCATGTGTTACAGGGCTTTCTTTGGTGGCTTTTGGTGTTGAGTTCGAATTTTATTCTCGTGTGATCTGAGAGAATGAAGGTATGACTTCAGTGTTTCTGAATTTGGACTATTTCGCTTTGTGACCCAAAATGTGGTCTCTTTTGGAAAATATTACATGTGCTGCTGAGAAGATCATGTATTCTGATGCTGTTGGGTGAAATATTCGGTAGCTGTCTGTTAAATCTAGTTGATCTCTGCAGTTGTTTAGGTCTGCGGTTTCTCCGTTGAAATTTTGCCATGTTTATTTATCTAGTGGGGACAGTGGTGTATCAAAGTCTCTGACAATTAAGGTCTTTGGATCTATATGAGATTTGAGATATCAGTGTTTCTTGGATAAATTTGGGTGCTCCTTTTTTTGGTTAATAATTAGCATTGTAATATCCTCCTGAAGGAGAGATCCCTTTATTAGTATTGAGTGGCCTTCTTTATCTGTTCTCACTAATTTTAATTTGAAGTCTATTTTATCTGATATTAGGATTGCAACTCCCGCCTGTTTAAGGGGGCTGTTTGTTTGGTAGATTTTGTTCCAGCCTTGCCCATTGAAAATGTGTTTGATTTTATGGGCAAGCAGATAAAAGAATCTTGCTTTTTAATCCAACTAGACAGTATGTGTCGCTTCATTGGAGAGTGAAGTCTGTTAATATTGAGAGATAGGATTGAGAGGTATTTAGGAGTTCCTGACATTTTATCCACCTTCTTGGGGTCTGCAGCAACTGGGTTTGTCCTATGGTTCTTGGATTCTCAGTTTGGGTGTGGTTTCTTGGTCTTTATTGTAGTCTTGTTGGTTTTTTATGTATAGAACATCTTTAACAATCTTTTGTAGGGCTGGTTTGGTGGCGATATATTGTTTCAATTTTTTGTTGCTGTGGACCATTTTTATTTTACCTTCAATTATGAAGGAGAGTTTAGCTGGGTACAGTATTCTTGGTTGATAGTTGTTTGTCTTTACGGCATGGCGAACATCATTCCAGGCTCTTCTTGCTTTGATTGTCTCTGCTGAGAAATCTGAGGTGATTCTAATTATTTTCCCTTTATAGGTGATTGATCTTTTCTCCTTGACAGCTATAAGGATCTTTTCCTTGGCCTGAATTGATCCTGTACGGATTATAATTTGACTGTGGGCTGTCCTGTTCTGGTCTGGTCTATTTGGATTTCTAAAAGCTTCTTGTATTTAAATAAGCCTATCTTTTTGCATGTTTGGGAAGTTCTCTGCTAGGATCCTGTTAAACAAATATCCTAGATCATTAACTTCTGTCTCTAGATTCTCCTCAACACTCATTATCCTTAGATTAGGCCTGATGGTATCTTCCAAGTGTTGAATAGTTCTATCATATTTCTTGGATTTGTCTGGGATGGTTGTAGGTTGTTTCTCTATAATATCTAGGCTGTCTTCAATCCCTGAGATTTGATCTTCTGCATGGTTTAACCTGCTTTCAAGACTTTGTACTTTGTGTTTTATTTCTTTTCTTTCTAATTGTTCAGCTCTGATGGCTTCAAATTCTTTGTTGGAACTTTGTTCTAGATCTTGTAAGGACTTCTTTACTTCCTTAATTTGGTGTTCCGTGTTTATTCTCAAATCACTTAGTTGATTGGTTATTGATTCCTTGGACTCCCATTCCTTCTGTTGGGCTCTACTGAGCATTCCCTTTGTGGTCTCACTGATATCTTTCAGCTCTCTGTTTATGGATTCCATGAATGCCTCCTTTGATCTTTTTCTATTTTCATCCCGACCTCTCAGTTCCTGTATTTCTCTTTGATTAGCATCCTCAAGTTCACACATTTCCAGTAGTTCTCTTTGAGTGTTCTCAGCCTGTTCACGCCATTCCTGACTTTCTCTTTGTCTGTTCTAAGCCACTTCACGCAATTCCTGTCTATCTCTTTGATCTCAACCTGCTCACGCAAATCCTTTTTTTTCTCTTTGAATGTTCTCAATCTGCTCACGTAATTTCTGTATCAATCTTTGTGTAGCTTCCTCACACTCAGGAGACTCCTGTATTGATCTTTGGTTTTCCTCCTCTCTCTCCCTATCATGCTCACACTGAGTCATTTGCAAGTTTTCACTCTTTTTACTTACTCTGTTTAACTGTAGTGTTTGTAGAGCTTTTTGAGAACTCTCCTCTGGATTATTCATTATCTGTTCTGTCCCCTGATTGTCATGAGTGGGAGTTGAGAACCCCGGGCTTGCTATTTTTCTTGTGTTTTTCTGGCTTGTTCTGCCTATTTGGGATGAGAATAACGCCAGTTTTGTGCTAGAACACTATTTTAAAGTAAACATCAACCAAAGTCCGTAGTTGCATAGTCCAAAATCTGCAGATAGAATCTGGTTCAAGAGATACAATCTATTGAACATCAAACAACTATGTCTTAATGGCCTAAGAACAGTAGAGGAGAATTTGACAACCAGAAATTATTAGGTTTAGGGAAAATGTGGGGAAAATAGGATTAAAGGGATTTGGGAAGTTGAGTGAGAGTGGAATTAACCATATCCTAATCTCAAAGAGGGAATTGCATTGGACAGAATGATAGCAGAGAGAGTGAAAAAAAGAAAAAGAAAAAAAAGAGAAGAAAAAGAAAAAAGAGACAAGAAAAAAAGGAAAAACAAAAATTTTAAATTAAAAAGTTAGGGGGCTGGGAAGGTAGCTCAGTGGTAGAGCACTTGCCTTGCATGCCTGAGGCCCTGGGTTTGATTCCTCAACACCACATAAGCAAAAAGAAAAAAAGCCAGAAGTGGCGCTGTGGCTCAAGTGGTAGAGTGCTAGCCTTGAGCTGAAGAACTGAGGGACAGTGCCCAGGCCCAGAGTTCAGGCCCCACGACAGGAACCCCCCCAAAAAAAGTTAAACCCTTAAAAACTCTAAGTTTGAAGGAGTAGTATTCAGAGAAGAATGAGGATGGGATGAGAGGAGGGGAGGGTAGAAAGGAGACATGAAAAACTAGAAAAATAAAAATGTTTTAAAATATCATATGGGTATAAAGAGGTAATACTTCTATTAAGGAATTTAAGTCTAAGAGGTTTTGAATTGAGTAATAAATTTCTGGATTAAGTGTGTACACAATGGAGTATAAGATCTAATAATCGACGACGGGTATATTTGAGGGTGAACAGAATAGCAATTAATCATGCAGAAAAGAATGAAAGAGAAGAAATGAAAAGAATGAGAAAAGAATGAAAGAAAAAAAGGATCAAAAGGTGAGTAGAGATTTTAAAAAGCACATACACATATACACCTAAAATAAAAATTATACGAGGAAGAAAATAAAAAATAATTGAAAAAACATTTTTAAAATTAAAAATTAAAAAAAAATTAAAAATAAGGTGCCCAAAAAAGAAAGTCCTTTGATTTTTTTTGGAGGTGATGGAAAGATTCTGTATCTCCCTTGTGTCCATAACCAGTCTCTTGGTGGAGTCTCTGGTTTGCTTGTGGTGTTTGGTTTTCCTGTGGCTTGAATGGTTTATTAAATCAGTTTTTTTGGGCAACAAAAAAAATGCTCTGCTTTACCCAGGATTTTGTGATCCTCCTTCCAGGCTAGTTCTGTGAGAGAGGGATCTGTTTTGAATATCGCAAATGAAGGAGATGGCTTTTTCCTCTAGTTTTGAGATGCTGTGTTGAGGCTAAGTTCTGGGTAGAATTGAGGCTTTTCAGCAAACAGTAGCTTTTCCCTGAGGGGCTAGCTTCTGAGACAGTCACAGAGCCCAGCCTGGAGCCTTTCTTGGGGTTTATATTTACTGAATTTCAATGGATTGTCTAGGCTGCTGTAGGGAGGGGCAGCCTCTTGCTCTGTTTACCAAGTGAAGAAAGCCACTCCTGGGGGCAGATTTTCATCTGCCTGGGGTGGGTGACATTTTCCTGGGTGCAGTTGTGCCTTGCAGGTCTGGGCAGGTTCCTGTGACCTGCTAAATGACTGTCTTGTTTTTTCCCAAGGCCTGAGTTGGAGCTGGCAGGTCAGCCTGGCTTTTGTCAGTATCAAAGTTGGAGATCTCCTGTAGTGGGGTCAGGGATGGGTGCCTTCCCTCCTCTGCTCCTTGAGGAATTAGGATGTCAGGTTTCTACTCATGCCAGAGGGTTGGTCCCTGGGTCGTCTCTGGTCTGAGATCTGCAGGGTGAAGATATCTGCTTCTTGTCAGTTCTTGCTGGTGTTAAGTAGTATCTGTTTTCCTGCTGTGTCTGACACCTTTGTCCCGGACTCTGTGTTGAAGATATGGTGGCTACAGCCACTGCCGCTGCCGCCACAGCTGCCAGTAAGTGCTCAGATTTGTCTCTTTGCCTGGATTTTCCCTTTCTGGCGAAACTCTTTGTACTGTGATGGCACACATGGTGTAATTTTCCGCCTAGGAGTATTCACTGGAACTCTAAAACTTTTTTCTATGGGAGAGCTCGTTTAGCCTCCAGCTTCTCCTCCGCCATCTTCCTGACCTCTGAATGTCATATTTTGGCGGTTGAAATCATCCATCTAATTTGACCCATAATCCTAGGCGTTAGTGAAAATTGCCAACTTAAATAAAAGAAACACCCTGGAAAACGTGACATTTAATTTGTCTCAATCAAACTTAAAGTGTTCCCAAGTCAGTGGTCCCCTTTTCCTTCCAGACAGCCTATAGCAGGTTGCAGAAACGGGCATTCAGTGAGCCCTAGCTAATTGCCACCTCCTGATATGGAGAAGGCTCCAGGAGGGGGAATGGACTTGTGTACCACTTCCAAGATGGAAACATCCCAGGGTGGACACAAATTGGAGTCTGCAGGATTCCAGCGAGGAGTCAGAAAACTGGTACAATGCTCCAGGAGGGAATCCATGCCACCAGTGCAGGCCCAGAGCCCTGTGCCCGGATGCCAACAGAAACCATAAATGCCCTAGGTAAGGTTCCCCTCTCATCCTCGGTCAGGGTGAAACATCTGCCATGTCACAACTTATGCCAGCCCCCAAAACCACATAGATTCACAGCCCCTGTCCTACCCTCTCCCCCACCTCATTCCCTAATTTTGTTTGGTAGACACATTCGCAACCCTAGAATTAGCTCTAACTACAAACACAAAAGCAGAGTGTCTGGCTGGAAGATTGTGGTTGTGATCACACTCGCCTCACCAAACTTTTGGCTGTGCATAGAAGGAGAGGTGTCCACTCTAGTCCAGCATTCACACAGGTCACCTAGGGGAGGCACATGCAGGCCCAGCATCTACTGTGGGCTATAGGTAAGGGGGAAGAGAGAGGTGGAAATAAGAGGAAAGGAATGTCTACTGAAATCTTACCATAAAGGAGCCAAGAAACTGTGAAGGAGAAAACAAAAATTGTGGCTGGGCTCGTACTTGGTATTGAAAAAAGAACAACAACAAATACACACACAGAAATAAAATGCTTTAGCTGTTTTTAGACATGATGACTTACATATATTTTCATTGCTCTCATCTCCCTGCTCTCCCAACGTACACACACAGACACACACACACACATACACACACACACACACACACACACACACAAACACAAATCCAGAACGGTGACAGAAGACTCATCCATTCAGCACCTGCAATTTGCCAACTGATCACTCACCTGAGCATAGTCAGGTACAAGGAGAAAGTTTCTCTCTCTCTCTCTCTCACACACACACACACACACACACACACAAACACAGACTCAGAGTAGTGCCTCTCCTAAGTTTGTTGGTTCCTCATGTGGGACAATGTACAAGCTGAAGGACAAAGGTTCCCATACCCTGTTCCCTTGTAAAAACCAAGGGCTCCCACCGAAGGGGCACACTACTCTAATGACACAGCATGACCCACCTCTCCACTTCTCCAAGGCCAGACCCTTCCCCTTGGGAACAACTACTGATTCACTGTCGCGACCGCCTCGACCCGCAAGGATGACGCGACAACAGGTTCTTCTTTCAGACGGTTTATTCAGGACCTTATTTACAGCTTCTTTTCTCCTACTTCTCTCCTGCCTGCTTCTTCCTGCTTCTTCCTGTTTCTCCTGCTTCTCCTTCCCATCCCCCCCCCCGGGCGCTCCGGTTATAAGCCTCCTGGATGGCCAATCCTGAAGCGCCATGTGGCATATACCGATAGGGCTGCAAACACGGAAGCAAACTAGGAGCCAAGTCATAGCCATATAAGGAGTTGTTTTTTACAGAGAGCACTTGTCACGGGGAAGACGGAAGGCGGGAGCCCGCGCCATCTTAGGTCGCAGCACCACGCGGCCCTGCCATTTTAGCTACAATGTTGCTTTTGCAGCCGTCTTTGGTCGCGGCTCCCGCAGCTCTCCACAATTCACCAGAACCTTAGGCCAGGACATAGGGTGAAGGAATCCCCACACATGTGACTACTCAGAGGCAGGACTGAAAACAAGCAGGGGGTCATGGGGTTCCCATGGGAGTGTCTGATCCTGGGTGGGAGCAGTGTTGTGGAAATTGATTGGGTCCTAAAGGCTACATATATGGACAGACCCCCTACTTCCAACCTAGATGCTTCTGGGTGGCTGGATGGATTCTTGGGAAGGACAAGTAGACCAGATGCACTGGGAGCAACAGCAGATGCTGGAAGAGCTGGGAAATGTGATCACCCTGTGAGTAGTGTTGACAGCTCGGGTGGGAGGGACAGGACGGGTGTACGTGTGTCGGAGGGGTGTGTTCCTCCCAGATATTCACCTTCTATCTGACCCACAGTGCCATCACCTCCCTAGTGGGTTTTTCTGGGGCCCTCCTCTGGTAAAAGGGTAACTGAGCACAGAGGAAAAGTACTCACATAGGAAGGTGGGGGCCTAGCTTCTGCATCCAACATCCCCCACCCCCAGAAAAAAGGAAAAGACCTAAGAAGGCAGGTGTAGAGGTGCTGCTCCCCACCTCTGACTAAAGCCACCAGGTTTCCACCAGGGAGAAGAAGGGTGCAGATGTGCAGCTGTGTGACTCCTTTTGCTCCAGGTGCCCCCTTCTCACCCATTCCTGCATCTCCCTGTTTCCTGGGATGCTGGCCACTAGGGATAGGGGTGGGTTTCTCAAGTTGACATCCACTCCCCCACCCCCAGTTCTGGGTTGCATTTGTCTCAGACTCAGGGCTGGCCTGCTTGGCGCTGGGGAGTTGTGGTTGGGACACGAGAGGAGAGGTGATAGTCGCTGGTCTGGTTCCTTAGGGGGGAAGTGGGGAGAAGGGGGTGCATAGAGGGAGTTCGTGAGGTGTGGGCCCATGGGGCAGCACTCATGTGTGCTTTGGGGAGAAGCTGTAGGCTGTGGTTCCAGTTGCAACAGGCAGTGATGGCAGTGGTGTGGTAGACACTCGGGCCCAGAGCAGAGGACCAGGGACTGGGACAAGGTCAGGGCCCCACGCCGGCCAGGGGTGCAACATCGCTGCATGACTCCAAAAGTCACCACGTGTCTGAGCCGGCAGGGACATATTTGAAAAGCAGTGCCGCAGGAAGGGCAGGAAATGGGGCTGGAGTAGTGGCAGGTAGATGGTGGGGCTGAGTGCGCCTCCGTACAGCTGAGCTCTCAGCCCAGAAGCCTTGGACATAGGGCTTACCTAGCCTCTGAGCCTCCCTGGGGCAGTGTGAGGGATGTGCCTGCTGTGCTGGCTTTCTGTGCTCTGTGCTCCTGGCCCAGAACTGTGCTCCTAGAGCAGCAGAGGCCAGCCATTGATGCCACCTCCCCTGGTGCATTTGCTTGCTCATCTCTCTGCTCTCTCTCTCTGCCCCCACTTCTCTCCCTGGCTGGCCCGCCACTGCCACGTAAGTGCACTAGCACCCGTGTGCCCCTGGCTGTAGCAGCTATGTGCCCCCTTGGCTTTGCCCTGTCTGCCCTCGGTCACATCTCCTCCCCACCCCTGGCCTTGTGCTGCCCTGACTCTGCCCTAAGGCTACTAGGCCATGGCAAAAACAGCCTCACCTCAGCTCAGGGCTTCCCCCTAAAACCAGCAGCTGCTCAGCCCAACCACTTGGGGAGACTCTTCTCATCCACCCCACACACCATGAAGGTACACGGTGAACCTCCGTGTGTGTGTGTGTGTGTGTGTGTGTGTGTGTGATTGTTGGGGATACCTACCTCTCAAGGACTCAGAACATACCACCCTTTGGGATGACAGCAAGCGCACAGCACATTTTAAAAAGATAGCACAAAGAAACCTGTGTCATGGACTCATCACAATGTGCCCTTTGAAGGACTCAGCACATAGCACCCTTTGGGATCCTCATGGTAATCTAATGACCAATAAAATTAGACATGCCATTTAGACATCACTAAACTTAAATATATTAGTATTATGACATCATATGTCATAGTGACATTATAGATATGTTGTGAATGCCTATTCTGTAATTTCATTCTATTTCAATTGAACAATAGTGGAGGATATCAGAAATCTATTGTGACCTCAAAGCCATTGTGATATGAAAATCCCTTTGTGACATCAGAGTGCCATTGTGATATCATTAACCTGTTGTGACATCACAAACCTGTCCTGTCCATTGTGACCTCATCAACAATGTGACATCACAAAGCTTTTGTGATGTCACATTGCTATTGTGACATTACAATCACCTTGAGACCTCCCAAACACATTATGACATCTTTACCACCTTTGAAAAAACACATGATCTTTTTGACATCAGAGTAACTTTGTGTATCCATATCTTCATTATGAAATATCAATTGAGATCAGATATGACATTATAATATCACAAAGCAGTCACAATAAAATCATTGGTGTAACATCACTGTCATTAAGACATCAGCTCATTGTGACATCACAAATCTGTAATGACATCATACCACTATGACATCACATTGTCATTGTAACATCATATATACATTATGCATATCTATTATGTGAGTTCATTATATTTCAAAAGTGGCATGTGGGTTCATATAAAAAAACACATTTTGACTTCATAACCATTGTGACATCACAGTCCTTTTGTGACATAACATTGCCATTGTGATATCTAAACAACTGTGACAATTCAAACATGTCCTGTCCTCGTAAGTTTTGTGACATGTTGCCAATATGTTATGTTAGGCCCCATTGAGAGCTCACTCTATTTTTGACCTCATATTATTTCAGGTATGACAAGAAATATTAGAAATATACTGTGACATCATGCATATAGTGATATCACATTGCTAGATGTAATGACCATTGTGTCACATTGTCACATCACAAATCTGTTCTGACTTCATCACATTTGTGCCAACAAATGCCTTTGGAATCCTCACAATTCCATTCTAAACTTCTATACTCATTGTGAGTTAATGACAATTGAGGTCTGGAATGCCATTGTCACATCAGTAATCTACTGCGACATCACAATTCTATTTTGAACTCATCCCTATTATGGCATCACCAACTAATTGTGACATAACACACATGACATTATAATTTGACATCATATTGCAATTGTGATATTACTGTACCATCATACTTTCACAAACCTATTATGACCTCATCACATCTTAGAAAATTCATGGCCTTTGGGACATAATGCTCTTTCTGTGAACGTGTATCATTGTGAACTTGTAGCAATTGAAATTTGAAATAAGATGTAATATTACAAGCTAGTTTTGACATCACTAACCCATTTTTATATCATTTACATTTTGACAACCAAAACCTGTTAAGAACTTTAGCACTTTTGACCAAAAAAAAAAAAAAGTGGCCTTTGTGTCATCACAGTTCATTTGTGTATGTCATTGTGATTTCATTCTCATATCCTCACTATAAACTAATGGCAATTAAGATCTGACATGCCACTGTGACATCACAAACCCTTTGTGACATCATCACCAGCGTGACATCAGACTGTCATTATGATATCATCAGCTCATGGTGACATCACCAAGCTACAGTGACATCAAAACATTATGACATCGCATTGCCATTTTGCTGTCATAGACACATTGTGAATGTATAACCTATGATATCATTCTATTTTAAATGTGGCATATCAGTTGATATTAGAAATACATTGTGACCTCATAACGACTGTAACATTATAAACCCTGTGTGGCGTCATAACCAGTATGATATCACATTTTTGTTATGATATCTTTAGCTTATGGTGACATCACAAAATGACAATGACATTATAGCATTTGCCATTATATCATTGTGACATCATAGTCACATTATGAATGCCTAATCTGTGATTTCATTGTATTTGAAATGTGGCATGTGGGTTGATATCAGAAACTCATTGTGACGTCATAATCTTTGTGACCTCAAAATCCCTTTGTGACATCAATTTGGCAATGTGACATCACAATGGCAATGTGATGCTACTAATGCACTATGATATCACAATGGTCATGAACTAAGAATGGGTTTCCGATATCAACCGACATGCCACATTAGAAATAGAATCAACATAAAGGGCTAACACAACGTGTCTATGATATCAGAATGACAATGTAATGTTACAGTGCTATAATGTTTTTGTAGTTTTACATGTCAAAATGAGCTGATGGTGTCATAATGGTAACATGATGTCACAATTATGATGATGTCAGAAAGGATTTTTTAAATATTTCAATGGAATGTCTGATGGCAGTTGTCATTAGATCCCCATGAAGATATGAATAAAAAAAATGTTCTGTGATGTCACAGAGGCCATGTGTGTTTTCAAAGGTGGTAAGAGGTCATAATAGCTTTGGAATGGCACAATGTGATTCATAATATCACAATGGAAATGAGATGTCCCCTTGGATTTTTGATGAGGTCACAATAGTTTTTTGATTTCACAGTTTGTAATATCAGAATGATATATCCAATTTCAATTACTCATGATTCAATATGAGGATACCAGATGATAGAAGAAGCTTCATAGTATGAGGTCATACTATCTGAAAACACAATGGGACACTGATTTCACAATGACAATGTGATGTCTCAACATCATGTTATAATGATGTTTTGATATCACAATTGGTGACGCCATACTGATGAGGAGGTCACAATAGATTTGAGATGTCCCAAGGGGTTAGTGATGTCACAATGGCATATGGGATCTCAACTGTCATTAACTCACCATGAGTATATGAGTTTGGGAAGGGATTCTGATGTCCCCAAAGTATATGTAGTCAAAAAGGCGAAGAACTAACAGATCTGAGATGTCACAATTTGTCACAATGGTTATGATGTCCAGTGGTGTGATATGATGTTACACTGGATTTTAGATATCTCATGTCATATCTGAAATATGAAGACAAACACAGATTTTCAACTCACAAAGGGCCTAAAATATCACAATGACATGTCACAAAAGTTATGAGGACAGGAGAGGTATTTGATGTCACAGTGGGTTAGTGATATAACAAAGGCAATGTGCTGTGACAAAGAGATTTTGTTGTCACAAAGGTAATGAGTTCACAATGGTTTCCTGTTATCAACCCACATGGCACACATTTGGAATAGAATGAAATCAAAGAATAGGCATTCACAATGGGTCTATGACATCAAAGTTATTATGTGATGTCAAGGCATCAATGTTTGATAGGATATGTACTCATTACCTTACTCATATAACTGTAATCCCTCTGTACACTATATTTACAATACAAAACGTACAGAAGAAAAAAAGAAAAAAATGGTATGGTGTCATTGGGGTTTGGTGTTATCACAATGAGATGATGGTGTCATGATGACAATGTGATTTCACAGTCAAAATTATTGCACAAAGTATTTGTGATGATACAATGCTATGTGTGATCACAATTTTCATTAGTTCGCTATGAGAATATGGGTACACAAAGGGTCTGTGAGGCCACAGAGGTCATGTGTTTTTTTTAAAGGTGCTAAGACTTCACAATTGCTTTGTGATGTCACAATGTGATTGTGAAGGCTTTACAACAATGTGATGTCACAATGATTTTGTGATGTCACAGTGGTGATGAGATCACAATGAGTTTGTGATGTCTCTATGAGTTTGTATTATTACAATGACATGTCCAATTTCAATTTCTACTAGTTCACAATGAGGATACAATTTCAAAGAAAGAATTTTAAGATCCAAAGACCATGAGTTTTTAGTCATAATGTGTGATATGCTGCCATTAGGATATTTTAGGCCTTTAGTAAGCTTATATTCTGTTTTCAAACTCATAATAATTCAGGTATGACATATGATATCAGAAATTGGCTCTGACATTATGAATATTGTGACATCACATTGATAGACATCAAGACCATGGTGTCACATTGTGAACTCACAAATCTGCTAGGATTTCATCACATTTGTGCCAACACATGACTTTGCAGACAACACAGTCCCTTTTTGAACTCATATCTTCATTGTGAATTAATGATATTTGAGAATCGGCATGCCATTGTGACATCTCCAACCTATTGTGACAGCACAAACTTATTATAGTAGAAACACATTGTGATCTAATAGCCATTGTGGTAGTACAATCCCTTTGTGACCCTATATTTCCATAGTAATATCACTAATCCACTGTGAAATTCCAATCCTCTCTTACCCAATCCAGGTACGAAATGTGATACCCGAATCCAGAGTGATATTTAGATCATGGTGACACTCACTGATAGATGATATGAGCATTTTGTCACATTCTGACAACACACACCTGTTAGGACTTCATCACTTTTGAGACAACGCATGCTTTGGAGACATCACAGTCCCTTTGTGAGCTCATATACTCATTGTGAGTTGACAATTGAGATCACATATGCCATTTTGATGTCACCAACACATTGTGACATCACACACCTCTTGTAAACTCATCACTAGTGTGGCATCACCAATTGTGGTATCAAAATATTATTAAGTCATCATATTGCAACATCACATTGCCATAGTGATATCACTGTTCCATTGTGTTTTCAATATCCTAGTATGTCTTCATAGCATTTTAGAAAATTCATGGCCCTTTATATTTGTCTTCTTCTGTGAACTCTTATCCTCATTGTGAAATAGTAGCAACTGAAATTGGGCATGTGATTATGAGATGTGACTTCACAAAACTTTGATTTCATCACCAGTGTGACATCACAAACCCATTGTAAGCTTTCATAGATATTTGACATCACTATCACATTGTGACATTCCAATCTTATTAGGACCTCTTAGCACCTTTGAAAAAACACATGGCCTTTGTGACATCACAGTCTCTTTGTGTAACTATACCCTGATTATGAACTGACAATTGATATCAGACATGCCATTGTAACATCATGAACCCTTTGTGACAGCACCATTGTGACATAACATTCTCATTATATCAGCATCAACTACTTTTGACATCAGAAAACTACAACAAGTTAGTATTATGAGATCACATTGTCATTGTGATATTATAGTCAGATTGTGAATGCCTGTTTTTAATCTTTTTTGTTGTTGTAGTTGGTCATGGGACTTGAACTCTGGGCTGTCCCTGCTCTACAGCTCTAGGCGAGCACACTATCACTTGAGCCACAGCACCACTTTTGGTTTTCTAGTGGTTTTTATTGGAGATAAGAGGCTCATGGACTTTCCAGCCTGAGGTGACTTTGAACTGCAATCCTCAGATCTCAGCCTCCTGAGTAGCTGGGATTACAGGCATGAGCCACCCGCACCAGGCTTTTTCATTCTGTTTAATATTTGACATGTGTGTTGATATCAGATACATGATGTGACCTCATAACCTTTGTAACATCATAATACAGCAGTGACATCAAATTATCATTATGACACCCTCAGCTCATTGTGACATCACCAAACGACAATGGCATCATAGCATGATAAATCACAGTGACATTGTTATGTCATAGACATAACAGTGTGAAGGCCTATTCTGTTAATTCATTCCATTTCAGAAACCCATTTGACCATATAACAATTGTTATATCACAATCCTTTGTGACATCACCTAGCCATTGTGCCATCATTAACCTGTTGTGCCATCACAAACCAGTCCTATCCTTTAGGTTTTGTGACATTGTCATATGTTAGGCTCTTTGTCAGCTCATAATCTGTTTGCAATCTCATATTTGTGATAAGACATGGGATATCAGAAATCCGCTGTGACATCATACTGCCAGATATCATGACCATTGTGTCACATTGTGACATCACAAACCTGTGAGAACGGCATCACATTTGTGTCAACACATGCCTTTGGAGACATTACAGTCCCTTTTTGAACTCATATATTCATTGCCAATTAATTAACGAGATCTGCCATGCCACTCTGACATCATGGACCCATTGTGACATCACAAACTTATTGTGACCTCTTCACGAGAAAGGCATCAACAATTAATTGTGGTATCAAAGCATTATTTTGACATGATATTGTGGTATTACCGTTGTGATATCACTTTCCCATTGTGTTTTTACAAACCTATATTGCCACATCACATCTAAGAAAATTCATGGCCTTTGAGACTTCAAGCTCTTTCTGTGAACTCGTGTACTTATGACCTCTAAGGCAAGGAGACAAACCATGTAGTCACATTTAATATAATAAAACAATTTACAATAGAAAGGGGACTGAAATTACCTTATCCTGGACTGGATACCCAGGTCCAAGAGCAGCCTTGACCACCAAACCTCAGACCTCCAATGGGCAGCCCCACCCTTTCTTAATTGGTCTGCAAACCACCAGCCAAAAAATTATGATGTCCGAATCTCCAAACCTCAATGGGCAAGGTTTTTTACTTTTTCATTCCTTCCTCCTTCACTACAGACCTGTCCTTCCTTCTTGGTCTTTCCCTTTTTCCCTTTCACCACTTCCTTCTTCTCTTCAGGTCTCTCCACTCTCCACAGGCCTGCCCTACTCTGCCTCAGTGACCACTTGCCAACCTTCTGCTCTCCCTCATCTTCCTCTCTTCTCAGGTTTTTCCCTTCCTGCTGTCTCATCACTTTCTTCCATCCGGGTAGCTCCCATTTTTATCCCCCCTACCAATGCTCTGAAAATGCAACCTATATATAGGTTGAACCCCTCCTCACTCCAACGGGTCCCCTGCCTAACAATTTTTAACCATCTCTTCCCAATCTGCCCAATGCTCAATCACTTCTTGACAGCTCACCATGTGAGGCTTGACACCTCCATCTTTGGCTGCCTTCCCCACATTCTCCCGTGGGCCAGGCCAAGAATTTACAATGATTATCAGCTCCCACAGGTAATTCTGGCAACACTGGTTATTACATAGTGAATTAGAAGAAATTGAAGCTGTATATGTCAATGTTATATTAAAACTTGATGAAACATCACTAACTCATTGTGACCTCATCACTGTGGTGAAATCACAAACTCATTGTAATATCACATTGCCATTGTGCTAACATGATCATATTGTGATATCCCAAACCTATTATGACCTCAGAAGCTTTGAAAGCATGGCCTTTGTGTATTCACGGGCCCTTTGTGTACCCATATCCTCATTTTGAGCTAATTGAGATCAGACATGCCATTTTACCATTGCAAAACCTTTGTGACATCATCACCAGTGTAACATCACATTGTCACTATGACACCATCAGCCCATCATGACATCATAAAACAACAATTACTTCATAGCATTATGACATCACATAGTCCTTGTGATGTCACAGATACATTGGAATGCCTATTCTGTGATTTAATTCTATTTCAAATGTGGCAGGTGGGTTGATAACAGAAATAGATTGTGACAACATAACCATTATAACATCACAATACCTTGATGACACCACATCACCATTATGATATCACTAACCCACTGTGACATCACAAAACTGTCCATTCCTCATAAATGTTTTGGCATGCTGCCAGTGTGATCTCTTGCCTCTCTGAGCTCATAAATTAATTCATAATACACAAGGTATGACATGTGATATCAGAAATCCACTGTGACATCACGACCTCTGTGACATCACATTGCCAGATGTCATGCACATTGAGTTACATTGTGACATCACAAACCTGTTAAGACTCATTACACTTGTGCCAACATATGCCTTTGGATACATCATTATCCCTTGTGAACTTGTATTTTCATTGTCAATTAGAGACCTAGCATGAGATTGTGACATCACCATCCCATTGTGAAATCACAAATTTATATGACCTCATCACCTATATGGCATTACCAAGTATTTGTGACTTCAAAACAATACTATCTCATATAATGGTAACATAATATTGCCAATGGGATATTTCTGTCCCATCACATTTCCACCAATCTATTATATGCTCATAATATTTTACAAAATCCCTGGCCTTCTGACTTCTAGCTCTTTATGTGAACTCGTATCTTCATTGTGATCTAGTAATATCACCATGTAATGGTGACCACATCACCATTGTGACATTACAATCCCTTTGTGACCTCATATTGACATTGTGATATCATTAATGCAATGTAACTTCACAAACCTGTCTTGTCCTCATAAATTTTGTAACAAGCAACTACATTGACCTGGGCTGAATGCCCAGAGCTAAATGCAGCCTCAACCATGAACCCTCAGAACTCCAAAGAGCAGCCCAGCCATTTGTTAACTGGCGTGCAAACAACCATCCCCAAAAATAATGATCTCCAAAACACATTTCAAAGGACAAGGCTTTTTCCTTTCTCTTCATCCTCCTTCTCTCCAGACCTGTCCTACATTTCAGGTCTTTTCATTTTTTCCTTCCACCATTCCCTTCTTCTCTTCAGGCTGCTCTATTCTTGACAGTCCTACCCTGCCCTATCCAGGTGGCCAGCTGCCATCCTTCACCTCTTGCTCTCTGTCAATTTCCTCTCCTCCCAGGTCTTTACCTTCCTGCAGTCTCATCAATTCTTTCCTTCCAGGCCTTTCCCCTTTTTCTCTCCCCTTTTATTGCTCTGAGCATGAAGCCTATATATAGGCTGTGTCCTTCCCCCACTGCGATATGTTTCCTGCATAACAGTTTTCAATCATCACTTCCCAAATATTCATGCCCAATGACTTCTTGGCAGCTCACCATGTGGGGCTTGACATCCTATCTCCTTCAGCAGCATGTCCTGCCCCAACCAGAGGCATGCAACCCCACTCTCTGGTGGTCCAGACCAAGAGGCCATGATGCCTATGTGTTCCTGTGGATTATAGGGGCACTGCTGGTTTTTACCATGTCCTCATGGTGGTCTAGTAGCAATTGAAATTGGACAAATAATTGTGATATTACAAACTCGTGACATAACTAATCCATTATGACCTCATCACCAGTGTGACATCACAAGCCCATTGTGACATCGCATTGCTGATTTGACACCAGGATCACATTGTGACATCCCAAAACTATTATCACCTCTTATATCCTTTGAAAAAATGCATAGCTTTGTGACATCACACTCCCTTTGTGTACTTAAATCCCCACTGTGAAATATTGACAATTGAGAATCAGACAGGACATTTTAACATCAAAAACAGTTTGTGAGTTCATCACAATTGTGACATCACATTGCCATTTTGACAACATCTGCTCATTGTGAAATCACAAAACTAAAATGATATGATAGATTTAGAACTTCACATTGTCCTTGTGACATCATAGGCACATTATGAATGCCTTTTCTGTGATTTCATTCTATTTAAAATGTGGCCTGTAGGTTGATATCATAAACAAATCGTGACCTCATAACCATTGAGATAGTACAATCCCTTTGTACATCATGTTGCCACTGTGATATCACAATAACCCACATATCACAATAGTACATAACCCACCGTGACATCACAAACCTATCATATCATCATAACTTTTGTGACACGCTGCAATTCTAATATCTTAGGCCTTTTTGTCCTCATGATCTCTTGTTCACCTCATTAAATTTCACTTATGGCATTTGATATCACAAATTCCCAGTGACATCATGACCATCGTGATATCACACTGCCAGATTTCATAACTAGTGTGACAAATTCTGACATCACAAACCTTTTAGGATTTCAATATATTTGTGACAACACATACTTTTGGAGAAACCAAAGTCCCTTTGTGAACTCATACTCATTGTAAGTTAAAGACAATTGAGAACCATCATGTCATTGTGACATGCCCAACACACTGTGCCATCACCAATCTTTTGTGACCTCATCACCAATGTAGCATCATCAACTAATTGTGACACCAAAACAATATTTAGACATGATGTAGTGAGTTGACATTGCCATGGTGATATCACTGTCCTATTGTATATTCACAAACCTAATATGACCTCATAACATTTTAAAAAATTCATGTCCATTAAGACTTCAAACTCCTTCTGTGAACTTGTATGCACATTGTGAAATACTAGCAGTTGAAATTGGACATGTGTTTGAGATATTACAAAATCATTATGACATCAAAGACCTGTTGTGACCTCATCACAACGGTGTATCATAAAGCTATCATGACCCCTAAGTACCTTTGAAAACACATATGGTACTTGTGACATCACAGTCCCTTTGTGTACCCATAGCCTTAATGTGAACACATGATAATTGAATTCATATATGCCATTGTAACATCACAAACCCTCTGTGACCCAATCACCAGTGTGACAACACGTATTCATTATGACATCATTACCTCCTTGCAACATCACCAATTTACAATGACCTCATAGCATTTTGACATTAAATTGTCATTGTGATGTTATAGACACATTGGAAATGCCTATTCTCTTAGTTCATTCTATTTCAAATGTGGCATTTGGGGTGATATCAGAAAACCATTGTGATTTCATAATTATATGGCATTACCATTACTTTGTGACATCACAGTGCCATGGTGATATCACTAACACACTGTGACATCACAAACCTGCCCTCTTCTGTCGGGTCTTCATCCATTCCACGAAAGCTGGACAGGGTCCGAGGAAAGCTAAATGTGGCTGCTCGCCCGTTCCACAGCCTCCCTTAGCCCAGGAGACATTCAGATGCAGGAGTCAAGTCAAGAAGGAACTTGTTTATTAACACAGAGCAAGACCTTTTTTAAAGCGAAAGACTGCATGGGAGGAGTGGAAATGGAACCAACCATTCACTGTAAAGGTCACACCTTATGATGCAACTAAGCTTCCACAAGCTGTTTACACACTGAATGTAAACAAATCAGGCTCTGCTCAATCAACTTCCTCTCAGGGCCATCTTTGCTGCCTGTGTGCCCCACAGATTCCCCCTTTTTGTTTTAATGGCAGATACATCTCCCAGTTAGTTATCTTTTCCCTCTCCTCTGTAAAGGTTATTTTAACAGGATTTCATTGGTAAGAATAGCATTGGCCATGCAGGGGGTTTGAAGCAAGTCTGGGGGGCGACATTCGCCCAACAAGGATAGAGCCCTTGTGCATGATACAAGATCCCGTCCCAATTACCTGACATCCCCAACTAGCACAGTAATAAACATCAACCCCACCACAATTAGAAATGTCCGAAGCAGTTCGATTAATTTCGGGGCATATAGAACAGTCATTACCTCGTCCTCTTCAGAACATGGAAGCATCCTGGGTATTGGGAATTCCACACAGGGGACACGGTGCATCCTCATAGGCTGCCACTCACAGGCCATTCTACTGTAGTCCAGAAAGACAAGGAAATTTTAAAACAAACTCTGCAGACATAGCAAAGCAATTCCGGGCACGTGTTGTCTTTCAAGTAAGCCAGTTCTTTGTGCCTTCAAGCAAGAACAGGGGTCAAGATGACCTTTGAACTTTACTGTTGGCTCCCAACAATGGATCTTTGTTTAAAGAAGGGAACCCGCCTGTCTTAGGTTGGGTGGATCCTCTTGTCTGTCTTACCCTTCATCAGGAACTTCTTCAGAGCGAAGCTGAAGGCCCTATCTTAGGTTGGTCAGACTGGCACCACCTCTTACCCATCTCTGGCTGCGGATCCTCTTGGGGGAAATTTATAACTGGCTGGCTAAACTCATAAGAGGTTTGCAGTGCACATACAATGCACGATAGGCATAGAAAAACCATCAGCAAAAGCATTACCAGGCCAAGCAATGTCATTAGCAGTCCTTTAACAGTCAGGGATGGGATAGCAGTCTTTGCCATTTCAGAGTCCAGAGGTGGGGCTTGAAAAGGAATATTAGAGCAGGTAGCATTAAAATAAATAGCTCCTACAGAAATATTAAATGGCCCATACGTAATGACAGGGTGGTGATCAAAATGAAGGTCAAGCCTCCAGGTCGAAGGGACAGCTTCTCTTGTGGCGCTATGTCTACATTGCCAGCATGGATCACTGCCCAGGTCACCCATTGAGGTTGATGGATTCCGTAGCCATTGCCAGGACTGGGAGGGTCAGAAGAGCCAACAGCTGGAGTATCGCCATCTGCAATTGTTAGAGAACACAAGAGCTTCTCAAGGGCTTATTGCCCTTGGGAATGGTTTGTTATCTTTCTTGCTTTCCCTCCTTTACACACAAGACTCTGACACCATAGCCATTTTTCTTTCCTTCTTGGTTAGTTTACACTTGGGCATCCTCCTATATAGAGGAAATGGGTAAAACTTTAAGGTTCCTGGCATGGATATAAATGGAGGCTATCACCTCTGTGGGAAAAAAGCATCCAAATCCCCTGCCGATGATAACTAGCAGGTCAGGTCCTCTCCATTGTTGTGTCAGGGGGTACTTCCACCTGAATTTCACTTGGGGCTTAGGGTTTAGTTGTCCTCAGTGCTTCTGAAATCTGGATTCAGTTGCCCCTTTTGGAAAACTTAAATTGTTAATGGTAAACAAAGCTATCTGTAACCGTATATGGGGGCTAACTCCCACTTTTTGTTTTAATAATTGCTCCTTCAGACATTTGTGATTTCTTTCTATAATTGCTTGGCCTTGGGGATTATAGGGAAATCCTGTAGTATGATTAATGTGCCATTTGTCAAAAACTCTGACATTGCTTTACTAACAAAACATGGTCTATTATCGGTTTTAACTTGTGATGGTAGACCCAAGGTGGCAGAGCATTGAAGAAAATGTGCTTGTGAATGTGTAGTTTTTCTCCTGTATGTGCTGTGGCCCATCATGCTCCTGAGTAGGTATCTATAAAGAAAAAGATATTTTTAAACTTACCAAAGGCTAGGAAATGAGTAATGTCTGTTTGCCAGGATTAAGGCCTCTGGGATTTACTGCTGATGGTTGTAATGGGGGTACTTTTACGAAGGGGTGGCATGTTTTCAGGTATGTACTATCATTTTGAGGTCCTTTACAGGAATCTGAGGAAATCTATGTTGATCTATCCAGTTAATGTGGGTGAAATCTTGCAAACAGGTAGCCTCTTTTAAGGTTAATACTTGTGGGCCAATAGCTAACTGGTCTGCCCAAATATTGCCTAGGGATAAAAACACAGGAAGTTTTGAATGCCCTATCAAATGTTGAATATGAATAGTGCTCCTTGCCCTTCTAATAGACCCTTAAGGGTAACCATAAGAGGGGAAATAGGATTTTCATCCAGCTTAATATGTGCCTGGGGAATATGGTGGAACAAGTTAATCATATATAGGATATCAGAATACAAATTGAAGGGTTTTTTTTTTAATGTCCTGAAGGGCCATAATTACGGCTAGCATTTCTTTATATTGTGCTGACCCTTGACAAGGTTGAAATTTTTGTTGGCTCGAGGTCTTTTGTTGCTCTTCAAAGGCTGCATTCAAAGAGTCTGCTTTACCTCCATCAGAAAAAAAAACATGAAGGGCACCAGGAAGAGTCGTAGGAGAAAATAGAGAAGGCATTTTGAGGGGAAGTCGCCATAACATGACAGTCCATTTGGATGGCCCATAATGGCAGTCAATTTGGCCTAGGAACCCCTCCACGGAGAGAGCACGATGAGCATTGACTCGAGTGAGCCACACAATGTCTACCATCCAAAAAGGAAAAACAATTGAGGGTCGAGCCCATAATGCCTTTGGGCTTAGGTCCTTCCCTTGACAATAGCATATGCAAGTTGGCCTTCTTGAGAGTACAAGCGAGGTGTGCCACCCAGGGGAATATGAACCCACTCTAATGGCTCCCCCCTTTGAGTTAAAACTGCAGAAATCAATGTAACGCCTGCAAACAACCAAAGGAAAATGGGCTAAAAAAGAGATTACCCCTTCAGGAAAACTTCATCCAGGGCTTTTTGGAACTGCAAAAATATTGCCCGATGGCTGTCTGAAATTGTAACAACTTCTTGGGGCATTCTGTATTTTAGTAGAGCAAATAAGGCACAAGACTATCTTTAGGGAGAGGAACCCATGCCAACAGCCAATTGATTTCCCCTAAAAGGCTCTGAAGTTGAGTTAAGGTCAGAGAGGCTGGAATGTCCAGCAAAGGCTTAAGGGGACTGGCGTGAGTCAAGGTAAAGTGGGACACAAGCACCTTAAAAGGAGGTACCTTTTGAATTTTATTGAGGTCTATGGTAAACCCCCATTTTTAATATGGGAGAACCTGGGTCAGAAGGCCCTCCAGGCGGCCCGGGTCTCGGTGTCCCAGCATTATATCATCCATGTAGGCACAGGCATGGGAGGTATCTGAACCCAACACAGGGCCTAAAAATGTGTCCAAGAATTGTTGGCAAAAGGCTGAGCTATTGGCCATTCTCTGTGGCAGCACCGTACATTCAAACCTCCGATCAGGCTGGGAAAAATTAAGAGAAGGGATGGAGAAAGCAAACTTCTCACAGTCATTTGGATGCAGGGGATGGAAAAAAAATCTTTAATGTCAATCACAACTAAGGTATATTCTGAAGGTAGAATGGGAGTCCAGGGCATTCCTCTTAGGGGCATTCCTACTAACTCCATCCTTTCATTTACCTTGCTTAGATGTTGGAGTATACACCAAGCCCCAGAAGGCCTTTTGAATAACAGATACGGGTGTGTTCCAAGGACTAATAGAAGGACATACGTGCCCAAGGTTTATCTGTTCCTTCACCAAAAAGTGGAGGGCTACAAGTTTAGGTTTGGTCAATGTCCACTTCTCCACCCAGATAGGGCTTCTGGGTTTCCACTTATGTGAGGTACTCAAGAGCAGTGGCCTTTAGGATTGGGGGTGCACCTGAGAGGATCCCCCATGTTCTTCTCTGTAATTATGAAAGTTAAAAATCCTTTTCCTTAACTCCTTCTAGATCCTGTTTAAGCCTTTGTGCTTCTTCTGCATACAGGATATTATCATAGGATGCTCGATGGTCTGTAGTGACCATGGCATCCATTTATCTTAGCATGTCTTGCCCTAGTAAATTGGCAGTGAGGTTTTTGCTTCTAAAGGGCATATCTTTCCCTGTTCTCGATCTGGGCTAGTCCATTTCATAAGGGCAACCATCTCTTTGGACTGGGAGTTGCCCTCTACCCCCAATATTGGGGGCCCGGGTGCAAGCTTGCAGTCCAAGGGCACTTCCTCCTCCCTGAGTATGGTTTGATCTGCCCCCCTGTCAATTAGGCAGTGAAACCGCTTCCTGCCTATGAAAATAGTCATTTTAAGGTGGAGTCCTTCCTCCAGGGGCATGGTCCTATGGGCCTGGGTCATCCTGCCATGAGGCTGCCTGGGCCTCATAGCAGAGGGGGTTCCTCCTTGATTTAACGGAGCTGGAGGACACCCCTCCCCTAGTTTAAAGGCTTCCTATTTACATCAAATTTGGACTGACAATCCTTTTTCCAATGGTACCCTTCCTGCACCTGGGGCAGTATGTAGGGGGTGGTTTGGACCCCTCAGGCCGTTTGGCGGGGGGAGGGGGAGGATTGTTGTGAACAGTCCTTCTTAAAGTGCCCCTCCTGCCCACATTTAAAACAAGTCCTTCTTCGGCCTTGGGCTGCCAGCACCTGGGTAATAGCCTCAGGCATTGCAGATGGTTGAGCCTGTAAAGCTAAAGGTTATGACTGGGACTGGTGTTGTTACATTCCCACATCCTGCGAGGCCACCACCCATCTGCTCATGGAACTCTCTCTAAATCCTGCACAGGCCATGCAGTGGTCTGCATTCACCCCTTCCCAAACCAGAAACTTTACAAACTGATCTTAGAGGTTCCCTGCCAGCAGCTTGTGGTTAATACTCTGCTGGACTCAGTCTACAAACTCAGCTAGAGTCTCACCAGGTTTTTCTCTCACTCCTGCTATGGGGAATTCAGTTTCCTGCCTGTCTCACCTGGTCATGGTAGGGGCCAGGTATTGTGGCCTGTTGGACGCCAGTGGAGTACCTTTCCCCTGTCCATGTTAACATGGCATAAGTAATAGGTATCGCGGGTTGAGCCTGCCGGTTATTCTCCGCCCACACTCTGCATTCTTCCTTAAAGAAGGCACATCATTTAATAAACTGAGAACTGGTGAGAAGGGCTTTGGCCACATCCCCCCAGACACACAGGTGATAAACAATGCCATGTAATAGGGTCAGGGCCCAAGGAGAGTTCAGGCTATCCTCCACCACTGCCTTGTGGAACTCTTTCAGATCCTTAGCTTCCCATGGATACCATTCCAAAGGCATATTACCTCCTCATGCCAGATTGACCGGATAAGCTTGGGGAAGTGAATCCTGTGGCCTAAGGTCTGGACTCGTGTGTGGCACTTCCCTTAAATGTTAGGACTCCAAGTAGGTTACTTCCCCAGCCCTTGGCGCCTCTATGGAAGGTTGGTAGTAGTCCGGGTCTTGCAGGTCCCTCTTGCAGGTCCCGTAGGGTGCCTTACCTTCCCCCCCAATCAGGGGAATAGTGTGGGGGCCTAGAACCATCAAGGCACCCGAGTCATAGAGGGTAACTTTCACCCTCGTTTTGACTTCCACTAAGCATGTTTCGGTGCATTCTCGGTGAAATTTGACCCATTCCATTTCCTTCTCACTTCCCAAGTCCTCCTTTACTCCCTCTTGGCCTAATGTTGCCTCCTCCTCCTTCTTCTGTGAAATAGCATTACCCATACTAAGGGTTTCACTTACCCTGAAAGAGCGCTTAACCTCAGCCTGTATCTTTTCCTTTTGAGCCCCATGTGGGGAGCCAGATGTCAGGTCTTCCTTTGTCCCACAAAAGACGGACAGGGTCCAAGGAAAGGTAACTGTGGCCACTTGCCCGTTCCCCAGCCTCCCTTAGCCTAAGAGACAATCAGATGCAGTGGGGATTCAAGTCAAGTAGGGACTCATTTATTAACACAGAGCAAGTCATTTATAAAGCAAAAGCCTGTGTGGGAGGGGAGGAAATGGAACCAACCAATCACTGTAAAGGTCACACCTTATCATGCACCTAAGCTTCCACAAGCTGTTTATACACTGAACTTAAACAAATCAGGCTCTGCCCACTCAACTTCCTCTCAGGGCCATTTTTGATGCATGTGTGCCCACACTGTCCTCATAAATCTTGTGACGTGCTCCAATTGTGATGTCTTAGGCCCCTTATGAGCTCATAAACTATTTTCAACTTTATAATTTTTCAGTTATGGTATGTGATATCAGAAATCCACTGTGACATCATGACCATTGTGACATCATACTGACAGACATCATCACACTGTGGCATCATAATCCTCCTACGACTTCAACATATTTGCAACAACACATGCCTTTGTAGATACCACAGTCCATTCGTGAATTCATATACTCTGATTTCATAAAAAATGAGATCCTTTATGCCATTTGGATATCACCAACCGATTGTGACATCATAGACCTACTGTGACCCCTTACCTGTATGGCATTACCAACTAATTGTGACATCAAAACTTTTGTGATGTCACAATGTGACACAATGATCATGATATCTGTCCGTGTGATGTCACAATGGTCATGATGTCATTGGATTTCTGGTATCTCAAGTCATACATGAAATATGAGGTTGGATATGGGTACACAAAGGGACTGTGCTGTTGAAAAGGGCATATATTTTTCAAAGGACCTAATAGGTCATAATAGATTGGAGATGTTACAATGGAATATCACAATGACAATATTATCACAATGGGTTTGTGAAGTCGTGCTGATAATGATGACAAAATGTGTTTGTGATGTCACAACAAGTTTGTAATATTACAATCAAATTTCCAATTTCAATTGTTACTAGTTCACAAGGAGGATACTGTAATAATCATCAGGGCCCCAATAATCTATAAGGTCCGATAATCAGCCAGGCACCATCTCCTGGCCAGCTGGAGAGGACACAGTATGCCACCAAAGAAGGTGGGGCATTCTGTGGGAGGGGCTGGTGCATTGACCACCACATGTTGAGCTGTTAAGAAGTGATTGGGCTGTGGGCAGTTTGGGATGTGACAGTTGAAAATTGTTAGGCAGTTGGTGTAGAGAAGGGGTACAGACTTTATATAGGCTACTTGTTCAGAGCAATAAAAGGAAAGAGAAAAAGGGAAATGTCCTGGAAGGAAGGAAGTGATGTGATAGCAGAAGGGGAAAGACCTTGGAGGAGAGGAAGTTGAGTGGGGCAGGAGGTGAAGGATGGCAACTGACAACCCAGGCAAAGCAGTTCAGACCTGTGGAAAGTGGAGAGACCTGAAGAGAAGAAGGAACTGGTAGAAGGGAAAAATGGAAAGACATCGAAGTATGTTTAGTTCTGTAGCCAAGGAGAGACAAAAGGAAGGGGGAAAAAGGCTTGCCTTTTGATGTTTGGAGCTTTGGATATCATAATTTTGGGGTTTGGTGGTTTGGAGAACATTGATTATATTAAATGTGTCTCGATGGATTCTCTTGAACTACAGAGATCCTAATTTTTGGAAACCCCATCAAGATGACCAATTTGGATAACATCAGGCCTTGGCCCCAGGGAAAAATCCCCATAGGTGAAAGTGTCAACCCTCAGGGTTAAGAGTCTACCTCGAGTGTTTGTCTCCGGAGGACCAACATTGACAAGTCATTTAGGTTCCTCTAAGGGTTCATCTGGGAAAGCTTGCTAGCCTGTTTTGGGGACCCCCTCTGGAGGTCATTTGTGGCTTCTGGGAACTCCTTGAAAGGTCATGTACGGCTTCCTTGAGAATCCATCTGGAACCTCATCAAGAGTACATCTGCGACTTCTTTGAGAAGCCATCTGAAACCTACCCTGGAGGTCATCTGGGGCCTTCTCCAGGTGCCATCTTGGACTTTCTCCAGAGGGCATCAGGGGCTTCCTCAGAAGGCAGCCAGAGACCTAAGTCTTTGGGGCTTCCTTAAGAAGCAATCTATGACCACCTCCTGAGGTCATCTGGAACTTCTTTGGGAGGTCATCTTGGGTTACCTTGATGAGAAATGTATGACCGTCTTCAGACATAATCTGGGACTTCATTGAGAAGCCATATAGGACCGTCTCTGGAGGTCATCTGTGACTTTCTCAAGAGGGTTATCTGGACCCTCCTCTGGGGTTCATATATGGCCTCTCTGAGTGGCCATCTGATAGCTATTCGAGAGTTAATCTCAGCCTCATTGAGAGGACATCTGGGACCTCCTTTGGAGGTCATCTGACACTTCCTTGGGGAGCCATTTGGAACATCCATGAGAGATTATCTAGGGTCTCCTAGGGAGGACATATGTGACATTTTCCAGGGGTCATCTGCGGCCTCCTCAAGAGGCAATCTGGGACATTCTCTCTGTCATCTGGTACCTCCTGTAGAGTCAACATTGAGAGGTATGGGACATGTAAGTTAAGTGTCTATGGCTATTGGTCTGTTTGTGTAGGCTGAAACTTCTATATGTGTCCTGTATGCACCTCTGTTTACTCCTTTTCTCAGGATGGGAGAACAAGGCCTAAAGTTCCTATATCCAAAAAATATTCTCCCCCAGGTTTATAGAGTCCCTCAGAGGAAGATGCATTGATGTACTCTCTCTCCTATTCTTTGCCATCAGCACCTGTAATGTTAAGTCCTCCCATACCAAAACAGGTTACTTTTACCAGCCTGAGGTGGTACAATGTGGTATGTTACCATTATTACCCTTGAGACAGGAATATGAAGGAGATGGGGGGCAGGCCCCCTTTTTAATATATGTTCCCTTTACAAGTAGTGACCTGTATAACTGGAAACAGCAAACCCCATCCTTTACAGAAAAAAATGGGCCCATTATTTCATTAGAGACATTAATTTTCACACACAAGCACATCCAGAATGAGTGTCAGCAAATTTTAAAGGTGCTTTTCACCTGGTAGAAAAGGGAGTGAATCCTGCTCGGTGAATTGAAAGTAGTCATTGGACCACACATTAGCCCCACTATTAACCAGACCATTTGGAGCAAATCTTTCCACAGACTTATCCAAGCTGACACTAACAGTGATTGAGGTATGGAAGTGCTTCCTATTATTGCTGGGTTTGATTAGCAGGGATACCTCAGTGGCTAGAAAGCCAAGTCATCAATCTAAGGTGAGTGAGATGGTACAGTTCCTCAGTGAGTACCCTAATGCTTTTCTGGAACTTCTCCCAGAAGACTATATTACATATAGGCCTATAGATCTTGAAGGCCTGGAGAATAAAAGAGCCCTAAATATGGCCTTTGTTACCCAGTCAGCCCTAGATATTAGAAAAAAAGCTTCAAAACTTAGGTTTTGAGGGAAAGGTGTATTCTAAGTTGAAATTGGTTGCCCAGTAGGTGTTTGATAACAGAAATACCCTGGATAAAAAAGACTCTAAGAAAGGGGGTTGAGTTTTGATAGGAGCACCAGAATAGGGATCAAGAAACCCTTGGCAAAGACAGTACAATTCATTTGCAAATGGCAGTAGGGGACCTCTAAGACTAGATCAGTGGGAAAAGGAATGTCCAAGGAGGAGAAAGATAGAAAATGACAGGTTATGTAATCACATTAAACACCTGGAAAATGTGTTCATATCTCTGGAGTGACATGCAAAGGAGCTTGGGGCTCTGAATTCCATTTAAAACTTTAAAATTTAAATTTAAATAGCAGCCCTCTGAACTTAAGAAGAAATGTGGAAAAGAAAAATTCATATACTTCTATCTCAAAACACAGGCTTATAACAGACGGAATCTCCACTATGTGCCAGTCAAAACCAACCAAGAGGTTAAAAACACATAGAAGAGCACATTGGAGAAAACAGAGAGAATTATTGGACGTGAAGAAAAGATTTGAAGATATAAACTTGTGAGAGTGAAAAATGAGAAGAAAATCCTCAAAAGGAACCTAGAAAACACTCAGAATCAATGAAATTCAAATACATTAGCCTGGATGAATATGAGGCAAATTAGGGGACCACAGGCCGACAGAAGCACAAGACAGCAATGCTGTCATCCTTGCTAACCTCAAGTGAGGCCAAGAAGATATCCTGATGCTGCATTAAGAAATCGTGTACATGAAAAATGAGCTGGACCTGATATAAGAATGTATTAGGCTGAAGTACACGTCTATTATAAGCTTTGAAGAGTGTCACCAGAAATTCAAAGCAACAGAGAGAGAAGGAAAGAGTAGTTATCAGAGAAGACAGGGAAGTGCTGTGTCATAGAAGATGAGGCCAAGAAAAGTGTACAGGAAAATATCAGGCTCAAGAAAGAGATTGTTACGCTTCAGAAAGAGTTAAAGGGCCACATGCTTTGATAGAGAATGCTGGGGAAAGAGAAAGAGCATTAAGAAGAAAAACAAAAGGGCTAAACAAACAGTTGAAAGATCTGTCACAAAAAAACACTGAAGTGGAAAACTAGAAAGAGAAACTACTAGAGTAAAAGCCCCCAAAAGACTGCTGAGATCTTCACCATGAATGTAACGTAGAAGCATCATGTCCCAATGAAACAGGTGGAGGTGGGGAAAAATACCTCACAATAGCACCTTTGTGAACTTAAGGGAGGAGCTGAAGAGCAAGCAAAGGTGTTGTGAGAAGGAGCAGCCGTTGTCCAGTCAAAGGAACTCTCCTGTGACCCTGCCAAAACAGTTACAGTTTAAGGGGCACATTGAGAAGGAGAGTGGGATTTTGAAAGCAAGTTTGAGAGAAAAGGAGGAGAATAAAATGGAAGAAGTCTCCAAGGTTCAGTGTACTGTACAGGAGTTAAAGAAACTAGAAACCCTAAGATACAGGGAACCATCTGAGCTGATCAGGTAGCTTGGGAGATCACTCTAAAACCAGTGGGGTCTCTAGAGCTACAGGTTGTTAAAATTAAAGGAAGAAGCAAAAACAGTTGTAAGAAGTGTGCAAATGTTAACACTGAACTTGTGAAAAAAGCATACAGGCTAAAGGTTTCTGTCAGTTTACGTGTAGATATTTGCACCCTGGTAAATTTCCCATGGCCATTACCTAAATCTGTTCTGAAAACCAGTGGGGCTTTAGTGTGACAATACTTTGTAAGGTGTGTAGGTTATTTCCAACAGGTAAATGCTGAAAAGCTGGAACCTATGGAAAGAATTCATATGTGAGGAACCTCAGATGGTGAATTTGGGAAAGTGGACTTCACAGAGGTAAAGCCTGTAAATTATGGGTATTGGTATCTATTAGTAATAGTGGACACTTTTTCAGGCTGAGCTGAGGCATGTAATAATTCCTTGATTTGACTTACCCTTAGCTGTGGGGTCCAAAGATGGCCGTGCATTCATGGCCCAAGTTCTCAATTATTAACTAACATTGTAGGAATAAATTGGAAGTTACAATCCATTTATAGAACTCAGAGTTCAAGGCATTAGAAAGAACGAATATGCCCTCAAAGGAAACTAACTAAATTAAATACAGAGACTGTCCATGGCTAGATGAGCCTCCTCCACTTTGCTCTCTTTTGAGCAATATGTAGCCCTTATGTTAAAGGATTTAATCCCTTTGAAATAATTTAGGGTAGACCACCCCTTTTGGTTCCTAAATTTGGCAAGGGTATATTAACAGAAATGTCTAACTACAATCTGCAGGCTTTACAACATATTCTTTTAATTGCCTATCCTTTGGTAACCAAGGCCCACCAGTCACCAAAGAAAAACTTCACCTGAAGGGGAGGGGCCAAGATGGCAATGGAACAGCAGGAATATACCACACCTCTCCCCAACGAAATACAGTTTGGATTTCAATGCTCCGTTTCTGCAAGTGACCCACACAAAAAAAGGCGATTACTCAGAGAGATACAGACAGTGAAAAAAGAAAAGGGAAAAACCTACACATACAGTAAAGTGGGAAGACCCTTCCACCACCCCTTGTTGGTGATGGGGCTCCCTGCTAAGCAACTAAAGTGGTGGAGGTTTGTGCCAGGTTGCTTAAGTGGCCTGGCTCTGGACCCTCCGAGGACCACACACCCACAAACATCCTAAGGCTCACAGAAGACTCCCAAAGTCCAGTGCCAGGCCAGAGAATACAAACCAAAATCTCAGAAGACAGAGCCGTCATGAAGATCCCCCTCACCCTCCTAGCATGGCACCTCTGCCTGGCTGGTGCAAGCAGCCCAACCCAGTCAGGAGCAGCAGCAGCTGTCAGCAGTGGCAAACGGCCCCAGACTGGCAGTGTAGCACCTCTGTCCTGCTGGTGTAAACAGCATAGCCTAACCTGGAGCAGCAGCAGCTGCTGCCAGGAGTGGCAAACCACCCAGACTCTGGGCACAATACCTCTTGACACTAGCCTACAGGAACAGCCCAGACCAGCCCGGGGCGGCAGTGATAACTGTTTCGGGGACAGCTGTAGTGAACAACTCCAGACCCATGGCGGTTTGTGCCTCTCCATACTGGCCCACATAAGCAGCCTAGTCCAGCCTGAGGCAGCAGCACTGGTTAACACCTGGCTCGTGGTGGGGTGGAGCGCCTCTCCACACTGGCTTACATAAGCATCCCAGCCCAGCCCATGGTGGCAAAGGTGGTGAACAACCCCAGACATGACGCAGGGTGTAGTGCTGAAAACCCCCAAAAAAGCTTCATGAACTTTCCTGCCCGGTCTGGTTTTGAACCTGAATACAAAGATCTGAGCCTCCTGAGTAGCTACAATTACAGGCATTCACACCAGCAGGGTCTCATTCTTGCCAACCCCTTCAGTTTTTCTACAATAGAGTATTTCTTAGTTCATACAAGGAATTTAAGCAAATACAAGAGGATTGACATAATGCCCTGTATTCTATCTGACCATAGTGGAATCAAACTAGTTCTCAATAACAAGACATAAAGTAGAAAAAACTGAAACATATGGAAATTAAACTGCACTAAGTTGAAAAACACATGGTTCACAGAAGAAGTTAAAGAAGAAATTAAAAAGTTCCTACAATTCAATGAAAATGAAGAAACATCACAAAGAAACCTATGGAACCCAGCGAAAGCAGTCCTGAGGGGCAAATGTATTGCTCTCATATCAAGAAACAGAGACCAAGTAAACAATCTTATGATACAACTAAAACTGCTACAGAAACAAGAAAAAAATTGAACCTAAAGTTGCTAGACAGAAAGAGATAACTGAAATAAGAGCTGAAATTAATGAGATAGCGACTGAGAAAATTATAAATAAAATTGACAAAACAAAAAACTGTTTTTAAGAAAAAAATCAATAAAACTGAGGCACCACTAGCAAGAGTAACTAACAAAATAAGAGAGGAGACACAAATCAATATTATCAGAGTTAACACAGGAAAAATTACAACAAACATCCAAGACATCCAAACAATCATAAGGAAATAATTCCAGAATCTACTCACAAAGGAAGGAAAACCTAGCAGAGATAGATGAATTTCTACAGAAATACAAATTGCTATCCTCCCTTTCCTTTTTGGCCCTGCTTCTCCACCATGTATGGTGGGGGCAGCAGTTCGGTAAATAAACTTCTTTTCCTGTCTTAATAGTGTGTGGTATTCTCTTCATAGGCTACCGAATGAAACCTACCTATTTAATATTCCTTACATATGATGCTCTGACTCAGATGGAGTTTTTGAGTTGGAAATGGTAGAATTTCCTAACCACCCCTTTTCTGTGAACTAAACTGCATTGAGACACCACGAGATACTTTTCACCAATACCATTGCTGGCCTTCACATCCACATCCACACCACTTCTCTTCTCTGGTGAGTGAAACTACTCTCTATGGCTCTCTGTTGCTCAATCTCTGTTCTGATGTGGTGCCAGGCCAGAGAGCTCCTATGGCCTTTAGCGGAAAGGCTGGACACCTCTGAACCCGAGGATGCTTTGTTATGGGGTCTTGGACATTTCTCTCTAGAGTGCTCTAGGGGAAGTAGGGACATCGCTTCTGCCTGGTCAGCTGTCAATCACTCACCAGACTGACTCTCCTACACATTTAACGGGGTGCTATGAGTCATGCCCAAGCAATGAACCCCCTCTGAAATGCCACCTGTGCTCCCTGGATAAACAGAGCACCTAATTTTTTATGCTTTTCTCAGATTTAGACAATTTCTGCCTCTGCAATGGTAAATGGTAAGAAGTCTATTCACTTTCAGGATCTCTTTGCTCTCTGCTAATCATGTCCAACTTTCTATATCTCTCCCTTTTTTTCTACAACTATTTGTATTTTGCCATGAAGCGTGCGACATGGACTGGGTCCAGGGGACCCATTCTAGGTTCCCTCTAAACGGCTAGCCAAACTAGGCTTGATTTTTTGTTCAGGCTTTCTTTGCATTTTTTTTTAGAAATTTGCCATCTTGATTTCGCCATCTTGGCCAAATGGTGGGTTAAGGATTTGGCCCCCTCCAATCCTTACACTTCCACCTAGCTTACTTCTTCTCCATCCATCTATTCAAATGTGCCTTGCTAACAAGTTGCTCTTTTCAGAGACTCTGGTAACTGAGCCCCAACCATCGGATGTGCTTTGTTAGCAAAGATGTTTAAACATTATTCTCTAAAATTTTCGGATTTGAGTTTTGCCTTTTTTGTTTTGTGTTGTGTAGTCTAGAACTGACTACGTGATTCTAAAATATTGGCATAACTGTGCTAAGATTCTCCCATCTAACAGGTTTTGTCATTGCAGAATATTTGGTCAATTCTTGATAAGGACCAGGTAAGCTCTTCTTATTCTATTTGATCTCCTTGTTGCTTTAATTGGAAATAACAAAGTGTTTTCATGACAAAAGTTGCAATTCAAATCCAGCCCGGGCTGAAAAATCCCTAAGTCTCCAGCACCCAACTAATCTGCAAAGAGCCAGGCTGGAAGCATGGCTTGAGCCTCTTAACTCTAACCAGCGAACACTGCAAGTTGTACTATAACTCAAAGTGGTAGAGTGCTAGCCTTGAGCAGCAGTGCTCAGGGATAGTGCCCAGGCCTTGAGTTCAAACCTCCTTGAATACCAACTGGGACAAACCATTCCAGCAACGACACTTAGACTCAGCCAGTCTGCAGAACAAAGGAACATGGAAAGGAGTAAGAGGAGATCATACACATCAGCCACTTTGTGCCTGCCCTTTCAAAATTAACCAGAGCAGGGGGGTCAATAGAAGTAAGAAGACTGCCCATCTAATATCCATACCAGTTTACCTTTCAAATGGACATGAATTTATACTCTTGCCTTTGTCACTTGACTTCCTTTCTACCCAGTCTACAGATGTCAGAAGTAGATAGTGATATTTCTACCAACATTTTCAGCCCCAAGCCCTACCTCTTGCCATTTATTTGCTCTCGAATATTTTTTTCAGTGCCTCAATGCTTCGTGAGACGTCTCCATACGTCGTCCAAGAGACTTGCCTCCTCCAGGCTTCATCTAAGGACTCATTACCCAAGTGACAGCTGTTGCCTGCTGTCTTCTCTCAGATGGGATCTAATTTCAGCCTTTTACCCCTACTGTTGATACCCCTTGCAAACAGGAATTAGCCAGAGAGAATATTCACCCTTTTTCATAATTATCAAAAGGCTGGAATGTAATGTCTGAACAGGAACACCTCCCTCCTTCTTGGCTAAGTTTCCGCCCAATACCTGTTACATAGGTAACTAGCAGACTTGGAAGCAGTCAGTTTCCCCTCCTGCTAGGTCACATCCTGAGCCATCTCTGGGCACAAGCCTCCCATCTGATCTTAGGAGGGTCCCAAACCCTGAAGTCACATCGAGATCCAGTGTGGCCACACCTTTCCCCCACCTGGCCACACTTCTTCCTTTCTCTAGCCTAGATAAGTCCTGGCCCAGAGGTTTGTCTCCCCCCTTCATTTTAAGACATGCTTCTCCACCATACATGGTGTGGGCAGCAATTCAGTAAATAAACTTTTTTCTGCCTGAAAAAAAAGAAATACAAATTGCCCAAACAGAACCAAGAAGAAAGAAATCAATTAAACATGTCAATTACCTACAATGAGATAGTAGTAGTAATCAGAAATCTTCCAATAAGAAAAGCCCAGGACCTGATGGATTCACTACAGAATTCTTTTTTTTTTTTTCAAAAAGTTACTCTTTATCTGACGTATATAACTACAGCCCTCTATATATCACTTTTGCAATAACAACCCATGCATTTGTTTTAAAAAGAAGCAAAAAAAGACCAACTGCAAAAGAACAAGTTCTCAAAACAATGCAAAATTCAAAATATGCAAACGCTCTTAAAATGAACAATAAGAAAGGAACACATCTAAGTGAAAAGGAGGAAAAGCATCTACACAGATACTTAGCCAAGCAGATATACAGATTGTAAATCATATGAAAAGATTCTCAACATCTTTTCCAGTTAAAGGTTTTACATGTTAAAATGATGGGGATCACAGAAATGGTGGAACCAATGAACCAATACAACAGCGAAACTCGCAATACACTATGTTGGAAATGAACCTTACAATTTGTGGGGGGGAGGGAAGGCAGAGAAAATGAGGGAGGAGGTAACACTGTTCAAAAAGAAATGTACTCATTACCTTACTTATATAACTGTAACCGTCTGTACATCACCTTTACAATAAAATAAAATAACATAACATAAAATAAAAACAAGAAGAAGAAAGTTCGGGATAAAATGCAGTGGTAGAATGCATGGGGCTCAGGTTCCATCCAAGAACTATAAAAAGAAAAACAATTAAGGAAGGAAAACAATGTCCTGTCACTACACATCTATTAGAAGAGCTTAAACACAAACAAAACCCTGACATCAGCAAGCGCTGACAAGGACGTAGAGCAACAAGAACTCTTGGTCCCCATAGGTAGAAGTTCAGCACAACACAGCCACTGTGGGAGACGGTGAACTGTTTTCTAACTGACGTAGACATGATCTCACAGGCAACCCAACCCATTATGTGCCTCAGTATTTACCCTAATGGCTTGAAAGTTTACTTTTACATAAAACTTTTGTGTAAAACAGAAGTTTTATCTATAATAGCGGCAAACAACAAAAAATTCAATGTCTATCACAAATATGTTTTTGAAAATAGTATACCAGACAATAGAATATTATCCTGCAACAAAAAAGGCACCATTGATTCATGCCCAGCATGGGTGAATCTGTAGAAACTAGACACCAGTGAAGTGCCTGGTTCCCTTTACATGACATTCCAGAGAAAGCGAACTGAATTTTAAATTGTTAATTTTAAATAAATCTGTAAATCAGATTGCCACTGGCCCTGGATGGAGTGAAAGCACTTGTTTGCAAAAGGTCACAGGGAATTTTATTGTGACAGAAGTATGCTTTGCCTTGATTGGAGTAGTGGTTACACAAATCTTCCAGATTCTCCCAGCTGTATATTTAAAATGAAGGAAAATATTGAAGGGAAGAAAACTTCCATCACATAAAAGTAAGAGTTAACGCATTTTTTTAAAAATCATGATAATTTTTGTTCTTGTTCAGCGCTTTCAAAACCATCCCTTCTCCGTGGCTATCAGGTGGCTTTTCCTCTTAGGAGATGACATTCCCATTCTCTTGGGAATAGTAAACAGGCATGAAAAGTTTCAACTTTAAAATTCCTAATTCCTAATGAGACCCCCATTTTTCCTACTATTCAGCCAGGATTGGCAGTAAGAGGATTTGGGGGGAAATGGTGATAATGAGACTGAAGGGACTACATCAGTTGTAGCTAATGAAAAGTTTCCTAGAAAAGCAGCTTCCATCCTTTGCTTCATTTCTTCTCACTTGGTGTGAGTTAGGGTTTGTTGATGTGGATGATGGCTGTGATAATCCAAGTTATTAGCTTTATTTCTGACAATCATCTCAACGATGGAGAACTGAAATTAACTCGGCCCCAAACCTATGCATTTTCTGTAAGAACACCATCTGCTTTTCTCTGTTGGGTGTCTGTAACTAGTAAGCCTTTTGATGAATTCTTTTTACACCACCCAAATTAAGCCATCCTGTCAATTCACCTAGAATGTAACAGATGGCCTTGCTTCCGTACAGCCTTTTTCTACTGATCTCAGCCCCTGCTAACTCCCAGCCTACCTTCTATGGGAGTGCACTGTTAGCTAATTGCAAACGGTAGTCAGTGCTGACTTTTAAAATGTCAATTTTTTTTAGGATGGATATGAGTTTTTCTAAAGTTCTTGCTGCTATAAACTATTCATTTAGCAGCATGTTATGACTTCCCCGAAGAGATTTAATATGTCGTTTATAGTGGTGCTGTCCAATCCTAGCTCACACAAGCCACCAATGTAATCTTCACTTTTCCAGAAACTGGGTATCTAATATATATAATGTATAGATATAGATATATCTGTATATATCTATATCTATATACCTATATATTATATATCTCTATATAATAATGAAAAGCCAAAGGAAAGAAGGAAAATTTCAGTAACCCATTTTATTTAACCTAGTGTATTCAGTATGTTATCATTCAACATGCAATCAATATACAAATTATTCATGAGTGATTTTTTGATTATTTTTCGAGGTAAGTCTTTCAGTCTAATGTGAACCTCATATGTGCAGCGTAGCGCCGTACTTCAAGGGGCTTCTTAGCCTCAGGTCACCAGCGGGTACCGTGAGGGACGGGGTGATTCCAAGGACTGGATTTCTTTAAATGAAGTGAAATTTGGACTTTGCATGGCCCAGAGCTAGATGAGTTAGAGCCATGAGCAACACACAAGAGACACCTTTCCCTGTGCTCGGGTGCAATTTCTTTATGCAAGGTGAACTGGGAACCTTTTGTAAAGACTATCTTGACTATCTAGACTAGAGATCTAGAATGTTTGAGGGCTACATTTTAGGTATACAAATTGGAGTATATTTCCAGGGCAATGATCTGGAAAATAGAAGAAAACATCGCGATGTAGGTCACAGTGAGAAGACACAGAATGAGAAAAAGGCAGCAGTCATCCTGGGTAGCTATGAGGCCAGTGACCTCTGCCCAGCTAGCCCACAAATCACACACCTTCCAGTTGTATTCACTGACATGTTCTTTGCCTTGCAAACACAAGTAGAACAGTCTTAGGACATACGATGTACATCTCATACATCCCAATACCTTAAACTTCCCAATACCTTAAACTTCTCCACCCAGCACCTGGCTGATTTCCAGATTGAAATCAGCTGGATGTACCATCTTCCTGTCACGTGCATATGGACGGCTATTCTGAGCTGCTACGTTTGAGATCCTCCTGGCCCTGGCCCAGCTTCCTCCCAGGGTTAGGGCAGCTGTTAGATCTCCAGTGTCTTCTAGAGGTGTAGGAGACCAGACAGACCAGCTCCAGGAGCCCCAGCTGGTCTAAAGCCACCAGACACAAACAGTGAAGGCAGGATCCAGCTCTCAAGGCAGCTGAGGTGGGGTGGGCTGGGGCAAGTGTACTGACTCATGATCTGCATTCAGATGAAATCCAGCTGTGATAGAACATTCTGGAAAGTTTGTAATTTAAAAGTCAACGGTACATGTTTCTCTTACTTTCTTTTCATTCGTTTAACTAGTCCACTTTCTTTTTATTCACTTAACTAGTCCTACGATGTGATTTACTAGAAGCAATACACAGATGAACAGTTTTGGTTAAATATGCCTATAGCATTGGCCATAATATAGGTAAGTGCCTAAATTATATACGCGATAAGAAGGTCACCATCACAAAACTGTGATCATGAGATCCCATGCAGGCAGATAGCTCAGGAACTCACATCCCAAGCAGAGTTCATTCCAAAGTTACCCAGACTCCACATGTTAGGTACTTGGATCTATGGTATTAGCAAGAAGCTAATTTCACCTCCATTTGTCCTCTATCTGCTTCCAATTGATAGTCTTAGTTGCCAATGGTTTTCAGTTCCTTCTGGCTCCAGGATGAACTGTCCATCATCTAAGATAATGCATTCTAAAATTATACATGTGCTTGCCACATCCAATAAAGTTCAACTCATTCTCCAATTACGCCACCTTCTGCGTAATTAGTTAAGTGGAAGGGTAGGGATGAAAAAGGACAAGACACTAAGAAAGAACGTCTTTACCTCACTGACCAGGGTGGGGGGCTGGCCAGCTATAAATGCAGACCTAGGGCTCTGAGGAGTCAATTAAATGAAATTGTCTCAAGGACTTGGATCCTAGACAATGGAGAAAAAGTGCAATGTGGAAAAGGGCTGCCAGTTTCCTCTCCTTCATCTCTACCTGAAGTGCTGATGACAAGAGCTGACGGTGAAGAAAGAAAGTCCCCATCCGCATACAGAAGGGAGAGGAAGCCACCCTGAACACCATCCTCACCAGGCTGGCACACAGGGGATTCCTACTCAGGCCTGGCCACGTCCACTTCCTCCCACACACACTCTATAAGTTAAGGTTCCAGGAGAGCCGCCATTTTTCCCTTAAAAGTACAACAAAGCCTAGGCACCTCTTCCCTCAGATCCTGCCCACGAGCATGCCCAAAATCAAATGCCCATAGCTAAGTGCTCAGCACCACAACTGAATTAATGGTGTTCTACCATAGATCCTGAAAGCCACCGTCTGCTAGCTTTTGTAGGGAAGCTTCATATATCTGGACCATCACAGAGATGATGTTCTAGTCTCTCTAGTTAACCTAGGACTCTCAGGCCACCCACCCTGTGCGTCAATAGTAACCCCAGGACCAAGCGCTTAGATTCCAGCTTCTGTTCCTGCTAAGCTCCTACAGACAGAGTCCATGGCCCTGTTTGGTTATAAAAAACATTTTGACAAACTTGGATTTTTTTACATCATTTTGACCATGACTAGTTTATATCTTTTAAATTTTTAACAAAGTGTCCAAGCCTACACATCTTCATTTGCAAAGATTAGATTATCTCTGTAGTCTAGGATTTCAATTTTATCACACGTAGTAAATTTCTAGTGAATAGCTTACAATGAAATATAATATCCATATTAAAATCTTCTTTAATAGGAATTGGGCACTTTGAATTAGATACTTTCTTTTAGGGATTATAACAAAAATACATTAGCCAATTTATAACTGCCTTCATTGTGTTGCACATTTTGGAATTTTAGATTTATAACCCCTTCTATCTGTTCTGTCTATATTAAAGTTATTATCTAATGCTCATCTCCAGAGATGTAATTATGAACGAATATTAGACACTTATTAATAAGAGCTTAATGCTTCTAAAATTACACCTCTTTTACCTTCTGAGTATTTTAAGTAGGCAACTTCTTTTTCCATTCTCAGCTGAGTGCGAATAATGTCTGACTGCCATTTGAACTTTAATTCCACTGGATTATACTGCCTCACAATCACAAGAACTGAACTTCCTTTTGGGAAACCAAGTCAGCTCAGTCACTTAAATGCACTTGATTTCTTGTGAGCCCTGAAAACAAGAGAGCAGCCCATGACAGCTGCAGAAACAGAGTTGGAGAAGCAAGATGAGGCAGGAGACAAAGGGGAGGAGAAATACTAGAATGCAAACCTGGGTTAGAAATGTGAGGGAAGGGGCATAGAAATGCCGAGCCTAGATCCCAGGGAGAGATTGGGGTGATGAAGATGAAAATTAGCTGGCTCTCCAACGGACAGTTTAAGTAATATCCCCTTGGAGAGGCTCAGGACTCTGAGAAGGCAGCCCATTCCTAGATAGAACTAGACTGGCGCTTACCAGTGGGCTGCTGACAGGAGATAGCCAGACTCCAATCTAACAGCCAGTGGCGTCACCGTGTGCATGCCGGTAGGCATCAGGGCTCCTGGCCTGGTGAGAGGTGCCTGGAGGGGAGAGGTTTGCTTCAGGGGTGCAAAGCCTTCTCAGGATGCTGGCGGGGGATGTAGCTCAGCACTGAGACCAGCGCTAGGTTGTTGGGCAGGAAGATCTTGGCAGTCACTCTCACACAACAAGGGTACAACATCTACACTACATAAGCAGCCAGCAGGGAAGGGAAGAAAGGTGTTCTCTCTTGCCTAGAAGTTCAAACCCTGGCAATGCGAATGATCCACACTAGGTCGGGTGTCCTCTGAGGGACAATCTGGAAAGAACTCCAGCCCCCGGGCTGACTCTGTGGCGGAGTGGAGCATGGTAGTCTTATAAAGACAAATGTCCATTCCTCCCCGAAAAGGAGGAGGCAACAAGCCTTGTGGACAAGATGATCTTCAAATATGCTTTAGAAGAACGAGGAGACTCCACCTGGGTCCAAAAGCATGAATCGTCTCTCTGGCTAATCCTTGCTTCATCTCTTAACTACAGACTAGAATATTCCACCGAGAAGTTCTGAACCCAGACACACAGAGGGATGGTTGCTGGGCTATCACGTCGGCACACACCACTGCCTGCCACAGACCAAGCAACCACAAACCTCACACTTCATAAACAGAACCCCAAGCCACCAAGCATGGAGACATAACTCACAATTTATCAGAGAAAGGCGGCCTGGGGGGCCTCGCTGACTGCTGATTGGTCAGATCACCACACGGGGGTGGGAATTTCTTTCCAATGCCATGGTGAGGTGTATTTTTAGGAGTTAATACAACTCTGTACATTTATTTGATTTTTGCCATTTAAGTGGACTGGCCTTCTGTTTGGTCTAAATGGATATTCAAATTAAAAATTTGGGCAAAGAAGTGTGTAGTGTCTTCTACAATTTATATTAATGCATAAAGCATACTCGTGGAAATAACCAGTAGCCCTTGTAAGATAATGGCACAATTTTTACTACAAACAGAGGTTCTTTTTATTTTAAAAAAATCCCTTTCTTTTCTCATTGTCTTCTCATGTTTTCATTTTAAAAGTAAGTAGTAAGTTCATTGCCGTAAGGGAAACAAGAGGTTTTTATTCTACTGTTGGCATTTTTTTCTTCTTTCCTTTTTTCTTTGGTTTATTTCCTTCTGTCGCTGTTTTTGATTTCTGTACCTTTGCCTTGTAGATAAGTTTTTCTGATTTGGAGGAGGGGAAGGGGAATCACAGAAATGGTGGGGGAAAAAGGGTGAAACAATTCATAGTGTCTAGTGAAACCCACTAGACACTATGTTGGAAATGATCTTTACAACTTGGGAGAAGAGAGGGGTTGGAAGGGAAACCTGGGAGAGAATGTGGGAGGGGATGACACTGCTCAAAAGGAAATGCACTCATTACCTGACTCATGTAACTGTAACCCCTCTGCTCATCAACTTCATCATAAAAATTTAAAAATCTAAAAAAAAGGAAGACAAAATAAAAATGTCCAAAATTGACAAATAAATACAAGGAAGTAGTTGACTGTGTTTAAAATGTATGTTTACATTTGAAGTTTTCACGATATAATACAATTTGCTAGACTTTTCCAGCTATTTGTATCATAATTCCAGCTTTCAAGTATTGTATCTAAGATGACATCTGAATTAGAGAGCTGCTATGCCTTAATCTAATACATTATAACCTAAAGAATGTTCTAGGTAACTTTCCTAACTACAATTGGGTAGTACAATTTGAGCACCAACTAAATTTAATTTGTTCTAGTCAAGGCACTGCCATATAAATGAGTCAACATTTCTTTTTTTATATATCGTTATTGTAAAGGTGATAAACAGGGGGTTGCAGTTATGTAAGTAAGGTAATGAGTAAGTTTCTTTTTAAACACTGTTACCCCTCCCTCATTTTCTCCTGCTTACCATTCCCTACTACCCCCTCCCAAGTTGTAAAGTTCATTTTCAGCATAGTGTCAAGTGAATATCATTGTTGCATTGGATCATCCTTTGTCCTGCTCTTTCTGTGATTCCCTTTCCCTTCCTCAGATCAGATAAAGTTATATATAAGACAAAGGGTACAGAAAACTAAAGCAGAGGACAAAAAGAAATAACTGCATACTGGACAGAATAAGAACCTCTTGTTTCCAATTCTTGGGGTTCATGTTGACACGCTTCCTAATATATGGTCCTATGCGCCTAGCAATTGGGCTATGGGGATCCCCTGTTTTGAATATCATGGACATAGTCTAGTTACTACAAATGAGGGAAACCATGCAGCCTGTGTTTCTTTGGGGCTAGCTTGCCCCCATTCTTTCTGATGGAAGCATAGAACTCGATTGTGTATATATGCTATAATGCTATAATGAGTCAACATTTCTAACAAATAGAAAATGATATTCCACTGTTTTGAAACTCAGAGGGTTTTGATTTTTCTTTCTTTAATTTCCCTGAGGTTTTTTTTTCTATATTAGAGTTCAAAGTCAGGGCCTTGTGGTTGCTTATCTTGTTTATTCAACTGATATTCTACCCCTAGAACCAGACCTACAGCCTGGCTTTTAGCTTTTTATCCATATATGGTATACAGAAGCTCAGACTTTTCTGCATCGACTCTCCTGATCTCAGGTTCCTGCTTAGCTAGGAATACAGGCATGAGCTACTAGAACTTGGTTTCACCAAATTTTAAAAAGAAGCAATGTGTTCATTTTCTCAATGACTGTTAACTTGTCATGGAAATCTGCCCAGAGCTGATCTAAGTACTAATGACATAGAAGGTGCTATGTCATTATACCTGCTTATGGTGCCTATGTCAAAGCAAAAGCTAGCACATGCAGGCATGCAACCGAAGATGGTGTCTTCAGTTGTGATGGGTGCTCTGAAGCAGGAGGAGATAGGAAACTGTGAGTAACAGGAGACAGGGAACTTTTGAGAGAAAGAGAGAGAAAAAGAGGCAGGAATACTGTTCTTTGCACATGGCACTTGAACTAAGACTTGGACAATGAAAGAAACAATCATGTGAAGAAACAGCCCACTGTTTTAGACTAAGAAACTGGAAGGAGGGAAGGAAGTGAGATAGAGTCAAGGAAAATCCAAAAGAACAGTTGGAAGAAAGTATCCTGTGAGGACTCCTAGGATTGAGAATTATAAACTGAGAAAGTTGGAGAACAATTGCTTTAAAACCGTAAAGATTGTGAATAATTTTTCCTCTGGCTTCTAGGCAACCATTGTGTAATTTAAGGAAAGACTTTTGTATGATGTGTTCACGTGCTTATATCGACCCTAAAACCATTTTGTGTCTTCATGTTCCTTCAGCAGAATCACCTCTCTTTTGGCATTGTGGTATTTATCTGTTTGCTTTCTGTATCCTACAATCCAGGAATTACATAGGGTGCTGTCTGTCTACATCTGTACATTTATAACAATATTGTGTAGACAGCACATCCCAGGAAAACTGGATAAATGATTGCATGACAAATGCCCTGAGAAGAAAAGTTTTAGGGTGAAAAATCCAGTATGTTGGCTCTAGAAGCATATGCAATCTTACTAAACATGACCTTAGAGATATTTCATAAGTGGATGGCCACATAAGTTTGGAGCCTGGAGAAATTAAGACCAGAAAAATAAATTTTGGAAAAGTCACAGACAGCCTTAGGATTCAGTGAGAAATAGGAAAGAATAGAAAGAATAATTCTAGTAATAATAAAAATAATGCCACTCTTTATCAGGCTCTGGTTTCACGCCAAAACACTGCTAGAAAGACAAAACTCTGCCCTGGCTTTAATTAGATCTCTCTTCACATTTTCTTCATTTTTTTAAAAGGTCCTACCTTACCCTCCATAAGGGGTCATTATTTTTAAGAAAATAATTTAAATGGAAAATTTCTAAGATAATTAACTACAACCTAAAAGAAATGGACAGAGTATAAAAGAAACTGCTTTTTTCGAGTCATGATCAATAGTACATTGGGCCTGAGCCCGCCTCTGGGAGCAGCTCAAATAGCATTTCCAGGTTTCCTTAATAACTGTGCCCTCTGGGCTGGAGGCCACGTTGGGGCGTTAATGAAACCCCAGTGCAGAGGGATTGCTCACTGTCTTTGCTCACCTCTGTTCACCCTCATTCCCATAGGAAGATCTGCCCTAAAATCCTCTGAGTTGTCCAACCTTGGTCTTCAATTTAAAACAAACCCCTTTCCCTACTCTTCCCTTTTCTGAGGACAAAAGCCATGAGGACCTTCATGCTGTCCAGGACCACTCAGTGGACTGGATCAGGAGACTAAGAACCTGTTCTGTATGAGCTCCACCCCCCCTCTCTCTCTATATATATATACATATATATGTATGTATGTATATATATATATATATATATATATATATATGTCACTACTTTTTCTTTTTGTCTGTCATAGGGCCTGAACTCTGGGCCTGGGTGCTGTCCCTCAGTTCTTCAGCTCAAGGCTAGCACTTACGTAGTGCTGAGGAATCAAACTCAGGGCTTCATACACACGGCAAGCACTTTACCACTGAGCCACCTTCCCAGCCCCTAATCACTATTTTTATAGCAACCTACCAAATTATTTAAACTTCATACACATTCTATTTCTACCCACAGATTCCCAAACTCCAGTGAGTCATCTTCAGGGAGAAATCACCAGAAAGGGAAGTTAAAACAATTTCCTAGGCATGCAGTCACTTTCCCTTAGGTGCATGAGACATCCATGGTTCTGGAAGGTTCTGGAGACTAGGATTCCTCTGAACTCTGGCCAGATGTTTAACTATTTATTGGCATTTTGCCACTCATTTGTAACACTTGAGTTTTAAAACATATTGGCTCTGTCTGGTCAGTCTGTCCAACCATTATTTCATTCATCCTAGAACAATTATGATAAAGGCTTTCCTTCACTCTTGATCATGAGAAGCTAAGTGGACTGTGAATTAGATGACTGAGTGAGTAACGTGAAGTTCATTCACACTCTCTGTAGGTCGGACACATTTCATCCCACATACATGGCAAATTTTCTCAACCCTAGGAAGGGAATTCTCTCCCACCTCCCACACCAACAACTTCAATATCAGTAATGAGATTTTCTTCAGAGTTGGAAAGGTCTGATTTCCCTAATAATTGAAGAAGTAAATATTCCCCTTTCCAATTTAGCTTTCCATTTTAACTGCCTTCCGCCTCAGCTTTGGGGCTGACACTTTGGCCTGTGTGATTGGTATGCAATTGTAATTACAGATGTGGATGGGGTAAGCCCACAGTGCCTTGCCCACCACATCAGTGGTGCATGTACTTAGTTCTTAATAACTCAGTGTTGGTTTTTCAGATCAGCGTTTAGGAATCAATAGCCTACGAAATGAAGCCAATCCAGATGCTTATTTTATTAAGTTAGAATGAAGGGTTAAGACAATGAGTCACCCCTAACAAACATGTCCTGCTTGGCACCTGTCTTGTTGCCAAAGAAGACCTGTGACACAACCACTTCCCACGGTGCTCTTCTGAAAGACAAGAGTCAGAAAGGAAAGGGACTTGAAAAAAGGGCCCAATGTGCATTGCAGCCCATGGCTATTATCACGTGTGGCTGAACGTGTGATTATAATGACAGCAAGCTAGCTCTACTTGTAATGCATTTAATTTTCATAAAGCTTCTTCATCACAGTTTCTCTCAGATATAATGTAACAAAACCAGGGACAGAAGTGCTGATCACGTGAGCACCATGTGAGCACCCCTGCTCACTAACAAACACCCACTGTGGTCACCTATCCCCAGATAACATGGAGGCCGGGGACTGAGACGCACTCTGTGCCTTCCCGCGTCCACACAGCCAAGAGTTACAGAAGCCAGCCAGAGGCCCGGGCCCCACACGCAGATCTTCCATGGTGTCAGTGTTTGCCATTCCACACTTACCTCCCTCCCCAACTTCACAAAATACTAATGAATTTGATCATAAGAAAACTACAACAAAGAAAGTGAAGGTAAGTCACTGAATGGTGTCATTGTTTGCAGGGACTACAGTCTATGACCTTTGTCTGTCATGGAGGCCGCTTTCTTTTTACTTCTGAATTATATGTCTATGGCATTCACAACACATGAGCTGAACGAGGGAAGCTGCTTTGGGAAAAGCCTGAAAGGTTCTGAAATGTGCACCGAGGCGTCCTCCAGAAAATAGCATTGAGTTAGCTGTAAAAGACTTCTTTAAAAAAATCACAGCCTTCTGATATTGTTAGGTCCTTATCTGACTGGAGAAGGAGAATCAATGAAACGAACGACAGGAAATGGAGTTACTAAAATCCCTTTATGACATCGTTCCAAAGGAGTGTGAAGAGCAAATATCGTAAAGGCCGAGGAGAAATGATATGATTAGAAACATTGAGTTTGGAAATGCCTTGGGTTAGGTCTATGGGGAGAACTCTCCAGGGGAAATGGTTGGAATGGAACTGCTAGGAGCTGATCTTTTGATAAGGTAAATCAATCCACTTCAGAGTCCATCCGTGTAGCATCCATGGTGGTATACCTAGTGTAAATAGCGTTGGTGCAAGCATGGGGAAAGTAGCTCATGAAGCTCGTCTGGAGGGTGCAGGCTGCACACGTGTGGGAAGCGTGGCTGCGGCAGGGCTCTGCTCTTCGTCTCTGCCACGCACTGGCACAGCCACCCCACCCCCACCTCCCCCATGAGCAGCACACCCTGCCACAGAAGCAGCTTCAATAAAAACAGACTCGCAAGGACAATACAGATTCCATCCCAACGTGGAATAATGAGAAGCCTTTATCACCCAGAAAATGACATGGAAGTCTCAGTGAGAAAAACAACATTTTCGGTCATGAAAATAGGCGCTCGGAGTAAGTCACTCCTTATTTCCATCTTGGTCACCAATATACTAGTGATGTCGATGACTTAAAGTTTGCCATTTACACAGTGGACAAAATACTACCTTCTGAGTCCAGCAGTAAAAACTGTACCAAGTTTCACAATACAGGATGTGTCATCTCCACAATGATGACACTGAGGCTGTTCCTTCACCTATACTAAATGAACATCAAAACCCTGGTCACTTGATTCCCTCCTCAGACAGATATAGCATGGCAGAGGATTAAGAACAGAAGTCTTTGTACATTGGAAGTATGTCATTTTAGTGGCTAATCTCATTAGTAATTAGGAGTCAACAGTCAACAATCTTCCTCAAGATAGCACATGTGCCAGGGCCTCCTCTCCATGAACATCAGATGAAAAACTTGTTCACTTCCTCCTCTAAGAGGCTTGGATCATGCAGTGCAGAACAGATATGACAAGACCTCTCTAACAGCGCTCTGTGCGAGGAAGGTTGCACCCAGACCCACAGATGGGTCTGGGTACAGGGCACTAGCCATCATTTGTGAACTCCTCTCCATGCCTGGTAGGAAAGCCTACTCTCCTAATAACAGAAAATCGGACTAAGACTCGAATGCATCTCTGAGCTGTTCCAGGATTTGAATGAGGTTTGAAATAAGGTATTATATCTAATGTGGTCTTTAAACTGCAAGATCTCAGATGCCGACTTTCTATTAGAATAAATGCCAACTAGAAAACAATTCACATTTTCTTCCATCTTTTCTACCCGTTAGATGTTCTTGATGAGGCTGATTTCATGGCAGAATTTAGAAAGAAATTAACCTTTAGGGTAAAATTAGGATTTAAAGAATCCAAGTTCCTTTTGTGTCCATTTATCTGATTTGATTGCCACCACGCTCCATAACCCATGGAGAAGTCGAGTGTTCTTGTTAGAATTCGGTTTAGTGGACAAGGCCTTGAGGTCCAGTCAAGTACCTAAAGTTGCTTAAGAAGATTGAGCAAGCAGAGCCTATTTTCCCATCTTCATACTGCCCCTACCTGTGTCTCACATTTCACGGTAATGTCTATTATTAATTTCACGTGGGTTCAGTGAGGACGAAACTGCCGTTATTCTCTGTGACCCTCAGTCACAGACCGCTCAAGTGAACAATGGCCTCACCTAAGCCTCAGACCCTGTGGGGTAGTGGTTTATTCACCCCTTTATCTCATGCTTCAACTCTTCTGGTTTCATAAGCATTTTCTCCACTCCGAACTCAGTGGATATTCAATAAACGTTCCCAAGTATTGCATTTCATCGATATGGATACTTTCAAACATTTTTCTCTATGATTTTGTTATTATCCCCCCCAAAAAAAGAGAAAAATCACTTACAGGAAAGTTGGCATTGAGGCTCGCTTGTTTCCTTGAGATGATTTTTTTTTCCTCCAAAAAGCAGAGATAATAACAGTTGATGGCGAGACGCGCCGTGGCACAGGGCATGCTGGGGATGAGATAAACTCTTTGCTATTGTTCTTCTACCTTGCCTCATTATTTCAGAGTTGTTAGGTGAGATTTTTTTTTCCTACTAAATAAAAGAAAGGAAGGAAAGTAAGAGAAAAATCTCTACAAATTGTTAAGGGAAAAATCTATTACTTGAAATCTTGTTATTGTGGAATGTAATTTTGATTCTGATTATCAGGAGGAAACAGCCCAAACTGAAAAGACTTTCTTTAATCGTTCAATTCATCACAACATTCCTCAAAGGAAAAAAATCAATAATAATGTTCAAATGTAACGCTCGCAGAGAAAGTAAAACACAAAAGTACCTTTTCTGCTTGTTCATTTCATTAGAGTACTTGCCTTGATTTTCCTTCTGAAAAACATTCCTCTTCAATGATTGCTTTGACAAGATTCCTCAAGATGGACAGATTGAAGGAGCCACGAAGACCCACTGTGGGAGCGGGGCAGCGTCAGAGAGGAAGACAACCCTCATACAACTCGAGGCGTCCCAAGGCGGAGTTTGGGTGGCCTCTTTTTATTTTTTTGTAGTCTGATTCCGGTTTTATTCACAGAAATTGAAAGCTACACCCTGCAATGTGCATTTGTGTATGTGCACATACAGACTGAGGTCACGTGTGCGATTTGTCTGGATTGTCAGTTTGGTTGCACTGAGAAGCTACTAGTAGACCAGCAGAGCACCAGTATAGTGTCCATCAGGAAATTCCAGAGTTTAGATGGGGGATCTGTCACCTGGTGATATTGTTCTTTGTCTTTTATGCCATAATGAACATATACATATATACATATATATTCTAATTAAGGGGGTTTCATTGTGATACTTTACAGATGTATACATGTACTTTAAACCACCTCACCCCTACATTGTAGTCCCTTTATGTTTCCATTCTTCCCTTTGGGATTTCATTGTGCTACACACACACACACACACACACACACACACCAAACTATCCTCTTCATTCCTCAATATCTCTCCTTACTCCTGCTCCTCATTCCTGTTCAACCCCTTCTAAAGAGCACCCTTTTGTATTCATCTCTGATTACCTTCACCATCAGCAATAGCAGAGGAACAGCATTTTAAGTGCATACTTAAAATGTGGGTTTGGCTTACCTTGTGCAGCGTGATGATTTCCAGCTCAAATCACTTTCTTATAAATGAAATACTATTAATTTTGTTTGTGTATCAATAATATTCCATGTTATACATGGTGGCATACATCTGTGTACTATAAATAGTTATATATATATATATATATATATATATATATAGTATTGGATGGTATAGATAATAGCAGTACACACACATACATTTATATTCATTATATGTTGTACATACAACCTCAGCTGATTCCGCAGTTTAGCTTTTATCATGGCCACATTAAATATGAGTATGCAGATGTCTTCTTGTATATTGATTTACTTTCCTTCAGAGTTGTATAGCACAGTCATGGGGAATTGGCTTGATGTTTATCTTATTTTGATTTTCAAACTTCTGTAAAATGGGGAGGGTGGATTTTTTTAACAGGACAGAGAGATAACCAGAAATTTGTCCAAGAGCTCAGGTTAGTTCTCATAAAAGCCAGACGCATGACAATAGCATGACATTACAACAGCCCCTGAGCAGACGCAGGGCCTTTGTCAGGAGGAGAGCAGTGTGGCCCCACCTCTGTTCCCATGCCACTCCATCCCTGCCCTGAGAAACTTCTTGAAGGGAAATGAGCTGTTCACAGCATGGAGTCCACAGTCAACACTTCCTGACTGTGTGAGCCTGACAGTGGGTGACTCTCTGGTGCCGTGAGGTCAGGACCCTCCCACGGGTGTTAGAATTGTAGGAAGAACACAAGTGAAGCTCGTGTACAACACCTGCTACACAGCAGTTCCCCACAGGACGAGGAGAAAGGGAGCCACGTGACCCTCTTCACCATGTTTACCATCGTGAGTGCACGTGACCACCCCTCACCATGTTTACCCCCGTGAGTACACGTGACCACCCCTCACCATGTTTACCACCGTGAGTGCCCAAGGCAGATGCCCAGATTGAGGTCCTACACCAAACCCAAGGCCAACAGATGTGAGTTATTATCAGCATCATTATCATTACTATTATTATTATTATTATAATGAAGACATTTATCTTGCACCTCGCTGTGCTGCCAGCATCTGAGCAAGACATACAGGATAGTCTCAAGACAGTATTTGAAAAGAATGGTGTAGATGATTAACACCAATATTTTTACTTTAAAATATTAAGGAAAGCATTATTTGAAAGACACTCTGCTCTTTCAAATTCCATCTAACCAAATGAACTTAAGTGCTAGTCGGTTTCGTCACTATTACTAAATGATATAAACAATTTATAAAGAGAAAAGCGTAGTTCTGATTCTGTGTTGGAAGTTCTGGTCTATGACTCCTGGGCTTTGGGCCTGTGGAGGGCAGCACATGACGACCCAAAGCTGTTCACCTCATGGCTGAAAAGAAGAAGGAGAAACAGGAGGCCAATATCTCCAATTCCCTAGTAAAGCCACAAACCTCTCAATGGCAGCGGGACTTTCCACCAGCTCTCACTTCTAGCAGGTTCTCTTGTTCCCCATAGCACCACGTTGGGACCAAGCCTACAACAGAAAGGCCTTTCAAGATACAGACCATAGAGCGCTTCCATATTCTATAAGATTTAAGATGGAGGTGGACTTTTTTTTTAATTCCAAAGATTATAAAAGCCAAACAATAATCAGATTTGGAACTGATATAGCATTAAGATATATAAATCACAGATTTTGTCACAATATTATATAAACTCTGTGTGGTTAATTAATACAAGTTTGACATAGCAAAGAGTAAGAAAAATTCTTTTAAAATTTTTGATAAACAGTGTAGCTTAAGTATGCTAATGTTACGTGTTCACATTTCTTGTTGTTCCTCCCAAGCTTTGGAAATGTTTCTTCAATCCGATAGCTTTTAACACTGTGTTTTAACTTCTTGCGAAGAAAACAATTTACACCAAAAGAACAGAGAAAAGCATTGGCATAATAGGTTTCATAAAAGTCATTGTTGACACTTCAACTATGAAAAGAAAATTGTGCTTTCTTTTGCCTTTTTTCTGTGTGTCCCCACTGATGGACCTTATTCTTGGTACTATTTGCATTTGAAGTAACACGTATTTCTCTTCCTCTTCTTTTCTTCCCTGTGCCAGCAAACATCCCCCCAGTGACAAATAACCAGAACTAGTTTCTAGTAGGAAGGATTTAATATGCAATAAAATCCATGAGAAAAAAAAAGCTGTTTAAAATAAAGTCACCATAAAACAAAAATGAGTCTTCTAGGGAGATAATAAATCTTTAGAAACAAATTTCACACAAAATAGGCCACAAAATGCCATTGAATTTGCCCTCTGACTCTGGTGAATTGGCATATGTCTTGAGATAACAATACTCATTAGGAGTTCCGTTACGACAAATATGGGCCAGGACTTTCTATCATAATGCTGGATGATTCTTTTATTATTCATTATTTATTCACAGCAAGCAGAGCGGGGGTGAACTGACCTCACCCAGAAGCTCAGATGACTTTAAATGTCAGGGACGTGGCATGGTTCTCATTACAGGGAGCAAAGAAGTACAAATGGTGTTGGTCAACGGCTGTCCAGACAAACCCAGCCAATAGGACACACAGAGAGAGAAGCACAGGAAGAAATTTATGATAACGAGATAATTCACAGGGCTAAGGAAGCTCAGGAACCTGGCGATCTGTATCCTGCGAGGTCAGGAGAGCTGGATGCAGCCAAGCCTGAAGCAGGAGCTCGGGGGCCCTCCAGCCAGAAAACAACCATAGCCATGCGTGGGCAAAGAGCCAGTCTTCCCTTTTTCTGACCTTTAGTTCCCTTGAGGCCCTGGAAGTCCCCTTGGCTGAGTGTGATCTTCACTCAGTCTACTCAAGCTAAGGCAAGCCTCTCCTTGAACATCGTCTACATCACGCGCTGTAAGGAAAGCTAAGGAAAGTCCTCCCTCAGCCCAGGCAAGTCAATACACATAGTCAACTGCCATACAGACTATTCGCCAGCCTACTAGAATAAGCAATCAAGGTACATGAAGTATAAAAGTAAATATGGTTAAAACCCTAAGAGCTTAAGCAAACATCTTTTGGCTATGTTTAAGAGCAAGATGCTTTAAAAATCAGAATTCTGAAAGACAAACAAATGCAGCAGTGACACTCACCAAACACTGGGTGTAAACCGTAGAACTTGTGGGGGGGAGTGGAGTCGGGAGGGAAAAACTGGGAGAAAACTAAGGAAGAGGTGGCACCGTTCAAAAGGAAATGTACTCACTACCTGTATGTCTTATATAACTACAACCCCTCTGTACATCACCGTTACAACAAAAACAAATTAATTAAAAATAAAAATAACAATTCTCTTTGTCTGTCTGAGTTTATAGAAGCCACGATTCCTCCATGGAGCCCCTCAGTAATTAAGAATGGGTTCCTCTCAGGTCTTGGCCTCTCTGATGGGGCTCTGGACCAGGCAGACGGTCTCAGAATGCGGACATTAGCATTGACCTGCCAGGAACCCGTCACCCTGGCTCTCTACCTCGGGGCCTCTTTATAGAACTTCCATGGAACATGTGAGATGGAAGGACAGTTTTTTTCCTCTTTTTTTTTAAATAGAATATAACCAAATGGAAACTTTTTTATCTTTGCAATTGATATAAATCGTCCAATCATGTCTCTTATTTTTAAAGCTATAGTTCATCAGGTTAACACCACATTGTAAGTATGTTCAGGTTTCTTCACAGAATCTTCAGACAGCAAGGTGCTAAGAAACGTGAGAAGTTCAATCTTCACTCTCTGATATCACAGACTGGGACTGGAGATAGCTGTGAGAGGAAAATGCAGAGATCGACAAAATATTAGTGACTCAGAACCAGTGAAGTGTGTGTGTGTGTGTGTGTGTGTGTGTGTGTGTGTGTGTGTGTGTGTTGCTATATCTCTTCATGTAGCTTGTTTTCACATTTTGAGCTATTGTGAATAACGCCGGAAGCACACATGTTTTGAGATACCGATTTCATTCTTTGCATAGATACTTAGAAGTTGGATTACTGAACTGCACAGTCTCTGCCATTTTAATTTTCAGAGGTACTTCCTTTGTTTTCCGTAGGGCCCAGATCTTTTTCATTCCTACCTAAGATGAATGAGGATCCCAATTCCCCCACATCTTTGCTAGCCCTTGTATCAGTAGATTTTGATTTTTAGGAAACATTATGCCCACGGTACAAAGACCAAAGACCAAACTTACACTGGGTTTGCTTTCTATCTTCATGTGTCTTATTTTATGGCTTTGTTTGGACAAATTCACCCATACATATGAGTATCATGCAGATGGGTCTCATCACCTTAAGTGAATATTTAGGGAATGAACATGTTTGTGCTCCTGGTCCAGTCTCCCCTGGGCCCTGGCAATTGCTGATCTTTTTTTTCCTCTGTAGATTTTCCTGTAGATGTTATGTATTAGGGTCCCACTATCTTACATAGCCCTTCTTCCACTTGGGAATACTCATTTAAGGTTCCCTTGTGTCTTTTCATAGATAGATAGCTCATTTCTTTTGATCACTCAGGAATATGTCACTGTTTTGTTATACTGCAGAAGACTTAGCAGTTCCTTTCTACTGAAGTACCCATTGGTTGCTTCTAAGTTTTGGAAATTATGAAAAAGCTGTTACAAACATCTGTGTAGTTTTCTGTGTGGACAGCCTGTAATTGCTGGATATGTGTGATAAGAATGTCTTCGGTTTTTCAAGAAGCTTCCAAACCATTGTCCAACATGACAGTACCCTTTTGCATTCCCACTAGTTTCTGATTCTTCACCTCCTTGTCATCATTCTCTGTGTTCTGAGTTTTGCACAATCTCTGTTGTAGGTAGTTTATTGTTGTTTCAATCCCTCTGATGACACATGCTAGAGAATGTCTTCTAATAGGTCTTCTAATGATACTCTTTGACATATGTATGTTCTCCAGAGAGGAAACTTAGGGTTTAGCTTAAGAAGGTCTATTTTTCTGCATACTGAAACTTAAATGCTCTTTGTATTTGAGTATACACATATAAAGGTGATACCTCCCTGAAGCTTAGAATAGAAATATAAAATGGTGAGTCCTAAGCTTTAGGAACATAGCATTAACCTACTAACTTGCCAATGTTAATCACCAAATATCTATCCAGAATCTGTATGGCTTATGCACACTTGAATGTCATATAAATTTTCTGAGAATACATTTGAAAAAAAATATCAAGAAGGGAAGCAATGCATGACTGCAATTTATTTTTGATATAAAGGATATTACATCTATACTATAGATTTATAAATAAAAAAGAAGAATAACCACCACCATTGCTCAGCAAATTACTTAACATCTGTTCCAGATTTATGATTAACCTTCCATTCAGGATAGCTACTCTCAATTTTACACTGAAATTATTCTAAATTTGCCAAAAAGCCATGAGATACAGATGTCCTTCAATGCTAGGCATCTTGCGGCATAGATCTATGAAGCAGATGCCAGGAAAGCTAAATTGAGAAGGGCTGAGAACTCATGTGAAAGATGATCAATCAAAAGTAAAACTTTCAAAAAACCAAGTAACAGTTGTCTAATGGCATTCCAGAAGCTTTTGCTGTATCGTTGAAAATAATAAAAAAAAACTGGAAGAGTATAAGGGAAGGGGTGACACTGTTCAGAAGGAAATATTCTCATTACCTGACTTGTATACCTGTAAACCCTCTGTACATCACCTTTACAATAGCAATAAGAAAAATAATAATAATTAAAAGCAATGACAAGAATTTATCCTTGTAAATGATGCAAGGGCTAAATTTTATGCATGTTTAATACACTTATAATTTTATATTAGATGAGTAGCTACATCTCTTACACTAGTTCCGTGGTATTATTCATACATGTTGTATGTTTAGTTGGAGCAAAGAAATTCTATCAAATACATTTTCTTGTTCATGGTGTATCCCAGCTAGGGAAACTGGAAGTCCATTCCCAACACATTTTATAATTTTAGTAACCACAAAACTTAAAAAAATAATAAGGTCCAAATTGGGAAGGAACTTTACTTTTGAATACAAAAGGCAACAATGACAACTTACACAATAGTAGATACTACCAATCATTTTGTAGAAATCAAGTCCTGTAAATTTTGTAACAGGAAAGCAAGGTTAGCTCAACATTACAAAATGTGGAAATGAAATTTATCACATTAATGAAGGGAGGAAGGGCATGTGATCACTTCAACAGATGTAGAAACTACTTGGCAAAATTCAACACTGAGTTTATGTTTAAATCTTGTTAGTAAACTAAAAATAAATAAGAATGAAATATCTTATTTCCTAAGTATGGCCAATAGACACATGAAGAGATGTTTAACATCTCTGGTCATAAAACAAATAGAAATCAAAACAACATTGAGATTCTAACTCACCCCAGTTTGAATGGCCATTATCAAGAACATTAACAATAACAGATGCTGGAGGGGATGTAGCCAAAAGGGAATGCTATTACACTGTTGGTGGGAATGTAAACTGGTTCAACCACTCTGGAAAGCAGATGGAAGTTCCTCAAAAGAGTTAACTTAGAGCTCCCATCAATCCCACTTCTGGGCATTTACCCAAATGATAACAAACTAGCTCACACTAAAGCCGTCAGTACAACCATGTTCACTGCAGCATTGTTTACCATACCTAAGATATGGAATCAACCCAGTTGCTCCTCGGTGGATTAATGGATCAAAAAATGTGGTGTAGGGGGCTGGGAAGGTGGCTCAGTGGTAGAGAGCTTGCCTTGCATGCATGAAGCCTTGGGTTCAATTCCTCAGCACCACATAAGCAAAAAGAAAAAAAGCTGGAAGTGGCGCTGTGGCTCAAGTGGTAGAACGCTAGCCTTGAACTGAAGAGCTGAGGGACAGCGCCCAAGCCCAAAGTTCAGGCCCCTCGACCGGACCCAAAAAATAAATGTGGTGTATTTACACAATGGAATTCTGTTCCCATCAGAAAGAATGGTATCACCCCATTTATAAGGAAATGTAGACTTGGAAAAAATTATATTAAGCTAAGTAAGCCAGACCCAGAGAAACATAGGCTACATGATTTCCCTGATTTGTAATAATTAGAATGTGCCTATAAATCTACAAGTAAAGCCAATGAATAGTAAAAAACAAAAAAAATTATATTGGACATACTTAATTAAACAGAAGTCTAAACATTCACAGAGTGAAACCAAAGGAGGATATTCTTAGGAGAGGATCACAAAGCCTTAATAGCTATGTGCATATGATCATATAAAATGATATTCATCAAAATGAACTCCAAGAAATGGACAGAAGAGGCTTTTTATTATAGTTTTTAATGTTCCTCCTCCTCCTCCTCTTTCTTCTCTTCTTTTTCATCCCCTCCTCCTCATCATCATCCTTCTTTATTCCATTTTGTGGCTGGTTTTGATTTCTGTACTCTTTGTTTTGCATATAAATTTATCTGATTTGGGGAGAGGAAGGGTAAGCACAGAAATGGTGAGACAAAGAGTGGACCAATTCGGCAGTGAATCCCATTAGGCACTATGTTGGAAATGAGCTATACAACTTGGAGGGGACACGTCAAGAGGGGAAAATCTGGGAGAAAATGAGGGAGGGGTGACACTGTTCAAAAGGAAATGTGCTCATTACCTGACTTATGTAACTGTAACCCCTCTGTGCATCATCTTTACAGTAAAAAAGAGAAAAAAAATCATATTTCCAAATGGTTAATGAAGCTAAAACACTCATCATATGACATATTGAATCATGAAGGGTTAGATTATTCTTCCTGAAGTGAGGAAGAGGATAAGAATGCCCACTAATCCCAATTTTGTTACACTTGGAATTGTGGGATTAGGAAAATTTACTATGCCTTCATGATTGTGACACATATTGACAAATATTTTTCATGAACATTGAACAACTTTGTTATCCATATATAAGAGTCTCTTGCTTCAAACTCTTCCAGGACTTTAGGTTGACAAATTGTAAGGTTTTTGAAGAAGTACTTTAACACTACTTTGTCTACTTGAAAATTCTTGTAAACTTCTGAGATTCAACAGCTATAAAGTATTATAATGATGACACAGCAATATTCACTTACCAGAATAAATAAAATTTCAGAAATTGTTAAGTGTTGCAAATGACATGAAATATTGTTCATTGCAACTTGATATCACTGTGGAGAGACTGTTCTTCATGAGTCTCTCTCTCTTACATGTTGTACAGATGAAATGCCAATTTTTCTTCATTCATTTATTTGTGTTCTCTAGGATTTTATATACTAATTAGCCTCAGGAATAGTATCTCCTTCCAGAACAAAGGGCAGGTGTGCTTTTTAAACGGGATCAATGATACAAGTTTGACAAACTCAGAATTCCTTTTATAGACAGCCAGGTGCCACCAGGTCACACCAGGAATCCTAGCTACTCAAGAGCTTGAAATGTAAGGATCACAGTTCAAAGCCTGCCTAGGCAGACAAACCCATGAGACTCTGACCTCCAAGTAACCACCAAAAAGTCAGAAATGGAGCTATGGCTCAAGTAGTAGAGTGCTAGCCTGAACAACAGAGCTAATGAATGGTGACCATCAAGCACCAATACTGGCACACAAAATAAGAATTCTTCTTGTAAAAATGTGGTATATATACACAATGGAATTCTATGCCTCCATCAGAAAGAATGACATTGCCCCATTTGTTAGGAAATGGAAAAACTTGGAAAAAATTATAT
>NW_012267307.1:854773-865399 GCF_000151885.1 Dipodomys ordii
GAGGAGGCTGCAATGCTTGGTAAGAAATGTACGCATTATCCTGCCCATGCAATTGTAACCCCTCTGTACAGTATGTTCACAAATAAAATAAAATAAAATAAAATAAAATTTAAAAAAAAAAGAATTCCTCTTGTAGCAAAACATCTACCCTCTTTACTCACCACATAGAGTTTGGAAGGCAAAGTCCGAGCATAAAATAGTGCTGATACTCTCACTAAAGATGTTGCTGTAGCAACATACCTTTGTCACAGACCACGTCACTTTGTGGATGAAACTCAGGCTGTAATGCATTGACATGGTGTTATATTAGCCTCCAGGACATCCACACTGTTCTAGAGGATGACTTCCAATGCTACCATAATCTGCCACCTCCACTCTTGACAAATCAAGTAAATAAAATGAACAATTAATCACAAAAGTGTGTATGGTGCCTTAACCATAGTATTCCTAACTGGAAACAACCAAAATATTTATAAACAGAGAATTATTAAACAAATGGCATATCCATCAATGAAGTAACAAACAACATGGAAAATGCTACTGATGGTTCATACAAGATGATGATGGCTCTCTCAGACAAGAAACATGATGTGAACAGAAGTATTCTTACACAAAGAAAATAGATGATATGATTGCTACTAAATATATAAAAATCAAAATTTGACACAGCTAAAATGTCATGGTAGGGCTGGGAAGGTGGCTCAGTGGTAGAGCGCTTGCCTTGCATGCATGAGGCCCTGGGTTCGATTCCTCAGCACCACATAAGCAGAAAATAAAAAAGCCGGAACTGGCGCTGTGGCTCAAGTGATAGAGCGCTAGCCTTGAGTTGAAGAGCTGAGGGACAGCGCCCAGGCCCAGAGTTCAGGCCCCACGACCAGACCCAAAAAAAATGTCATGGTAGAAATTTGAATGGTGATTACTTTTTTGCGGAATATGTTGATGAAGACAGACCTGAGAAAGTCAGCTAGCAGGGTATTGCCCTATATTTTTCAGAGTGGCAAGTACATGTAGAATGCATATATATATATATATATATATATATTCACACACATGTATGTATATAACATATACCATCTCATGAAACTGTACAGTTGAGACTTTGTGTGTTCAATTGTAGTTGTAATTCTATCTAAAATAAGACTTTCAAATGGGGAATGAATGCAAAGGATACAACGTCATCTCTTGCCTGTCAAAAATTCCAGGATTGACAAGAGCCTATGGAGAAGCCTGTGTGGAGAGCATGCCCGCTGCTGTTAGAACATGGACTGCTTCTACAGCTGTGGGTGCTAATTAGCTATATCTATCATAATTCCAAATTCATATGCATGCACCCTTTGACCTGGACATCTCGCTTCTGGGAATTTATCACAGATGAAATGTGAGGCACAGAAGGTCATTTATTACAGCATGAACAGTGATAACCAGAGAAGCCTGGCAAGAACCCCGATGCCCAGCTGTAGGAATCTGCAGCAGACATTCTGATAGTTCCCCACAAGAGATTACTAGGGTACAAAAGAGGGCGGAAGCTTCCTCTGTGCTCCCGTGGAGGAGCTCAGGCCAGAGCAAGGTGTTCAAGCTCGCTACTTGTGCTGCAGTTGGGGAAAGAAAGGATGTCTTTTCCTGCTTTCTGTGTTTGTACAGAAAAACACAGCCTAATAGAGAAGAATGTGTTGCCTGGGTACAGAGGAGAAATCAGAAGGACCAGAGATGGGGATAAGATTACCTATGGAACATTTTGAAGCATTTTTTTTTAATCATCTGCAACCCATTCTGGTGTGTTCCTTATTCAAAAGTGAAAATTAAACTTTAAAACTGGCACTGACTTTGCACAGTGCTCTTCATGTGGAGCAAAACAAAAATAGATCCCTAGCTCACACTACATCAAAGCTGGGCTTACATTACTAGTTGAGTGCTTAAGGGCTTGCTTAGCACGTTCAAGACCTGTGGTGCTTCCCAACATATCTCTCTCTCTCTCTCTCTCTCTCTCTCTCACACACACACACACACACACACACACACACATGCATCACGACTGGGGATGGAAAGCAGTCCTATCTCAATGAAAATGGGAATGGAGGCTCCTCAAAAACCTAAAAATACAATCTAAATATACCTGAGAATGTACCCAAAGAAATAGAAATCAGATACTATCTAGGTACTGGTGGTTCACACCTGCCTGTAATCCAAGCTACTCAGTGTTCAAAGCCAGTCCATATAGGAAACTCAATGAGACTCAATATCCAAAATAATTAGCAAATAGACAGGTAGGGGACATGACTCAAGTAGTAGAGTGCCAACAGAGAAAAACAGCTGAGAAACTGTGAGGCCCTGAGTTCAAATCCTAGTAGTGGCAAAAAAAAAAACTTAACTCTAGCCCAAGGGGAATAGATGAAATCAGGGTTTAATCATTCCATAAAACACCATATGAAAGCTAAATGAAGGAGGAGACAACAATTCTTGATAAGAAATGTACTCATTATCTTGCCCATGTAATTGTAACCCCTCTGTATGGTATTTTCACAGTAAAAAATGAATGCGCTAAATGAATATGCCACAGCTACAAACATCTACACAGATTAATCCTAAGAGAAATTTTGAGATCAGAATAAAAAGAAGCAAGTTGTAGAAGATTATGCATCATATGGTGTCATTTATGTGAAAATTTCGAACATACCAGTTTGCATGGAATTCATATGGGCACAGAAATGTGTGATAAACACTGCAAATTCGAAGCGCCCTAATACAAATCAACTTGAAAAGAATAGCTGCTCTTAGAGGAAAGCAATCCCAGGAGATTTATCCACCCACTTAGCAAAGATGAAGGAAGCACTTAGCATGCCAGAGCCGGCTCCAGGTATGGAGAATGCCATGTACACAAGACAGATTCATAACACTTACATTCCAGGCTGGGTGAGGAAAACAATGCACCAGAAATATGTAAAACACTGGCAGTTGTTTATGAACGTGGTAGAAAGAATGGGGCACAGTGCACGTGCTTGGGAGCCATTCTCAGATTGCAGGGACCTGAGTCAAAGAAGGGGAGACAGTGGACGCCCAGGACCAACACTCTCAGCACAGGAATAAGCTGGACAGGCCCAAGGAGGATCAGAAAGGCTGGCGTGGCTGAATCCTGGTGGCAGCTCTGCCTGTCAGCGCTGGGCCCTGCCAGTCACGATGAACTGGGCACATGGTCTCTGAAGGGGCTGCGAGACCCTGGCCTGGTGTGGTTTGGTTTCCAAACATGACCTAAGCTTGTTTACTTTCACAGTCATCTCCAGAAAGACCGCACAAGCCAAGAGTGAATCCATCATATCTATCCGTGTTTCCAGTCCAGTGTCCTTGGAAAAGAGACTCCTTCCCGTGTGTGCCTGTCCTCCCTTCTCCTGTGGCCATACCCACCTCCTGGGTGGCTACGAGAAAGCGTGGGGCTGGAGTTTCTGCCCAGTGTCAGACTCAACTAAAGGCCGATGTCACTACTATCACTAATGATCAAAAATGCTACTCTTAATGAAACTACATTCATTACCTCTTCATTGGTGCCAAAGCCGGGTTCAATCAGGCAGAAAAATTGAGATAATCAGACCAGAACATGTCATCGGGTCTCCTGCAAAAATACATCCTGTGTGATCAGGTCACCATGTTTCTATCTCTGAAAGGGACCTCAACTCGGACTCTTTCTCTGGCTCCATCCACTCTGATCTTGAACTTGTCGCTGAAGCATTCCCGACGTAGCTGCTTAGTGTGGGCATGCAGCACACTTTTCCCTCTCTTCTCACCAGGCTGCATGGATATAAAGCAAGTGAGACACCTGATGTGCTGTTTCCCCACAGTGAATGTCTGCATAGTCTGCAGCAGAGTGCACACAGTTATACCACAAATGTCCCCAGAGCTGTCCACAGCAGGGCGGCATCCCAGCTCCCAGCTCTGTCTTCCCCTCAGAAATATCAAAGCACACTGAAGAATTTCCTTAGCTTCTCCTGTCTCCCCAACTCCAGACCCTGCATAGCTCCTCTCTCTGCAAAGGCATTGATCATTGTCAAGGTCAGTGCCAGTTCTGCAAGAGACTGACAGCCATTCACATGACTGATGCGACCTGATTCTTCAGAAATATGAGATCTGGGGTAAATTATAAAGTCCTGGAGTAAATTATCAAGTCCTTTCTTTCCTCTGAACAGGGAGAGAAGCAGTGTTAAATGTAATAGCATGCATGGAGTGCTTAGTGTTGCATTCAGTGGGCGCTGAGTGGTTCATGATGCGTGAGTCCTGTCCTGAAACCATATCAGGCCTCACCTTCCCCTCCCTACAGGAGTAAGCGTTGCTTTAGGTAGATATCATGTCATGAGACTGTCTTGTTAAGCTCAGTGAACTGCCGGCACACACCCCTGCCGGTGGGAATGACAGAGAATGCAATGCCACATGAGCTGCCATGAGCCTTTGCCACCTCAGTCTCCAACCGGTGTGGCCTATGGCTCTCTCGCCTTTGCAAGTGGCAGGAACCAAAGCCAAGGCGATGAGCTCTGATACTTTAGAGTGGGAGAAGAGAACACTTGACAAATGAGCAACAATGTCCAACTCGCTGAGGCAAGGAAGATGCAAAAGGAGTAGATGCCTCCAGACTCCCAGCATGACAGACAGAAGTGTGATGAATAAAATATGCAGCATGCTTGCCTAACAAGTGTACAGTCCTTCATTGGGTCTCCAGGATAAAAAGGGGAGACTATGTGGACTATTTGGAGGCTGGAACAGCACACAGCTCGCTTAGAGGAATCCCAGTGTGGAAATTCTAGGAGAGCTGCAGTGTGTGCAGTTCTGCCGGATGGTGTGGCTATCGGTGTCCCTTGAGCCAGAACGGAAGGCTGGTGGGGACACGCAGGAGCCTGGAGTCAGCCACACTCCGGTTCAGAGGACTGAGTTGGCCCAAGACTTCTGAAGCCAGCCACAAGCTCACAGGAATCAAGGACATATCACTTCACCTTCACACCAACCAGTGACAAATTCAGGTCCCCTTGGACTCACTCAGATTTGATCATTTGCTAAGATGACTCACAGAACTCAAGAAAGTACTACACTTTATCTATCTACGTGTATATATATGTATGTATATCTGTGTGTATGTACAGTGTATGCATGGATGGATGTGTCCATCAAAGCCAACCAAGTAAGAGGCTAAAAGGCTGGGACTGGGGATTAAGCAAGAACACAGCAGTGATCTTGGGCTTCAGTCCCTCTCCAAGTAATATTCTGACAGCAATATGCACAGAGAAATGAACATATCAGCAGTCTCACCTGTGCCCATGGTTCTATTGAAGCAGTATCACATGGGCATGGTTTGTTGAATTGACACCCAGCGAGTGGCCCAAAGCCCAGTCCTGAAATCGCACGGCTGGGCCTTCTAACATGCCTTGCCCTCACCCTGAGTTATCTACTGAGCATGAGCTATCATTATGATCAGAAGATCCTCATGAATAGCAAAACACTCCTATTTCTCACTCCTCAGGAAATTCCAAAGGTTCAGAGGTTATATTTCCCAGGACCAGGGACAAAGCCTGGAACCTCGCTTTGGGTAGAATTATTTCTTCATTATGAAACAAGAAACACTACCAGTACCATTAATGATTTTGCTATCATTGAATTCAAATACAAAATATTTTTGGAAGTGTTTTATTATCAAAGGAGACACCTGTGGATAACAAAATACAGATCAGTGCTATTTCATACATGCTCTTCATTTTAAAGAAAAATCACCTTTATGCATTCCTCATGATTTACAGACGAGGAAACTTTTTTCACACAGTAATTTGTCTCACATCTCTGGCCCATTATGTGAGAGGTTCTCGGTCCAGGCTTGACATCTGAGCTCAGCCATCAACCACTGTGCTTGGCTGCTATGGCCATAGCTGTTGTCTCCCTTGTACATATATCTGCCATTCCTAGGACAGGAGTGCAGCACGTAAGTGACAGAGGGGAGAAACTCGGTTCCTGGGCCTCCACAATCACAGTATTTACCATCCACTCTCGGTCTACACATGACCTTCCTCACCAATCTCACAGCACCAAGGCAACAGTGCATCCCATTCACCAACAAAGTTTGAAGACAGCCAGAACTGAGCAGATGGCTCTGTCTCTGAATTATCTTAGTGTCAATCACTAGGGAGCTCTCCATGACTGCTGGGCACCTGTCAGCACTCCCCAGCCTCCCTGGGCTTGATCTTGGGTTGCTCTTTAGCCCTTCTGGCTGCCGTCACTGACCCATGAGCTGTGCGTTCCCAGTTGGCCCTCTTCTCGCGCCTCCTGATCTTCCATTGTTCTCTCGCTGACCCATGCAGTCTAACTTTGCCTCCAGCTTGCTTCGCATCTGCAGCCAAGCAGAAAAAGCAAAGAGATAAAAATGGTTCAGAATTGTGGGTTTATGAGGGACACTGGAAAATCATCCCAACTGTAATTTTACTGATGTTTGCCAAATGATAGAAGGACTGAGGTTTTCCAGCATTTCCTTTCTTCTGGTTCTGTGAGGAGCACACACATCACTCACCCTTGGCAACGACTCCTTTCCTATGTATCTTTGGACTTTTAGATGTGCAAAAACTTACTATGTGGAGAAAGTTCCAAAAGCACATGCTCAAAACTAGAGATTTCTTTCATCAAAAAGACCCAAAAGATTAATATCACAGAAAGCAGAAAAGAAAAAAGGCTAATCATATCCCAGACTTTTGTTCTAACCCATTCATCTCCATTTGTACTGAGGTAAATTGATTGAGGCAAAAAAACAAGACTGAACTCTGTACAGACAAGGATTCCATCTGCACAGCCACATTTGTTACAAACAGGATGGGCAGGGAGGGAGGAGTTTGAGAACCTTCCTCAGTCCTATTTCACTGTTCTTTATGGTCCACAGTGGTCTAAGGTTGATATGAGTAAATGTCCAGGAGTGGAACCCTGGATCATAGGGCAGATCTATGTTTAATTATTTGAGGAGCCTCTACACTGCTTTCCAGAATGTTGAACAAATTTACACTCCTCAAAAGATTACAAACTAGGATATAGTAAAGCCCTCAACACAACCATGTTCATTGCAACACTATTCGCCATAGGCAAGGTGTGGAATCATCCCAGATGCCCCTCAAGGGACAAATGGATCAAGAAAATGTGGCCTATAGACACAACAGAATTTTACTCATCTATTAAAAAGAATGACATTGGACCATTTGTCAAGAAATGGAAAGACCTGGAAAAAATTACGTTACATGAAATAAGTCAGGCCCAGAAAGACAAAGGATGTGTGTTTCCTTTATATGTGGAAGGTAGAATTTGCTTATAAACATATAAGTAAATGTGCTGGATGCAAGTGTATACAAATGTATTCACTGAAATACAGTAGATCCAGAGGAGATCTCAAATAGTGTAAGAAAGGCGAAAGCAAAGTTCAACAACATAAAGCACCCAGAAATGACTACTCATAGTGGGTGAGATGGGGACAGGAGGAAAAGGGTAGACAATGAACAAGAGGGGAAATACAGTCAAGAATCCAGTGTGTATCCTACAAAATTAAGAAGAGTGAGTGACGGGGTGGGTAAGGGAGGGATGGGTCTGACATTGGTCAGGAGGCATTGTGTTCATAAACTTGTTAAATGGCAACTGCTTTGTACAACTACTTAAAGATAATAAAACCACGTTGTTCAAAAAAGAAGTAATGGGTGGATATGAAAGACCCTGGGCACTGCTGCTGAAGTCAGAGCACGTGTAGGACTCTCTCCTGGCTCAAGCAGGTCTCAGAACCATCCCACTGAGCGGCACAGAGGAACAGCCCCAGGTTTACTATTTGCTTTGGGGAGATGCATCAAACCTGAATCCACAACAATGTTTTCCTGATGCTCACATGAAGCTGGTGGTCAAATGTGACTAAGTTGAAATCAATGTCCACTGAAGGGTAAAAATCCCTCAGTACAGGAACCCTTAAATCAATGCTGTTTGTTTGCAAAAAGCTCAGAGTCTCTTCTCTCTGCTCACGTTGTGAGGGTTGTTTTAGAAGAGGTGCTTTGCTTGAGCCCAGGCTTAGCCGCTCCATGAGTTGTGCATTTGCTAAATCCTCACCATTGACTTCCAAAGCCCTCAGAATCACTCTTCCTATAAAATGCTGAGTCTATTTGTTCTTATTCAGAACATTGTCAGTGTCCCTTGGAAATAGTCATTTTCTGGCTAATTTCCCTAACAACAAGACTTGGCAAATGTGACCTGCAGCAAGAAGTTTCTAGAAGTGTGTTTTCAAGTAGATTCACAGCCCTGTTCTACCTGGGCCAGAGTTATGCTGACAGAGTCCCAATCATCTCTGTGTTCTCGACAGTACCACACGTTCACTTCTCCTCAGTGCTCCTTAGGGGAACGGCAGGGATGGATCACAGTCAGCACAGAGGTCTGGAGCTGCGCCACCCCTGGCAACCCAGGAAGGAGAGCATTCCCGGTCGTTCAGGCTAAGACTGCAAGAGAAACCCAAGGGGCCTTCAAGATCAAAATCAGGATCTCAGACGTCAGAACTGCACTTCTGGACCAAAGATGAAGAAGAGCGCTCTAGTTCCAAAGGAGGTTGGCAAGGCAGGGGGAGCAGGGGATGGCTCAGTGCGGGGACAGCGGCTGCTAGCTGGGAAGTGGGCCTGAGCATGCTCTCCACGTAGCTGCTTCCTGCACAGCTCCTGCAGCCGGCCCCAGGCTCCCCGTGGGTGGGGAGGAACTATAAATTACACATTTCTGAACTTGAAATCATTTAAAAGAAAATATGTAAGAATATTTAAGGATTCAATGTCTCAAGTTTGTACTAGAGAAAATCAAGTACAAACCAATTGAACAGTCAATATAAAGTCAACAGTCAAGACAAGGTCTGAACCTTATGTTAACTCTTCTTTAGTTAAAAAAAAAAAAAAGTCTGCTTAAGCCGGGCACTGGTGGCTCATGCCTGACATCTTAGCTACTCAGGAGGCTGAGATCTGAGATTTGGGGTTCAAAGCTAGCCCAAGCAGAAAAGTCTATGATTAACCATTCAAAAAAAAATGGAAGTGAAGCTGTGGCTCAAAGTGTTGGAGTGCTAGTTTGAGCAAAAGATCTGAGGGACAGTGCTCAGACCCTGGGTTAAAGCCCCACAACAGACAAAAATTAAAATTAAAAAAGTTTGCTCCGTAGTACATACTAGCCAGCAAGTCTCAATATAACTAGTCTTGGAACACAACGTGAGTAAATACACAGATCTAGGGAGACATGTAGTTGGAACTGGAATTTCAGAGTATCAAATCAAGGCCTAGAAAGAACCTCGTTGTTCCCAGAGCAAGAAGTAAGAACTCACTTGGTGTGGCTGCTCAGGCCACAAGAACACAACAGAGAGGCCAGTACAAGGCCTGGCACACAGGAGCACACACCCCGCATGCCACCAACAATGCCATAAGTTCCTCGAGTACAGGCCAGGAAGGCAGATGTCTGAGTTCCAGTCACAGCGTTCTTCCTCTCTGTGTGACCTTAAGCAAGATCTCTGGCTGCACTTTGGCTGGAGAAGTAGAAAGAGGGGCGCACGTGAGTATTCTAGTTCATGGGACAGCCTGTGCTTCACATTCGCATTCACATTCACAATGGGACCATTCATGGACCCATTGCTCAAGCAGTGGATGCTTCTAGTCAAACCTTAGGACTCAGCAGCATAATGCTTTTCAGATGAGAAGTAATTCTCTACTCCAGAAATGTCCTCGCTTCCCCGGCTGCTGGGCGGCCGGAGGTCTGAGTGGGCGGCCTCATCTGAAACAAGTGTTCAGTACTCTAGGAAGTTCATTCCGCCGCATATGCGGACCAATCTCCAGGCAGCCCAGAGAACCAAGTGCAGAGGGAGCTCAGCATCGCAGGACGGGCTGGGTGAGGAACAAGGTCTTTGGGGGTAATGTCACTTTTATGTCCCATGCAAAGGAGGCATCTGGGCCGGGGAGTGAGCAATCAAAGGGTACAAGGAGGCAGACTGCCATTGTGCAAAAGCAGTTCAGTATCAGGAGCCACCGAGGTCCAGCACTACCCCAGGGGAGCCACCGAGGTCCTCAGCACTACAACCCAAGGGAAGAGAAGCACTACTACATGGAGCATTCGTGGCTGTCACCCTGTCATCCCTGCTCTCCAATGTGAATTTCCAAAATCCCTGCCGCCATCCTAAAGCCCAGGAACATGCCCAGGGCTGAGAGTCAGGACCAGAAAATCAACTATACTGCAGAGGAATGTGGGTTTTGATTTTCACAGCAGACTAATTTGTGATGCGAGAACAATATCAAAAAAAAAGAATCAGCCGGGTGCCAGTGGCTCACACCTGTAATTCTAGCTACTCAGGAGGCTGAGATCTGAGAATCACAGTTCAAAGGCAGCCCGGGCAGCAAAGTCTGTGACACTCTTATTTCCAATGAACCATCAGAAAGCCGGAAGTGGCGCTGTGGCTCAAGTGGTAGAATGCTTGCCTTGAGCTGAAGAGCTAAGGGACAGTGCCCAGGCCCAGAGTTCAGGCCCCACAACCAACAGAAAGAAAGAAAGAAAGAAAGAAAGAAAGAAAGAAAGAAAGAAAGAAAGAAAGAAAGAAAGAAAGAAAGAAAGAAAGAAAGAAAGAAAGAAAGA
>NW_012267307.1:865449-888904 GCF_000151885.1 Dipodomys ordii
GAAAGAAAGAAAGAAAGAAAGAAAGAAAGAAAGAAAGAAAGAAAGAAAGAAAGAAAGAAAGAAAGAAAGAAAGAAAGAAAGAAAGAAAGAAAGAATCACATTGCAGAAAGTGAAACACAACAAGAAAAGAAAAAGTAGCCATATACAGAATAACAGAGTTCTATGATTAAAACATAGAAAGTTGGGAAGGTAACTGTATTTATTAGCCTAGCAAGGAAAAGCGTGACACTTGGGAGGGAGGGTTTGTTGAGCAGGACTCTGTAAGCACTGCCGCTCCTCACACGGCCTCTCCTCTGGAAGCTGGACAGAGCCCTGAATCTCCCCTCGCAGACGCCAGGGCTGTCAGGTTAAGTGCCCCCCTTTATGATTCAATGGAACCTAACTGCCTTCTGAAGGGTACTGTCATCAAATACCATCGCGTTGGGGGGTGGGAGTTGGGGTACATCATTCAGACTAGAGAGATTTACTGAAAATGTAGCCAGAGAGAAAGGGAAATTCATATGACCCCCTCATCCCAGACTATAGCCAGAGTCATTATGTACAGACTATCAGGTACCAGTGAGAGATGGTTGGCATCTTTGCCTGTCTTCTAAAGCTGGTCCACAAAAATCAAAGCTTAAGCTAAGGCTTGCACAGAGGAAATCTGGCTTTTTACCCGCCTTGGTTTTTGGAAATGACTTCAGGGATCCAGAGAGGGAAACTGGCAAGCACAAAGCAGAAAAATGAAGGGAATTGAAATTTGCATTATCCAGCTGGTCACACAGCGGGTATCTGGGTCCAGTGCCATTGGACACCTCGGTAGAATGTGTACTGTGTCCAAAAGAAGCAACCATTTATCCCCTGGATTCAAGTTCCCGTGTGAGGCTGGCTAACTATAGTGCAGGGGTTCTCTTGCAGATCTGGGTTTGCTCAAGTGTGTCCCCTGTCTTGTACTTGGAGAAAGCCTGAAGCAGGGTGCAGGTGAAGGAAGGCGTCCGGAAGGTCACAGCTGCGCCGCTGGTTACCATAGCAACGACTGCCGTGAGGTGTGGCCTGGGACCACGCGAGACTGGGCACAAAGTGTCATTTGCTACAATCAAGGGCATCAACCACTAAGCTACACACACACCCTTTACTGGAACAAAACACACAATTGGGTGGTTGGTCACATTCTCAAAAAAAGACCCGATGTAGGAGGAAGTGCTAGACAAGCTGACAGCCCCGGCTGCTCTCAGGCCAGCATCCATATTCAGTGGTTTCCACTCCACCCCCTCTGCCAGATTCCTCCTACCGGCCCAACACTTGAGCTGTCTGGGTTGCCTATTGTGACCTATCTTTAACCCCAAATATCTGAGCTTTTAGCAGACCCTGCATTTTGTTATTTGCAGTTAAATTGGACAGGAAGTATCAAGAAGTAGAGTCCTGACTTCTCCCTTCATCACACAGTAACAAGCCTGGATCTCCTCAGCCAGCAGAGATGGTTATAGTCAACTGTGGAATTCCACCAGCCTGGGGAACCCACAGCAATCAAGTGACACCTACATTTTTAAACTCCTCGGAACTTTTACTAGACTTGGGCACAATCGCCCTCCCTCCCACTGCTTCTCCAGCTTCTCTGGAACGTAATTCCAAGTGACCCTAAAGTCTGCAAAGAGCTCAGGCACGGAGCCTCTCAGTGGTTCATGACTTCCTGGACCTATGTATCCATTCGACTGGTGAATACAACGCTCATACTAGGCATCAGGGCCTAACAGCCCTGGAGGGAAACCTGCAATTGGCCATTTCTACACTCTGCTTTGGAGCAGTGCAGAATAAAGAGAACTGTATAGCAAATGCACCCCCTTTTTCACTTCCTGTATCTTGACACAGGCTGCAGAAGCAGCATTGTGTGTGACCTGGCACTGCTAGGTGACACACCTTTAAGCCTTCAGATGAGGGTATTGACAGAGGTGGAGTAAGCAAACAATGATTACTCCATGTGGGACAAAATGGGTCCAGCACCCACTCTGTCAGATTTTGCTGGCTTGGGTTGGTCTGACCCTGTGTTAGGGAATCCATGCTATGCGGCTGGTGCTTGGCCTCTGGGCCCTTCATTTTGGATGCTCCATTCATTCATGGACTCATTGCCCAAGCAATGGATGCTTCTAGTCAAACCTTAGGACTCAGCAGCATAATGCTTTTCAGCTGAGAAGTGCTCCTCTGCTCCAGAAACGTTAGCCTTTCCCTAGAATTCTGAGGGTCTACACTAATTCTTGAATTTGAGGCTTGCCAACCTTCTACCAAGCATCCCTCCCCTCCACCCCTCCCCTCCACCCCTACCCTCTACTCCTACCTTCCACCCCTGCCCTCCATGGCTGCCTCTAGATGCATCAGACTTGCTGAATCATAGGGCAGTTTTCACTGCAGCTGGGTCTGCTGCATAGCTCCGTGTTGCTCTGGGAACCTTTCAAGACTGGAAGCATTTAAGTCAGCTGACAAATGGGTTGAAGCGATGTTCTGCTGCAAACGCCAGAGAGTTGTCCCCAGAAATCAGTGTCTTTCTTAGCACCAAGGAAGACGAGTGCACCAGCTTCCCATTTATCTGTAAAGGAGTAATGCAGAGTACTCCAAACTGCTGGGACCTACAGCTTTACAGATGAGGCAAGCAGGTGGCTCTTCATGGGCTCTGTCCCCCGTCGGGGCGCTGGTGTCTTCTTAAAGGAACCCTAAGATTCTTGAAGGTGCCAGTCTTCACCCACTTCCCTTATTGCTACAATGATGTCCTCAGAGAGAGACTTTTAACTCCTCCACTCCTCTACCACCCTGTGCTGAGTGTCTGGGTGGTCTCCTGCTCAACACTGAGCTAAGAGAGTTCTGGAACTTAAGGCTCATTCACTGCAGTGCACCTCTAAAGAACTCAGGCTGTGCCGAGGTCGGGAGTGGTTCCAGTATTCCCAAAGCCAGCTGCTGGGGCTCCCATGAGCACTCTCTCCTGTCCTGTCTTCTCACTGACGTCAGTGGAACCGCACTTGGATTCCTTCCCGTGCATGCAGTTCTTGGTCTCCATGGCACAGCCAGCTTGCTAGATGCCTTGATGCTCAAATTATCTCTCTCATGTATGGAGACCAGCTCCCTTCAGTACATCTCAGCAGAAACATAGTGAGAGAGAATCCATCCCAATGAGTTCAAGGACCCCCCACACCTGTCCCCAAAATGATGGCTTCCAGCATCACCGGGAGAGAGGAAGGAGAGGCCTTAGATGACAGAAGGCAGACAGTTGCTGACCACTGGGTCAGAGCACCCTCTCTTTGGAACCAAGATACAAACTTCAGCACTGAAAGAGTTCAATCCAAACTCTGCTCTCCTCATCCCCAAATTCTGTGTCTCTCCCAGCCCAGGTGACTCAAGCCCCCAAGGGTTCTTCATTCCGTCCCATGTTCCAACGTGGAAGGCCTCCCAAGTCCTCAGTGAACTGAGGCTTACGTCATCTGAACTGATCACTCTTGAGAGTCAGGAAAGTCCTCGGTCTTCTAGTTTTCCTGGCCTTCCTGCTTTCTCAGGCCATGACACCTTGTTTTGCTCTTCTGCCAGGAGCCTCAGCTGTCAGGATCCTCCAAACACTAAGCGCAATTCACCCCCAGTGGCCGCCCTTGCCTCCCACATCCTGGGGGCTAAAATCACATCCTCCTTTCCAAGAAGAGCATCATGAGACAAAGCGTGGCATGGGAGCTTCACCGAGCTCATCCACTCGGAAAAGGGACCAGAAAGGTGAAGCAGGGAAAACGAGGAAATCAAACATGTTCTTGAGCTGGGATTGAGTAGAGAATGATGTGGGATAGTCCAGAGACTTGTCCAGATAAAGGGTGTGCTCATGCCCTAGCCCAGACCCTACTTGTGAGCTGCCTTTGTTAGGTGTGGACTCATCACACTGCTGATTTGGGAGGGCGGTGTGCGTCTCACACAGGGCCGCAGGAGAGTGCAGGCGTTAACCCCACAACTGGGAGGCAGAGCAGGTGTGAGTCCCTCATGCTGCCAGGTTTGCAGGAGAGCACGGGTGTAAACACATCACATTGGCCGGTTTGCTGCTTTGCGGGTGACTGCTGTGACCCACTGTCCCACAGGTCCTAGAAGGGGAGAGGAATGCATTCGGTCAGAATGCGTAAAAGTTAACTAGGTTTTCCCTTGTGAGGTATCCTCCAGGAAATGGAGAGAGTAAGAGCTGGGCAGAGCCTCAGGATGGCCGCAAGCCGTGTAACAGAGAAGTTAGGGAACGGAAAGGAAACCAGGGATACAGTCGGATCTCCCCTGCCCAGCATACCCTGTTCTATCCACCAAAAGGCCTGTTGGTGGAGTGGGAAGGACAGTCCCTCCTTGTACCAGGAACCCATGAGCACCTCAGTCTTAATCCCACACAGCCACCCAGTCACCGTCAGAATCCAATTTAGGTTCTGTGTGACTCAGCTTCCGGAGGAGAATGTCCTAGACCGGGTGTGATTTCCTCATCCCTCTGACAATGACAGTCTTCATTATAAATTGATTAGGACAATAGGATTTGCTACATCAAGTTCTTGTGAACCACGAGATTGAGTCAGCAGCCCTGGAGTCCACCAACGCAAACAAGCTGGAGTTTCCAGATTGAAAAAGAAGAAAATTCAGGAGTCCAGGTTCCTAAGGGTTTAAGGAACAGTAGGGAAAAGGTTAGTAAACTTTCATTATTTGACTTTATTTATGCCCGTGAACTGGACAAACTCAAATTACAAAATCCATATATTGAGCCACTGGTGACTCAATTTGTCAGCAATTAAAGCCCGTTCTGACCTCTGGAGACAAAGACCCGGGAGAAGAGAGAGGATGTTTTCATTAATTCTTTTGTTGATGCGAATATTTAACCACATGACAAGGATGAAAGCGCACAGCACAGCCTACTACAGACACAGCGTTGCATGTCAAACACTGGGTCTCGGTCTTCTCGCATGCCTGAAACTACACCCACTAACTAGAAGCCCCCCGCCTCCCCTCCTCCTAGCTCTTGGCAACCACTGCTGTCTCTGCTTCCATGAGTCTGACACTCTGGATGCCTCATCTAGGTCCAAGCCTTGTCCCTGTGCCTGGCTCGTTGCACTTCGCATCACGACTTCCAGGCTCTTCGCCGAGTCCTGTGTGGTGGGGACTTTATTAAGACGGAATGATGTAGTCCACTGAGCATATATACTACATTTCGTAATTCTTCATCAGTGAGCAGTCACACGCGTGTAATGATGCAGCCATAAGCATGAGAACCCTGACGACGTCCTTCAGACCCTGATTTCAGTTGTAAATACACATTGGGACAATGCTGGAGGAAAGGAAGGTCCCCACGTGACCACACCCTGCTGCCTCACCTTCTACCAAACACGGACAGAAAGACTCCGATCTCCCCACGTCCTCACTTGTTTTTATTGCTGCTTGATTGGTTTTTATCCTTTTGATAATTGTCATCCTAACATATGTTGGGTGATACTGCATTGTGACTTTGACTAGCATTTCCTTCCATGGTTAGTAATAGTCTCCTATTCTGCTGCTCACATATGCGTTCTCTCTGGATAGATGTCTATTAACTATGTTGCCCATTTTTAGTTGCTGTTTTTGTTGCCATCTTTAGTTGTTCTTGTTTGTTGTACTTTTTTTCTTATGGAGTTATTAGCATTTAACCCCTTAATGGTGTATGGTTTGAAAATAAGTTCTGTTTCCATATATTGTATTTTCAGTCTATTGATTGTTTCTTTGGCTGTGCAGAAGATTTCTAGGCTTGCTTTGTCTATTTTGGCATTTGGGGCTTATGCTTTATAAGTCATTTCTCCGAAATCATTGGCAAGGCCCTATCATATAGCTTTCCCATTTCATTTTCTTCTAAAAGTGTTAAGTTTTGGGATTCTGAGGTTTAAGTACTCAATCCACTTGAGTTACTTCCTGGGTATGAAGTAAGATTAAGGTTTAGTTTCATGTTTTTGCCTGTTAATACCCAATTTTTCCAGCATCACTTGTTGGAAAGTAATGACACTTCTGTAAGGTTAGTGGGCCCATATCTCCTCATCTTCAGATGAGTCTTGGTTGGCGTAGTTATAATCTGAGCATATATCAAGATAAGAGCAGCGAGTGGTCAGGACTTCTTCACGCAAAGTACTCCAGGTGAACACGGAGAACCTCATGGGTGGGCAGAGTCGGGAGACGACCCAGTTAGGTGACAAATGCATGGAGGGAGCATGTAATTGAGTCTTCAGATGCCTTGATACTTTGCTTATTTTAAATTGTTCCAGTGTTCCCATTTTTTAATATGTTTCGTGCTTCAGTGAGCCAGCTTTTAGAGTACAATTTACTATCTCTTTTTATACCATTTCCTTCTTGTTTCCATTGTAACATGATGGGTCCATTCAGGTTTGGTCTGACTTCTGTCAGGGAGACCTGATTTCCAAAGCCCATCTCAGTGCACTGAACTCCTCTGGTGAGTACAGATGCTCTGGGACTGTGGGAGAAACGGTCCAGCTCACCCGGGAAGTGACCACACTCCTCTGCCTCGTGAAAACTTACCCCTCCGGGTGTTGCAGGAAAGAAGGTTATGTAAAGCTCTTCTCTTGCTCTGGGGCTCCAAAGCCATACATAATCGCTGTCGTTATTTAAATGCTGAAGTGGAGCCAAATCCATTTAATTATCATCGAAGATACTTACCAGCAGTAACCTACAAACACATAGAAATCACTGTGCTTCTACAATCACAGAGATACTCTGTTGGAATGTCTAGATCCAGCTTTCCTTCCCCTCTGCCCTTACATATTTCAGGAATGTGACCAATGTAATCAAACAACATAAAGTGAGTTACACTGAGTTCACTCATAGGGGTTTTCTTAGGCCAAATCCTTAGGGAAGCCTGAAGGTAGGGGAGTCTCCACGGATCTCGGGAGGAGTCGGCGTGGTTACCTCAGCAACTTCACAGTGGAGCGGGCAAGGGCGTGTTCCTCAGTCAGACCTGCTCTACAGGAAGAGTCTCACGGGTGACTACGCCAGTGTGGGAATCCTGTAGTCACTGAAACCCAGCCCAGCCGTGAAGCTCTACAAGCAAGGTAGTTTCCTCTAGCAGGTTGTCTGCAGCTCATTCAGTTGAGACATTGCATACATCCTGGACACCCAGCAACTTCGGTCCCCACCTTCCCCTGCCTGGGGCCGCCTGGCGCCAGCAGTGCAGGCCTGCTAGAATAACTCGAATCCATGGAGTCGCACTGCAAGGTGGGAGTCATAAAAACAAGTAATCTGACAAGATTGTTCGGTCTTATTTGTGAATTGGTAGAGGGGAAAAAGTGTGCAACAAATGATTCGTCTTATAGAGCTTGCTTAGAAAAAGGCAGGAAAGTTTGCAGCTAGGATTTCTGAGCCTTAACTTGTAACCTATCAAAAAGAACATGTCCCTCTGATGTCAAGAATTCTGGATTTCCAAAGCCAGGGCTCTGCAGAGCCTAGCTCAGAGAGAGGGGTGGGGGTAGAGAAGGTGTAGCAAGGCTGAGGTAGGGAAGGTGGCGGAGTAGCTGCCCAGAAGAGGCAGCATCCCCAGCATCCCTCTCACCATAACCCGGCCTTGAGTCCGTAAGCAGCGAATGAGTGTCCTGTCCTTGCGTGGAGCGCTCACTCTTTCAGCCTCTTCCAAGGAGCCAGCTTGGAGACCACAGGAAACCAAGCGCTGGGCCCATTCTGCTCCATCCTGCAGGGAAGCAGCAGCTGCCGTGTGCCCTGGCCAAAGCTGGCCAAGTGGCACAGAAATACCCAGCAGAAAGAGGATGAAGGCAGCCACCGCAGGGCACAGGGACAAGCACCTACTTGGCTCGTCAGTAGGAAAGGACTCCAGGTCTTCAGGGCATTGTTATTCTGTAGTAAGGAGAGGCGGTGGCTGCCAGCCCAGGTGCAGTAGCTCACAGCTCACTCCGTGGGATTCCAGACGTCCATACTGGATTTTAAACAGTAAGCCAGCTGAATGAATTCACCTTGTCATTAAAAATAATAATAACTTTACAAAGTGCAGGCAAGAATCCAATGCACGTCCTACAAAATTAACAAGCAGGGGAGGAAGGGTGGGTAGGGAGAGACTTGAAAGGGGTGACACTGATCAAGATGTCCTGTATTCATAAACTGCTTCGCCAAATGGCAGCTCCTTTGTACAGTTGCTTAAAGATAATTTTTTAAAACTTTTAAAAAATAAAAATAATGTATTTATGTGAAGGGTAAACAAAAGGAGTAGGCTGCAATGCTTGGTAAGAAATGTATGCATTATCCTGCCCATGTAATTGTAACCCCTCTGTACAGTATCTTCACAAATAAAATAAAATAAATAAATAAAAATAATAATAATGTATTTGCAGGATCTCAAAGCGTCAAACAATACAGAAGATACAAAAGGAAGAGAAGAGATATATCACCCCATTCCTCTGTCTCTATTTTTCCCTACTTTCCATCTTTTTGTCTTTTCTCCAGTTTTTCTGCTATCCAATTATATAGACACATATATAACATTCTATCTCAAATAAGATTCTGTAATACTATCATGTTTTGTTTCTTGAGCATTACTTGAGATGTATTAATATTTAGATAATATACCAGTAAATATAAATAAACTGAATTAATCTACTTGAACAACTACACTGTATTCAGCCATGTGGTTATACTTTTGCTCTTATAGCCAGTCCCCTAATGGTAAAAATTTAGGATGTTTCTGGGCTTTGTTCTTACAAATGAGGCTAAAAGAAAAATCTGCCCACATATATCTTCCACTCCCTGTAAATGTATTCATGCAGGTTGAACTCCTAGCCCTAGGATGATAAATACTTTTTAGATGTTCTCTTTGCCAAATTGTTCTCCAAAGAGTCCGCGCCTGCTCATGCTAAGCTCATTATCTGAGGGATGGCTCATCTGCATAAAGTCAAAGCATTGAGAAAGCCACATCAACCAATCACAGGTGGCAAATACATGAATCCAGGCTTAGACCATTCAAGCACTATGCAGAACAAACCCATACTAATGGATCCCGAGCTTAAATCAACGAAGCTCTACACAGAGGTAATCCCAGGCAAAATGAGTCATTTGTGGGGAAGAGTAGGGGAAGGAGAGTCTCTGGTTGGACCAGCTCCTCTGCAGGAGATCCTGCAGAGATTGTATGCTTTCTTTTGATAGATATGGACCACTGACTAGGTGGCCCAACAACTTAACACCAATAACATGCGTGGCTCACAAGAGAAGACTGAACAACTATTTATTGAGCATCTAAAGGCTATCCAAGCCATACACTGCTTGCATTACCAGGAAGACAATAGCTCACATGAAAAGATTTTACAGCCTTAAGTGTGAAAGCATACAGGATAAAGATCTGGGGTGGAGAAGGGGGGGGTAACATTTATCCCGATGAACAAAGAGAATATATAACTTTTTCATTTTTATTTCTTTAACATTTTTTACGTTCAGAAAGGTAGAAACATCTATAAAATAAAAAATAATACAAAATGAGTATGTTTTTACATTTAAACCAAGTCTCTCTCCGAGCATGTTTAACACAGAACGTAATTGATTTTTGTGCTGGACAGATAGAGGCCATCAAGCTGATTTTTCACTCCCAGGTTGTCAGAAAAGGCAAACAGTCATTACGTTATCCACAGACCCATCAAGATCCCATTATTTATTTCTTCAATTATTTACAACGCGGAATGCAAAATGCTTTCTCTGCTTGCTCCATCTAGTGGATCACATATGCAATCACCGCTCTGTTCCCTTCAGCCAGAGACCCAGCAGGAGAGAAATCTTTACCAGTGTAATAATTAACAGCATCATTTATTTAATTTTGATAAATATTTAATGACAAAATTTACAAGCTGAGGTTGAACAAATACTCACCGGAAAGATGTATTGGTATTACCCTAGGAGAGAAGAGCAATGTTGTCATCAAGACAGAATGGAAAATAAATAAATAAATAATAAATAAATAAATGAATAGGCTGGCTGAAGCTTGTGTGGTAACCAAAGTTCCCCGAAGAATCAATCAAGGATATCATCAGAAAATGAATAGGAGAGCGTTGGCATGGCAACGGGATATGGAGGCATCTCTCTGTTGTGAGCTTTCCCATTCATTGAGGGCCTGAGAACCATCCCCAGCCAGCAGGGGATATGCTAATGAATGAGATGTCATGCTAATGGTGTGTCTTCCACAGCCTCCATCCTAGCCCTACCACTGATAATGGTTGGATCAGGTTTCTGATGATGTTATTTCAGTGTTGCCCTTTCTCCTGCAATCGTTTCTGAGCATCATAGAACAGGAGCATTTGACAGAGGAAGCAACAGGCTGCTTTCCACTCCCAAGTCCTGACACAGTGCCTCACAAATGAGATGCAAGATTGAAGCACACAAGCAATCAAGCCTGCACGGCAGGCGTCTAATGAGTCCCATCAATGGCAGTTTAATCAAATACTTTATTCCTGCCTAGAGAGAAATCATCTATGATTCACAAATCAAATTTCGCCCCCAAAATATTTCTACCTGGTTCAGCAAGTCTTTCAGTCTTCTACCTAGGGAACATGGGAACAGTCCCAAGCACCCAGGGATTCCGCTACGGGAGTTATTGTAGACAGCAGGCTGGAATCTATTCCATAATTGAAACGATAAGGAAGAACCCAGAGAGATTTAGATTAAAAAATAATCATGAAATTTGAAAAGATCAGCCTTGGCTTAGGTTCTGACAGAGATGAACCATGACATCAACAACACAGTCCAATGAACTCATAGCTCTCCTGACAGAAAATATTCCTGTTTCTGAAAGCTGCCATTGCATACAAAAGACTACTACAAACCCAGCCCATTTAACTCGGTCCCCGACACACCACATGAGAGCAACGTGCAAGCTAGGCCCAGAGGTAGGACAGGATGGGGAAAGATGTTTGTGGTGCATTTATAAACTTGCCTCTATGAGAGAGAGAGAGAGAGGCAGTCAGATACACAGAGAGCATGAGAGAGGAGAGGGAGGCCAAGGGAGACCAGCAAAGAAAAAAAACATTTTGGATTTTTTATTAGTATTCATTAGTTGCATGCTGAGGAGGGGTTGTTGTACTATGTTCATAATGCAGGCAATGTCCACAGGTCAGATTCACCCCTCCATCACTTCCTTCACCCCCACTTTGTGAACCACTTTCGTCGTTCTATTTCATACAAGCCCACACGATACTCGGATCACAGTCCTCTCATGCACACTCCCTCCAGCTGTGTCGCTACTCCATGGGAGCCTGCTTTACATTCCCCAGCTGTTTCCATTCATCCCACGTCATATTTCACGTATGCACAGATGATATCAACGCTCTCGATTTTTCTCTTTCATTGCCACCACTCCTCATTATTCAACAGCCTTCTTCATCCCATCGATGACATGTGTTGTTCACATCCCACCATTTTCTTTCCCACTGGCCTCTCTGTTCATCCTCCAGTCTCACATTTGCGATTGAATCATCTCCCTCCTCTCTCTATATAGTATATGTAGCATATACATGCATGTGAGTATATGTGTGTATATGTATATGAGTATATGTGTACCTCTGTGCATATCTTTTAGTTCCAGTTACCAGGACAGCCATGGTTAATGTGAGAGAAATTGCCATCCTGTTGGTGGATGTCTAAACTTGTGGCCTCTTCTTCATGAAGGTGACTTCTAGGTGGCCTGGAAAATCATGACCATCAGAGAAAGCCTCGAACAGACAGAAATCCAGAGAAGTAGGAGGCAGACATCTAACTAGCATGAGCCAGTTTGACCAGGAATGAAGTGCGGGAAATCCTGGTTTATATATCGTGGGCCTGTGGCCACATCACTAGACAGGACATAGGGAAGAACTGTGACCCGCACCGTGCCATCGGCATCCAGCGTTTCCACCACCCAGATGCAACAGGCGTGGATTACCTCATGAGCAAGGGAGGAGCAACATCCATGAGAATCCGTGAGCCTGGAGTGGTTGCTTTGTTTTCAATGTATTTTACTTGCAAGCTTATACTAGGCAATGTTTAATTACTTCGTGTAATTCCTAAGCCTGTAAGAATACGAGCTGTGCCATCGGCCTCTGAGCCCGCCTCCGTGGGCGCTAAGAGCTACCCTGCCACCCAGGTCAGCAGCTCCTCTTCTGCAACCTCCCAGAATTCCCTTGAGTTGAAATCTGAAGGGGTGCAGTCCCAGACACCGCAAAGAGCTTCTCCACAGCCCTGTCTCCTGGCAGGTGCGCACTGCAAGACCAGGACCTTACCACTCTAATCTTTGGCATCTTTGCACATCCTTCTTGTAGAGGAAGAGTTCTACGGTCACAATCATAGAGCCCCAACGTGTTAATTGCTCATGTAATTGCAAGGTTTCTTCACGCAAATAATAAGATGCCTCAGTTAGCTTTAGTTGGCGATACAGAGGGTCTCCAGAAGCAATTCTTTCTTTTCTGTAAGCGTATACTAATTGTATTTTATGGAACTGTAACCCCTCTGTACATCACCTTGACAATAAAATTAAAAAATGAATTTACAAAAGCTCCCTTGTGGTATTTCCATACATGCACATAATGTGCTTTGATCAAACTCTGCCTCTCTATTGCTCCTTCTTGCCCTCCCCCTTTGAACCAGTTTTAACAGGTTTCATTATTCTGTTTTCATTCATTCATATAAAACCAACCCCATCACCTTCTCCTTCTGTCCTCCCAACCAATGCTAGTGCCCTTTCTACACTGTGCCTAAATGAGCTCTAGATTCCACATATGAGAGAAAATATTTGTTATTCTCGTTTGTTATTTGTTATTCTCATTCTGGCTAATTTTCACTTGACATGAAAATATCCAGTTCCATCTGTTTTTCCCATAAACAACATCATTTCATTCTTCTTTATGGCTAAATAGTAGACCATTCTGTGTGTATCTCTGTATGTATCAGACTTTCTCTATGCATTCATCATTTGATAAGCACCTAGGATGATTCCCTGGAAATAACTCTCATCACGAAAGCCATGCTTGGGCAAAGCCAGTGAGATGGCGGCAGAGCAGGTCACTTTCCTGGTATGATCATTTTTAGAAGGAACCAAGAAGAAAAGTATTGTGAGCGACCTACTCAGAAATTCTAAGTCACTACACATCACACACAGGCTGACACCAGGGAGACTGTCTTAGGAGCGGTCTTCATGCGCCGCCTCAGTGCTGGCTTCCTGTTTTGTAGCTCTAGGCTGCCTGTCTTCTGCCCCCACATCTAAGAAAACAGAGCAAATGGGGCTAAAGGATGGTTGAAGAACTAGTGATGAGAATAATTAAAGTCCTTGTTGAAGAGAGACTCAGTTATCAAGGGACATGAGTCAGAAGTAATCTGAAGCCTGAAAGGGGAAAAAAGTGCCTTGGGCATTGCTAGATACTTGCTTACCTCAGGAGAGTTCTTTTCAAAGAACATCTTGAATCTGTAAAAAGAAAAAAACCTTAAGCAGAAGGGAAGTGCATGTAAGGAGAGTTTTTCAGGGATCTGCTCTTGATAGCATCAGCAATTACAGCTGAGGGAAGGAGCCAGTGTGGAGCCAATAAGAAGATCCGTCCCTGGGAAATCCGCTTCCAGTTTGGATTTGCAAGCAGAGGGTTGAGTCACCTCACAAAAACCACTTGTCAACTCTGGGCCTCGTCATGTGTACAAGTGAAAAATGAAAAGATACACCGCCACAATGTCGTGCAGAGTTAAGTCTCAATAGTAAAGGGTTTTTGGTATCTTTAGAATATTTTCCCAAATGTGTCCAACTTACACACATATGTCAGGTGGCTCAGAGCAAACAAAACACCGGTACCTGCGTGGATTTTCCCTAATGGCCAGTTCCAAAGTGACACCCCTCACAATGAAACTGCTCTATTATAAAGGCTTCTCTTAGTGATTTGGCAATAAGCTGTGCGAAGAGAGAGAGAGAAGAAGAGAAGAGAAGGAAGGGAGTGGAAGAGAGGGGAGGAAAGAGGGGGGAGGGGAAGGGAAGAAATCGGAGAGATGCAGAGGTTGCTCATCCTGCTTCCCAGCAACTTGCAGAATGCAGAGCCTGCACTTAGACTGCGCTTCTGGCCCACATAATCTACACTCTCCAAAACTGATGCACTTAACTGTGCTCATCAGATTGTGTCTTTGAATATCATGCTTTGGAAGCATTTTTTCTACTTTTCAAAGATTAAAGGTCTTGCTTCTGTCTGATAGTGTTTGTCTAATTGTAATTAAATAAATTGTCTCAGATCTTCACACCATACAGTGATGATCCTTCTATGAATCTTCTGTTATTTAGGGAAAAACCCAATTTCATCAAATGTACTTTTCCCAGTACTGGATTCAGAATGCAGATGTTGGGCTTGGTTGGTTTGCCAGCTCTGTTGGTGCTCTACCAGTGGAGCCATTCCTTAACCCGGCTTTCTGTGGCTAATTTGAAGAGGAAGTCTCACTGATTTTTTTTCTGTCAGGGCTGTCTTCACACTATGATCCTCCAGATCCCAGCCTCCTGAGTAGCTAGGATTAGAGAAACCACCAGCTCCTGGCTCACCAACTATACTTTCAAGAGTCCTTCTCTGTAAAGTTAGTCGTTAAATGAGAATTGAACAATAGCAAACGTCTGTATAGCTAAGGTTCTTCCTGCATGCCCAATTCTGAGAGCAGGACACAGGCATGAACAGACTGCCAGTCACCGTTTCCCCACCTCAGTGCCTCCAGGACCCGTGAGGCTCGCTCGCAAAATCTGCTCACAGCCCCGGCTGATCTGGGATCTGTGTGGCACCTAACCAAGCTGAAGCAAGTGCCTTTGTGTTTGTGAAATGCGATGAGGAAGGGGGTCTTGTGAAACATGTCTTAAATGTTCTTGAAGGGACCTCCTTTGCAAGAATTTCTTCAAAGACTCAGGAGTGGGGATTAATGGAGATAAAGTTAGCCTCCACACACAAAAGCCAACTGAACAGACCTGCAAATTCAAAGCTTACATGTAAGGCACATGACTTGTGGTGTGAAAGCTCACTGGTAATTTAGAGAGCATCATGACTCACAGAAAGGCTCTGTAAATTAGTTGTTTCAAGGAAAGGGTCGGGTTCTTTTTTTTTGAAGTCTGAGTGGTTGGGAACTGATCACTCTGATCCTTACACATTTTTCTTGCTAATCATTCTCCTTAGTCCTTTCCCCCTGCGGTTAGGCTCAAAAGGCCTTTCACCCTCCCAGATCACAGACATCCTCTGCTCCAAATGGATGGTCATGGGTCGGAAGTCTAAAGTTGTGGAATGGTAGCCCTCCCTTGCCTTTGGGAAACTTCAATGCTCCAAGAGCTGGAGGATGTGAAGGCCACTGACCTGGGCAGGAGGCAGGCGGCAGGAGCGGCAGAGCCCTGAGCTGTTAGCTGGGCTCTCGGAGTGGATCACATGAGCCCAAGTCTGTGCATGGTCCACTGTCCCTCAGTCTCTCACACACTTCCGCAAGATGCAGAGCATGCGGTGCATTCTGCTGTATGAACATCTCATAGTCCTTAAAAAAAAAAGACTAAACTTTCAACAAAAAAGCCTGATGTCCCTCTCTGATGTTTCAGAATGCAATATTAATCAGTAATTCAATGTTAACATAGGTTTCTGGGGGGAAGGTGGAGGCAACTCCAGCAGGCTTGACCATGTTCCAGATGTCTTAAGGCTCAGCACTGGGCACAGGCAGGGTGGAAGCTGAGAGAGCCAAAAGCAGCTGAGGGAGAAGCCAACACCAGCCAGGCCCCCGGGGGAACACCCACAGCCACCCGACCTGATGACTTAGTCCATTCTGTGCCACGATAGCAGAATGGCCAACTTATAACATTCCCAAGGCTTAAATGTCCAGTTTTGAAGGGCCATATCTGCTGATGGTCCTCTTGCTGGATCTTAAGGACAGAAGGTGTCACAAAGCAAGGAGAGAAGTGTCTCTATCTTACACACACACACACACACACACACACACATGCACACACACATCACACACACTGTGCATGCACACACACATGCACACACATGCACACGCACACACGCGCACACACGCACTCATCCCAGCCCTATGACCTCAAGTGACAATAATTACTTCCCAGCAACTCTTCTCCAGAAAACATCAATAACTATGTGAGTCTGAGGATTAAGTTTACAGCCCATGAACTTTAGGGGCACACATTCAATCCATAGCATGCAGGAAGGCACAGGCTCAAATTTTAGTACAGGTCTCCACCAGGACAGTAAACGACGCTGCCTGAATGTGACCTTGCTGGAGGTCTAAGCCAAGTGAGGAACTGAGACTCGGGAAGAAGAGCGGCATCCCAACGCCATGCAACTCAGGACATTCCAGCCCAGAGCATGGGGTCCCCTCAGCCAGCCGGGGCCACGTTCTACGTGTCAGCCGAGTACCATGGGGGTGGCTGGGCGTGAGGGGGCAGGAAACAACCAAGAACTGGATCTCCAGGACCAAGTTCCTAGCTTATAGCTGACACAAACCAGGCCACCAAGGAATGTAACTTCTGTGACTTGAGAGAGAAGAGGTGGCAAACAACAGGCGAGAGGAACGGAAACCAAGAACTTAGGCATGGAGTCAACACTCAACACATTTAAGGTGAGAACAAACATTGTTATTCTAGAAAGTTGTGTTCTGGACCTAAGGACACAAATGGACAAATGTGACCCAACAAAGACCCCATCAAGAAAAGGTCACCGGGGCTGGGAAGGTGGCTCAGTGATAGAGTGCTTGCCTTGCATGCATGAGGCCCTGGGTTCGATTCCTCAGTACCACATAAGAAAAAAGAAAAAAGCCGGAAGTGGCGCTGTGGCTCAAGTGCTAGAGCGCTAGCCTTGAGCTGAAGAGCTGAGGGACAGCGCCCAGGCCCAGAGTTCAAGCCCCATGACCGGACCCAAAAAAAAAAAAAAAAAGGTCACCAATGAGGCACAAAGGGAAGGGAGGAAGGGAGGGAGGAGGAAAGGAAGGAGTGAGGGGGGAAGGGAAGGATGGAGGGAAGGGGAAAGGAGGAAGAAATAGATGTGGGGAGTTAGGAAGGAGAGGGAAATGATTCTCCTAACGTCCTACAGGTACCGGATGAAAAGCCAAGGCCCCAGTCCAGGCAGGCTGGCTCTAGAATCCGTGTCTTCTACCAAAATATGCAGCAAAGTACATCAGGACCATTTCTACAGCCATCCATGCTCTAGTGCTCATGACCAGGTCTTCTTCTTGTAGACACAATTAATTGTAAGTAGGGATTTTAAAAGAAATGGAAGTTGATTGGAAGTGAATGGGAGAAACGACAAGATGCGGTGCACCTTAACAGTCTGAATACCAGAGATTTGTGAGAATCTCTTCTTAGGACTTGGAAGTGTCAGCATGGTCCTGGACCGTTTGCTGTGAGAACTTTCTAGACAACTGGCATTGGGCTTAGGGTCGACAGGCAACTGTAGACCCTGCACCCGTGAGATTCGGCAGTCACTGGAGGGCACAGCTCTCCACACGCACAGGGTTTACTTCCCCCGTCTGCTTGACTGGATCACAGGATATGGAACCGCCGACCTTCACTGCTTTGACAGAATCATCTTCATGGGAACCAATCAGGTTGAGACTCTTTGCAAGTGGCTTTTCCTGAATGGATAGAAGCCGCCTCCAGAAGCTGAATTCCCAGTTCCCAACCTTTCCCCAAGGGGAGGTACTGCCCCTGCCCCACCCAGGAGCCAACTCCTTCCTTCCATTCTCTCCCTTCTGCCCTCCTTTCCATTGTGATCCATCCCTAACTAGGATTTGGGCTTACCAGTGCCAAGTTCAGAGAAAGTAACTTATCATCCCTAAGTTAAACAGGACACAAAAAAACAAAAACAAAGAACAACAACAACAAAAACCTTCATTCTACTTCGGCTAGAGTTATCCATTATGTCAGAGCTCTGTCAGAAATGCTGGAAGTGTCCTTTAACTATTGTCTGTTCCTCTCTTTCATGCTACGCCCGAGCCCTTCCTCAGGCTGTCTGCGGAGATGGTACATAAAGCATTCCCATGAGAGGGGACGTCCATGCACCCTTCACCAACTTATTCCTTGTTCCCTGTTGCCTGCGGGCTGCAGGTATTCTACCTTCTCCCTTTGCTATGCAGGGCCATTGGACGGAAGATCTACAGCTAATAAAAATCTGTGAAGAAAAACAAATTCCTTCTAGTAGAGGCAACCTTAGTGTTTTCTCTTGCTGACAGAAGCATTAGTTCAGTGCCCTAAAGATGCTGTCCGGGGAACCATTTGGTCCACGGCCTCCGGAATGGGCCCTGCACTAGCAATTCTAACCGCAGACAGAATGGCCTGCAGCGAATGAGTCCCAAACCCAAATATGAAATTAGTATTGATCTGATACTACTGGCCGTATGTCTGCCATGTATGAGAAAAGCACAGTGGCTCCACGAAGCAGGCCGTGATCTGTCTTGCCCTCCAGAGAGGACAGTCAGCAGCTGCACGGAAGGTTTTAGTTTCTATTTTCTAAAGAGAAATGGGCTCCAAGGCTCCTGGTTCCTTCCAGAACTGTCTCTTTTCAGATACAAAGGAAGGATGCTAGTGTAGCCTGTGAGGGCCTGTCTGGGGTACAGGAGAACACTTAGACAGGAGTCAATGTCATGGGCTGAGCTGCCAGAGGGGTGAGGCACAGGCTTCCACAGCAGAACGTTCCCAGTACTGGGGAATGCTAGCTCCCACTGAGCTGAGTTCCCCAGGCTGAGGTCCACTTGTTTACCCTCTGAGGAGGAGGGGATCAGTGTTGCTTTTTTTTCAAACTTAACTTCAGTCTTTGCCTTTGATTCATTTAGATTTCTCACCAATCTACTATTATCAGTTGTGATGAGTAACAAAATTGTTTTAAAACATTAGAATTGCAAACTAATAACAACAACAACACAATGTATGTTTAGATTGGGACGTATTTCTTTCTCACTCCTTATGCTCCAAAAATATTGGGTCCTAAACCTCCTTTATATCAAAAATGACCTATTTGGAGGTAAAAATCTTTACAGAGTCATCAAATTCAGTGCACAATCCCCAGTACTGAGAGTAACGTGAATGTGCCCTGAGCAGATGCGGTTCCTCTGAGGGTCCCCTGGGAATGGGTTGGTGACGAGCTCTGGTGACAGCTTCCTCCCTGGTGTGGTCACTGCAAGTGACTGAGCTGTTGTGCTGACCCAGGGACAGGAGGTCCCCGGAAAGCCCGTGGGTCACTGGGGTCCCCAGGCAGGCTGGCGGGGCAGGGGAGACAGTGGATGGAGCAGGGCCTTATCTTGATTAGGGAAACCCAATGGCTCCACCTTTCAGACTCCTCACTTGTGTAAGGTGTTTTCTTATATGTTCTCCTCCTTCACAAGTAAGATTTGTAATGGATTTAACTGTGTCCCTTAAATAATTACATGCACATGATGTGTAGATGGAAATTCAGAATACAGAATTTATTTGGAAAAAGGGTCTTTGTAGTTGAGATTGGTGAAGGCAAAAATCCCACTTGATCATACCAGATTCAAGTGGGCCCTAAATCCAATGCTTGACATTATTGTAAGAGAAAGGAGGGAGAGTCTGACCATCAGACAGAAACAGGAAAGACAGTCATACAAAGATAGTGGAAGACAGGAAGCCCCAGAGCCTAACTGGCACAAACCAAAGCTAATAAAGCCAAGGAGAGCTTTCTCCTCGAGGCCCTGGGCAGAAGCACAACCCCTTTGGCATCACTGGGGCAGACCCTGTCTTCCTGGGCTGTTGGAAAATAGACGTGTGTTTGTCTTCTAGACCAGTGTTAACTGATGTATTCCTGCTGTTGCCTTCGGTCTCTTACACCACTGTGCCCAGTACCCTGTCTCCTCCAATACAGAGCCATCTCTGTGCCCGGTGCTCTGTCTCCTCCAATACAGGGCCATCTCTGTGCCCAGTGCCCTGTCTCCTCCAATACAGGGCCATCTCTAAGAGGCCATGCCTCTCACTATTTCCAGGGAGCCAGAGGGAAAATATTATCTGGATCCTTCCCGATAATTCGGGATGGAAGCTCCGCTGGAATCCAAACAATTGGATGGAGAAGTACAACATAAAACCCCTCCCTATTGGCACTAGGAGTCATGTTTAAGCTCACAGGCCACCTTAGGAAACATTGAGAGCTGCCAGCCTCCCTGCAACCCTCCAATGTGGGATACAGAGATGTTATTTCAGGATGTAGAATGTGATTTTCCTGTGAAACATGTGCCAGTCACTCTGTAGCCCTATAATTTGAGGCAATCGAAAGTTATAATTAAGTGTCTGCACTCGCAATTCCGAGGGAGAAGAGTACACGGAGTTCTTGATTGAGCAGCGGAAAGCAGTGGAATGAACCTTTGGTTTGCACTGAGGCACAGGATGGCGGGGCTCCACGAGCACTGGCCTAGAAATCAGAACAGACAGGACACTGTTTCTGCATTTAGAGACCCCGGGGCATGCGAGAGGCGATTCATTTTTTAGAGGTTCAATTTTCCTATGTATAAAAAAGCATCGCATTTCGGAGATTGTGTTCTCCAAGTGCAGGAAGATACATCATATGCATTCCTTTTTACTTGATTTATGTAATGTTTTCAGAGACATGAGCACATCCAGCCTTCTCCACAACCATGTGACAGCATCTCCATGACTTCTAAGAAAACAAATGTCCTGAAAGGTGATGCCCATTGCCCCAAAGTCAGAGAGCATATGTAAGAGAAGTATCTGATCTGAATCGTCTACTTAACATTTCTACCCATAATGCTCCTCGTTGGGTCAGCTGCTTTGGTTGCTCCACTGGCCCACTTTGGTGGGGTTGGGGGATGGAGAATTGCCCTCACCCTGGAGCTGTTGGTCACAGGGATGGTTCATGGCACCGCAGGTCCACAGGACCTCCCTCTCCATGTAGTCAGGCCCCTGGTAATGTACTCAAAGAATCAGAGTCTGAGATGAGGCAGACCGGGAGTCCACGGATAGAATACCAGTCTGACATGTGGGGTCCAGGGCAGTGGCCAGTAATGATGATTATCCAGAGGGGTCTCCTGCTATTCAAGGGGGGGTGTTCCTTAGACGGAAGGGGGCATTCCATGCAACTGGACTGATCCTTTTGCTAGACTCTCGCAAGATCACAGAGGGGCCCTAATTGCCCAGCTCACAGCCCTGGTGGGAACATCAGTTCAGATCTCTCCACGGCTCTTTTGCTCTAGTTTTCTGCTCATCAAGCAATCTTCAGATCGTAATTTCGTCTCCTGAGTCCATTCTGGAAGTGAGCCCTGTGTGTGTCTGACCCCTTTACTCCTGATTAAAACTCTTGTACGCATCCCCACCACCACACAGGATGGAAGTCTCTCCTTGGGTTTTCCACACCATGATGATAAAGGGCTTTTTTCACTTTCAAGCTTCTGTCTTGTCCCCCTACCCTCTGAAACTCATGCTCCAGACAGTCAAGCATGGCCTCTTCCCTCCAGACACCACATCCCCTCCTGCTGAGCCTTGGGCACACTCCTGACTCCACCAAGAATCCTTTCTCCATTCCCTTTCTTCCTAACTGTTCCCCGCAGAGTCCAATCCCAGCACTACAAAAAGGTCTCCAAGTCTCCCTTCCCCAACAGGCTAAGCATGTTGATTTAACCTAGCAGCGTACTTACAATGGTGTTTGTTTCTTGGTTCCTTTTCCCTACTTGAGACACAATGGTCCCAGCACTGTAGTTCAGCTCCTGATGTGTGGAGGTGCACACTCTGTGAGTATGTGATAATGGCTCAGAGGACGGAATCGGGCCCTGAGCAGACACCCGCTGACTGCTGTTCTTCAGGCCCTGCCCCTGATTTCTAACACGCTCAAGTTTCTGCCCTTGCACAACCTAATGACAACGAGGACTTACAAGCTTTTGGTAGCCTGACAGAAACAGACACGAGAGAAGTAAGGTCTGTTCCAGCCCACGGCTGAGCTTCTAAGTAAAACCACCATGAGAAAATTAAAAGCACAGAAGCCACAGCTATCAGAAGCCTCCACAACCACAGCCATAAGATCACACTCCGTGTGGAAATAAGGAGGAGAAAATGGTGCTGGGGCTGAACTGTGTGACTGTAGGGAGCCACAGACACACGTCAGGCGTGCGGCAAACTCTGCCTCCCGTCAGGTCTCCTGGCTCTCTATACAGCACGGGAGAGCCCGTTTGCCCCCATGGAGGACGAGGGGGACCTCTGCCCTGGGGGCTCCACTCCCAATGCTGAAGGAGACTGCACATGGCATTGGAACAACCCCAGGCTTCTCACCGTCCGGTCCCTTCAGAATAGAGTGGAAAGCAGCACCGTCCATGCACCGTCCATCCGACACAACTGCACTTTCAGGCTCACCATTCACTCGAATTTATTTGCAAGATCTTCCACTGAAAAGATGTTTAGGCATGTGGGCAGTGCAGCGATTGATGCTTTGCTCTGTAAGTTGCCTTTTTTAGGTTGAAGTATTGATACAACTGAAAAAAATCTCCTGCAAGCTTGTTATTGCTCAAATGGTCTCCACCTGTCCCTACCGAAAAAGAACAAAATCTCAAAAGGAAAACAGTTCAAGAACTTTGTACTCATTTAAAACATCGTCGCTCCCTAGGAGAGACAGAAGCACTGTTGAAAATAGAAAAATGGTAGCTATTGCTACCGCTTGTTCACATAGCTGGTCTAGCCAGTACTTCCGTTGCATGTGGAGTTTTGTTGCACGGCATACTCCAAGGTCATTGCTTACTCGGCCTCTTCACAGCAGAGCATTGTGGCTGGCACCAACACCCCACCTGATAAAGGGAGAGGACTACTCTTAAATTCAGTGATCAAGAGTTTGTGATCCAGCTCCCAGAAGTTAGTTCAATAGCAGAGGGAGCAGACTGTAATATTTTCCAACTCTAAAAACATCTGATTAGTAATCAATGTCCAATATGCCCCTTGGGTTCTTCATTCCACCATTTCTTCCATGTTGCTGAGATCTACCAACAAAGTTATCCCCAAATGATCACATGGTCCTTACCAATCCATTGTAACCAGACATAACTGTCCCCTAGGACTCTGGAAGTCATGATTCGTGGCTGAAAATTAGTCTTCCTAACCACCTAGGTTGTATTCAATTCCCTTTTTAATTGTGGAAAAGGCCTATTTCTTCTGTGCGACTGAAATATCTCAAGTCGTTAATTGCCTTCCAATGATTTCTTGAGCTGATTTCTTCTTGGCCACTATTATATTCATATATGAGCTGCAATCTTTTCTTGTTCTCTAAATAGAGACTTGCTAACCATAGATCATCTCTTGAGGAGGTTTAAATTCAATCTCTATTCCAAAATTCTCAGCTTTCCAGGCCCCTTTTTTTAAAGACAATTATTTCTTACCATATATTTCTTTTTTAAATTTAATTTTATTTTATTTTTTATTGTGAAAATACTGTACAGAGGGGTTACAATTACATGGGCAAGATAATGAGTACATTTCTTATCAAGCATTGTAGCC
>NW_012267307.1:889684-899517 GCF_000151885.1 Dipodomys ordii
TCCAGCATCTGTTGTTATTAGAGTTCTTGATTTTAGCCATTCTAACTGGAGTGAGGTGGTATCTCAATGTTGTTTTGATTTGCATTTCTTTTATGACTCTTACCATATATTTCTACGGTTAGGACTCCCTATCTCTCAGGTTCAATTCTTCCATTTGAAGGTAATAAAGAGTATTTTAATTATTTTTCTAACTAGATAGAGTCACCACTGGGTTTCTCTGGCAGGGACTGGCTATGTATTTAGGACAAAGTTATAGGAATAAGCTTAAAACGCCACACAAATACCTTCTTTTTAGGAGTTTAAATGGCCAAAGATGTGTGTCCTGGATTCCTGCCACTGGTGTGTTTAAGACCCCTGCACAGATGGTCCTAGCAGACGTATGATCTTGCTGGGCAGCTCCTCTCGTGAACTGTGATATGGCTTCTTCCTAAACAGCCCTTCACTAGAGAGCCTTCTCATATCACTATGATTTTTCTCCTTTTTTCATTTCCTTTCCTGGGGCCCCACTTCCATTTTTGTAGTGCCCCTCTTCAGCTCTTCCTCACTGAAATCCACAGCCTGGGATGCCTGTCTTAAAATCCCATCTTGTTTCTCTCTGCATCCCTCTCTCCACTTTGGGGAGTCTCATGGCCTCTTCTACCATCTTTACCTCTGTCACCCTTCCTGTCTGCTCACGAGTCTTAAACAAGACTTCCCTTCATGGGACTTGGGATATGACCCCTCTCTCCCACCATAGAATGGCTGCAAGCCTCCCTTATGATCAACTTTCCCCCCTGGCTGACTTCAAGAACTTGGGACCCATTTCACCTTTACAGATTTCCCCCCAAGTGTTATTGTATTTTTTAACAGACGCGAAAATAGGTCCATAGAAGTGGACAGATTATCATTACCCTAGTATTTCTTTTTTGTGATTTCTTTTTTATTGTTGCTATAAGTAATTGTACAAAGGGCTGGCAATTCCGTAAGTCAGATATCATCACCCGTCCCTCTTTCCATTTTCCCACTCCCATGCCCACACACAAGTTGCAGCAGTTATTTTTAACCTAGTGTACATTAAACACAATGACTGCATTTGCTCACTTTTGCAGACTTCAGATCAAACTCTCACAGGTTTTTGCAAGCGCTGCCAAACTTGCCAGTGGAAACGGGTCCCTTCAAAAACGGCTTGAAATTCAGAGTTTTCTGCAGATTGTTCTTTATTACCTCAAACTGTGCTGCAGCAAAGACATTTTTCTTACATGAATAAAAATTTCAAACCCTTTAATGGAAATATTAAATTTGGCTTTTCTTGGTCCAAAGCCCTAACAGAAGCAAAGCTCCCTTTTTACCTTTGAGTAGAAGGGTGTGGATTGAACGGCGTTCTTTCCCCTGGATGTCGTGGCCAGAGCTGATTCAGTTCATTCTGACTCAGGTTGAAAGGAAACCTTCACGTTTTACTAAATGTTGACAAAGTCAACATCAGCAGCTGATTCCACTGTGAATAGTTACGTGGGGAGAAAGTGTGATGGTTACTAAAATATCATTTGCTTTTTGCGTTCTTTCATTCTTTTTTATGTGCTTCTAGGAAATGATATACATGAATAAAAAATAATCACTTTGCTTTAGAATTTATGTGATGATCATTAAAAGCTTATAATTAACAAATGCTAATAACATTACTACCGGCTCAATATTAAGAAAAAGTCACAGTAATAGCAAAGAAAAATAAGTCTGAATTTCATATGAGAATAAGAACAGTATAAATATTTTATGTGTGTTCACCATGAGTAGGACTTAAACTCCAGGCCTGGGCACTGCTTTGTTGCTCAAGGCTGGTGCTTTACCACTTGAGCATCAGCTCCCTTCTGGCTTTCTTTCTGGCTAACTGGAGACTTTCTTGTCTAGCCTGGGCACTGCTTTGTTGCTCAAGGCTGGTGCTTTACCACTTGAGCATCAGCTCCCTTCTGGCTTTCTTTCTGGCTAACTGGAGACTTTCTTGTCTGGGCTGACTTTGAACCAAGATCCTCAGCCTCCTGAGTAGCTAGGATTGCAGACATAGCCACCAACACTTGGCTAACAGTATTATTAAAGAGCTTTTAGCTAAAAGCAAGAATGGAAAAGCTAGCCATGCACCGTTGCTCATACAACCCCCAAGCAGAGAACTGCTAGGCCATTCTAACAGGCCCTTTGCAAAAAACCACACAGGGCCTCCAGAGTCCTAGCAAAGGGGACAATGCACCTCCCTCCCAACAGACAGACAGACAACAGCCTGGCAACTTTTCCACAGACTCATGACAGCAGATGTGGTCATCAAAGGACAAAGAACCCAGGCTGAGGAGGAGGGCAGAGCTGATGGTGTGAGTCGGTGCTGGAGTCCCCGGCCAGAGGTGTGATCTCGGGATCCCGCCCCTCCTGCGCCTCTGATGACCATTCATCAGGATTTTTCTGTCCGAGGCACAGTTCAGTGCCCAGGATGATGAACGCTGACATGGATGCAGTTGATGCTGAAAATCAGGTGGAACTGGAGGAAAAAACAGGACTTATTAATCAAGTGTTGGAACTCCCACACACACTTGAAGATCTCTCAGCAAGAGTAGATGCAGTTAAGGAAGAAAACCTGAAGCTAAAATCAGAAAACCAAGTTCTTGGACAATATATAGAAAGCCTCATGTCTGCTTCTAGTGTTTTCCAAACAACTGACACGAAAAGCAAAAGAAAGTAAGGGATTGAGTTCATTTACGGAATTGCTGCTTTTCTTTCTCCCTCTCTCTCTCCCTTTCCTTCTCTCCATCCCTTCCCCTTCCCTACCTTTCTCCCCCCTTTAAAACTTGAGTAGATTCCAAAAGTTACACTACCTTTGTTTGTGGCTTCATTGAATAACTATGAAAGTGTCAAATCTAGGCAAAATTAACTACTTAACAGGAGACTTCCATGAGTCTGTGTGTTATGTTAGTCTAAGAAAATGTGCAGATGTATTGTAGAGACTTTATAATTAGAATTGCATATATTTATGAAACTTGAAGATGAATGTTTTATTGAATTTGCTTTGATATATAGGCTTAGCAATGTCTTTTACTACACGCTTACTTAGTAAGATATACAAGAAAATAACCATGTTGTGAAAATGTGACCAAAATCATGTATTGAATGCACAGCTTTATGTATGTACCTGTCCGCCATTGTGTGCCTCTCCTCCATCTGCCTCATCCTCCCCATTTCCCTTCTCCTAAGTCAAGATAGTTTCACATTTGTAAAAGTACTTTGAGTAGTAATCACCTGACAGTAACCTGATCTGTAAGTCCTGAAGTTAACCAAAACCTTGCCTAAAGTTTGTCAGTTGTACTTTCTAGTAATAAGATAGGACTGATGATAGTTTCTCTTTAACCACTGAAAACAGATTTGGGCTATAAAGAGGATTTTAATTAGAAACTAAATTATCAAATTGGGATTTGTTTAAAAACAAAAAACCAACTTGCTTTTGCACCAATAACCCACTTGCTATCTGAAAAGATAAGAATTTTGGTTATGTATCGATTAGAAGTAGAAAATCTGGGAGGAATAAATAGAAATAGGTAAAAAATAATGTGATAAATGTAGCAACCTACTCCAAATGTTTTCACTCCAGATTTGTATTGTCTCTGGCACAGATCTTCCAGGGAATATATATATAAATACATGAAAATGGGTTAAGTTTGGCTGGTCTTACATATGCCACATGCTATGCTATTCCAGCTCTAGGACTTGGTTGCAAGGTTTATTTGTTGTACCTGGTCAATTAACTGTTACCAAATTCCTTGAAGAGTGTACTAGTATTAGAATCATGAAGGAGAGAATTTTATATGTATAATAATTGGTAAGCTCAGTATTTTTATCTCTCTCTGTAAATTCAACTAATTGGTTTGTAGAATTTTACTCATTCTTTTAACAATTTCTAAAAAATTTAGTTCATAGATTCCATTTAGTAAAGGAATCAATATCAGAGGTAATATTAAGATATTATACTAGGAAAAGAGATCCACTAATATAGCTTATGGTTATTAGATTTGAACTACTTTAATCATGGGATAATCTTATGTGTTAGTATAAGATTTGATGAATGACTTTAACTATATGAAGATGTAATAGTCATAGTGCAAACATTTTGCATCCCTTTTGTGACCTAATTTTACAAATATTTAAAATTGTGTTGCATTTCTGCTTTGCTGTTTAATAAAAAGATGTTTCAGAAGAATAAAAAAGAACCGAGGCTGAGATAGGCTCTGTCACATGACCTTCACTCCAAATTATTCGTTGTACATTTGATCATGACCTTGATTTTGAAAATAAAACCCACTTGTGAGGTATTTTATGTCCTATTCCAGGCTTCCTCTTCTGGAATTTCTGTTTCACTTCTTCTCTGTCTCCTTCTCAAGCTACACCTGCCGGCCTCCTGCATTCTGTGCACCTCCCGCATCCTCGAGTCCTACTACATCCCCCCCAGCATTCACCTTTTTTGGTGCAGAAACCCACTGGGCAGAGACCGACGGCATCACTCAGGTGGAAATTCCTCAAGTCCATGTCCCTTGAGACCAGGTTCTCCCAGAGCCAGGATCCCAGGAGGCTCTGTGTCTGCAAGGGCAGGTCCAAGGCCACACAAGGAGAAAAACAACCAAGGAGCAGCCATGACAACCTTGTACCTGGGGACAAGACTTTGCTCGTAAGCCACCCAAGCCAACAAGCCATGCAAGCTGCCACTCGAGAGACCTAAAAGTGGTAAACACATTTCCTCTTGGTCCCTTTGTTATGGTGCTAGCGCAGCATCATGGTGGAGGTAAGCCCATCCCCTCACTCTCGATAGGAGACAAGAATAAATGTGGGGGGACTTTCACAGCTGTCAGAATTAAATGCAGTCAGGTATTCCAGTGTAGTGGGGACTACAAATGCCTTTGAAGATTGTGCCTCTTGTTTCCTTTTAGAACTGTTGCCTCTGTCACAGCTGATCTTTCTCTGCAGCCCATCCTAGAGTCCGCTACGAAAATGTCAGCCATGCCAGGGCACCTAAATAAAGGACACTTCCCCAGCCTCCTCCAAGATGATAAGGCAGAGGAGCTACCCACCCAAACATTTGAATTATGCAATCCCTCTTTGAGGGCAAATGACAACTGTTGATAGCACTAAAAATAAATCAGGATGCACAAAAGTGCTTACGCTGCAGGCAGACAGATGGCAGTCATCCATATTTAGGAAATTTTCAGAGCTTCATTAATTGCTTTGGAAAGATACAGGAAGATCATGTCATAATTGGACCAGAATGTTATTTGAAACAGAGTTTAGAGGACATCTAAATCCAATCTTACAATGACCTTCTATTACTTGGCTCCAGTTGGTAGATGCTAATTTAATGGATGATTCTTCTTCAATAGCCATGTTGGACAGTTCTCAGAAAATTGTTTTGATGTTTGTGCCACAACTGTATGCTCATGTGATTTGTTACCAGAGCAGCTCAGGAAGATTCTCACATTAAAAGTCAGTCCTGAGGCTACTTGATGTTAAAACCAACTCCTGAGTGGGAGTTTCACTTCCCTTCAGGAAAGGATGAGCTACAAACAGACATCCTCCACCCTGAGATCACTGTTTTGGTTTTTTAACCTCCTACAAGATAAAGAATAGCCACAATCTGCAGGGAGCACTTGAGGAAATGTCACTGGCTCAGTCGCTGTCTAGTAAGTGAAGATAGTGGTAAAAATGAGGGAGTGAAGATAATGAGACAATGGCTAGGGTCTCAGACAGTGGCTGGGGTCCCAGCTGCTTAGTGGATGATGTCTCTTTTAGTTGTGGCAGAGGGCTCCATATATCCACTGACTGGCTAATGTGTCCCTATTCTATGCCAGCTCCTTTGGTTCAACATGAGACAGATTCCAGTATGCACTGAAAGCTAAACACTTCTGTGTTCACTCTATCTGTCTGCTGATTCATAAAGTATAACAGAAGCCTTCCATGGCAGAGTCTAGATGTAGAGCCTGAAGACATGAGTTCATATCCCCTCCTGATCACTTAGGGGCTGTATGACTTTGGCAGTTTCATAGCTTTACTCAGGCTCTGTTCCATTATTGAGTAAATGGATCAAATTGAAACTCACCTGGATTGTATCAAAGAATCGTAAGGATCCATGTGTAGCACTGTAAAGATGTACCCTGTGAGCCACGAAGTGCATATGGTGTTACTCATTCATTCATCCTGCATGGTGAGAAGAAAGGTTCACTTACTGGGGTCAGCCATTGGGAAGCCACTGAGGCTCACAAGCATTGGTCAAGTCATGTGAGTGGATGAACGGTCTCTCTGGACAAGAAACAGCACATGTTCGAGAATGAGACTGAGATATAGCCATGAAGAAGAAAGAATTTAATTTTTAAATGTAGTTAACTTTTGATATTTTCAAAGCAGAGATTGAAATGAGGGAAGAAAAACCATGATATGAAAGAGGAAATAAAGAAGAGAGACAGAGAAGGAATGATGAATGCAGGGAGGAAGAAGAGGAGGAGAAGGATGAAAAGCATTACGAGGAGAGTGAGGAGGATGAGGACCAGGAGAAGAGGAAGAAAGATGAGGAGATGAGATAATGATAATTAAAATGTTCAGAAGAAAAGGTTCACAGATGGAAATGTACCATCCATCAAACCATAAATACATGGTGATGGTTAGAAAGGGATTTCACGGGAAAAGATGAAAATAAATAACTAAATTCTATTCCAAAATCTGTCAAGAGACATAGAATGTGAAAATGAAAATAGAAAGAGAAACATCCCTATATTTTCCTTGCAATTCATGGGTTTCAAAACAATAGGTAGGCAATTGCCTAATGCATGCTATCAGAGTAAATGTTCTTAAATGGTCCTTTTTATAAAGTTGGAAGCCCACCAGAGACTGAACAACTTGCTCAAGATCACACAGCTAGTCCATGGCAGAATGAAACTCAGGTCCAGCTCTTCCCAGAGTTCACACGGCTGCCTGAAGCCGCCTGAGCAAGTACATGCACAAGAGTTTGGAAACAGAGAAAAGCAACACCAGGGAGTGGAATGCCTTGTCTTTATTCTCAGCTTTTCTTAAATACACGTAACTAAAACTCCTAGCAACTAAAGGAAAATGTGCATACTTTGTGCAACTGAATAAAATTTGGCCCAAGAATAAGATAAATATTGAAGGAAAAGGCGTGAGTGGTATTTTTGTGTCCACAATCTTTATGCAGTTCTATTTGTTCTGTAGTCATGAAGAAGATCAACTGTTGGGAAAGCAAATCAGATATGCTAAGGACCTGTGCATAATAGCTGCAAGTCATCAGCCAGGGCTCAAATGAGATGTTGAATAATGACACCACGTCACGCCATGTACCCTTGCTGAAAATAAATCACTACGCACAGTCCTAATCAGATGAATGTCATACAAGGTTCCAACCAAACAAGGACTAACTCTCATAATTGGGACTCCTTATGTAAACCTGCAACACATCACTGAAGGTGAGTAGGAAAATAGTTCACATTTTTAGGGTTCTTGAAATACCTCCATTGTACATTCATCTCTAGTTTTCTAAACTATGCTATGGAATTTCTAGAGAGTGTGAAAGCAGAGATAGCCATCCTCAGAAAACAAACAAGTCATTCTGTGGGGTTCCCAGAGTCAGAGAAGGGGCATAAACTTGCACACCATGGTGTTACACATGTTTCTGATCTCAAAGCTATTTGAGGACTTTTTTATTAGACTCCCTCAGTACATCGCATGTTAGACACTGCTCTCTGGACACTGGACACTCAGAGTTCACATGTGGATCTAGGTAAAATTCTCATGCTGAGCCATCAGCAGTGTCTGCGCCCATGTCCATACTGTCCTCTGATTGTGCATTTCCAGAATGGAGCATTTTGATAAAAGGTAAGACACCTGCTGTGGACACTTAGCCCTGCCCCTCGGAAGGTAGGAAGGGTAGGAAATTAAGATAAAAGGTATGCCGAAATGTGATATGCAAAGTCCTATCTCTCTACAATACACCTTACACACACTGTACCAGTGGACAGGGGTATGAGCACATGGCACGTGAGCTCTTCTTTTGAAAGTGAGGCCACGTGAGTGCAGAAATCATCCCTGACCCGCTGAGCCACAGGGCGGTCCCTGTCTACCTGGGAATCTCACGGTACACAGCCACCATGACTCTGATGGTCCAGGGGAAGGAAAGGCTGGAAATGGATTGATCGCTGTTGTGTTGATCATGTGTGTGTTTAAAGGGGAAAGGGCCAGAAGCTCCATGTTCCTCGCTCTAGCAGGTGTTGCTGGTGGGGTCTGCGGAGGCTGGCTCTGGAAACTCTGAGCATTTTGAAGACCCAGTGGGACAATTGGGAGCCTCCCCATTTCCAGCTGCCCAGATGGAAAACCCGGTCTCGATTTAATATGGAAACTTCACTCCTAATTACACACTAAACCAAGTCTTCCACTATGAGCCCTGTGGTTCTTGAAAATAATAGACACTCGGGAAGCATCACACACGTGTTCTGGGCAGACAGCGTCTATTCCCAAAAGCAAAGCCTCTCGGTGTAAATTTGACCTGGAGGGGGCAGGGAGGATATTATAGATGAGGAACGAAAATTTCACTCCATATTGAACTTTTTACTTTATAATCATGTGCATGCCTCGCGTTTCTCTCCGGGTAGCTACTACTTTGACTCTTATCACCAGCCAAAGTCCCCGTTCTTTCATTGGCTATGAAACATGTAGTCCCAGTCCATGCAACACTCAAGTGCCTCTCATAATGCCAGCCAGCCAGGCTGCAGTGCTTTTATCTCTGGCACGGAAGCTGAGGCTGGACGGATGCTGGAAAAGCCATTTTTATTCCACACGCCCGAGGGGTCTACAGGCTGTGGACATGGAAGCCAGCGAGCACTTGAGGGTTCTCTCAGACCAGAGGTGGCCACCAACACTGGCCAGGTGTGTGGCCATCTCTACACCACACAGACACAGCGTGGCCTTCCACGCAAACCCCACAGAGGGGGAGCCAGGGCAGAAGCAGAAATCATTTTAAAAGTAAATAAATTGGGGTGTACCCCATGATATGGTTATAATAAACAGCTCTGCGTGTGATCGGAAGCAGTCAAGGCGCTCCGAGGAGGACGTGGGTTGGCCACCAGCCAGTGGTCACAGGGAAATCACGTCACAGAGGCAATTATGGGAACGGAGAGGAAACTGAGCCATTCCCATGACCAGGTAGCTCACCGAACAGTGAGATTCAATGAGGAAAACCCAGCCCTGTGGTTTATTGAGGAGCATGGACGGCTCCACTGCCATGAGGCCTGCTCCCACCTCATCCTCCATGAGGAGGTGGGAACGAGACGGGCCTGCAGAAATCACCCCAGGCTATCCGACACTGCCCGGGGATGCCAGACAGCACCCGGGGCTCACGGGTGGCCAGAACCCACGCACGGCGGTGGGGTGAGGACACAGAAGGGTTTGACTGCCTGCTGCACTCCCGGTTTTAGTAGTCTGGCAGCTCACATCATTCACTAGAGAAGAGTCTTATCCCAACACCCCATGCCTCACGCCATCACTACAAGCAGCGAATAAAAGGCACAAAACTGCTTGTGAGCTTATGGACGCAAAGCTGTGAAGGATGTGTATGTCTCTGTGTGTGTCTGTCTGTGTGTGTGTCTCTGTGTATGTGTGTGTGTGTGTGTGTGTGTGTGTGTGTGTCTGAGGGATTAATTTCCGTTACTTGGGAACAAAAAGAAAGGCTTCATGAAACATTACAGGATGGAATAGGAGAAACCCTAGGTCTCCTTGGCTCAGGCCGAAATTTTTTGAATAGAGACCCGGAAACACAACAAATCAAAGAAAGG
>NW_012267307.1:900652-936944 GCF_000151885.1 Dipodomys ordii
GTAAGAAATGTACGCATTATCCTGCCCATGCAATTGTAACCCCTCTGTACAGTATGTTCACAAATAAAATTAAATTAAATTAAAAAAATAAAAAAGTAAAAAGAAAGGCTTCATGATACAAACTTAGGAGAGCAAAGGCCTTATCTGTCTCTCTGCCTAGAAAGCCTGGAAGTTCCTCCATTTAAATATTTGTTGAATTACTAAGTAACTTTACTGCAGAACAAGACCACGAAAGACACTAGAACATAATGTAGAACACTGAACTGTTTTCTCTAAACTGTGCTTCTCACAATCTATTAATTACTAAGGTAGAAAATCTTAAGAGGTAACTCAGTTGGCATTCTTGTCAAATGTATTATGTAAAATCTTTTCTCTCATCTGAGGTTACTGTTAAACGGAGTGCACTAAATTAACATAACTAAACTCTTCAGATTCTTCCTCTCCAGGCAAAATCGGTGCAGCTTTTGAAATAGTACCCTGCGACAGTGAAGGTAAGAGCTCAGGCTCAGATTCATGTCTTCAAGTTATTTAATTAGTTTAAGATGCACATCATCGGTCAACTCTAATTCTCTTTCTCTCTCTCTCTGTATGTGAGCCTAGAGAGAGAGAATATTGCAAGGGACTGTGTTTGTATGTGGATGTTTGCACACAACTGTAATGCATGACAGATAGATAGACAGACAGACAGACAGACACACAGACACACAGACACACAGACACACGGACAGACGGACAGACGGACAGATAGATAGATAGATAGATAGATAGATAGATAGATAGATAGATAGATAGATAGATAGATAGATAGATAGATAGATAGATAGATAGATAGATAGATATAGATGGATGGATGATGTTGGATAGATAATCTATACTATGAATCATCTGTATTACACACTTGTATGAGCCAAGGGGGAGTATTTCCATGAGCTGGCAGTGGCATCATGTCCACCAGCCAACGCTGTCTTTTGGGAGTCAATGGAATTTTGTCATTCTATGGCGCAGACTGAGGAGATTCTGCATATCCTCAGCCTGCATCGAGCAGTGGAAGGGCAGAAGGCTGTTGCAGCACCCAGCTCCTTGTTCCTTCTTAAATGTTTGTCCTGCCTTCCTCCCCATCCAAGGACATGTTCACGGAGCTCGGGGCTCTCTGACCAGCTGCAGAAACAGGGTAGGATAGGCTACGCTTCCACAGATTTCCACCACATCTTCTCATAGGCTCAGTGAGGATGGCCATACCTGGTGGTTAGCATGACATTAATCACCAACTGTTAGAATTCAAGCACAGGACTCATCTGATCTACTGAATTTAAAAAGGTATTTTATTTCTATGTGAACAACATCAACAGGTTACATGTTTAGCGTTTAGAACAAGTTCCATAGACCATGAATACAATTTTCACTTCCATATTCTGGAGGTTCAAATGTTAAACACAGAAAGTTAATCCTGAGTGCATACAAGTGAGGTGACACAAAGCAAAATCGGTGACTCCTTTGCTTCAGTTTCCCTAACAGAGTGACAGACGTAAGTCTAACTCTTTGTCCATGAAGGAAAGGAGAAAGAATAGCAAACTCTTAACACTAGTAGCACATTATTTTGCTATGAATTATACAAAACTTAGAGAGTTTAAAAAAAAACGTAGATACCATCTAAGCACAGGGCCTCAAACTGTAATTCTAGCTACTTGGAAAGTGAAGACTGAGAGACTGCATTTCAAAGCCAGACTTTGGTTAGGGGAAAAAATGGTGGAGGGGGTGTTTATTTAACTACTTAGTATCTTTTCTGCTTGCATATGAGTTTTAGGAAATTTTTTTTCTATTCTCATGAAGAATGTCATTAGAATTTTGATGAGAGCTCCACTGTGTCTGTAGAACACTTCCAATAATCTGGTCACCTTCACAACATTATTCCTGCCATCACATAATTATAAGAGGTCTCTCCATCCTTTAGGGATTTCTTCAATTTCTACCTTTAGTTCCTTTGTAGCTTTTATTGCACAAGTCTTTCGCCTCTTTAGTTGGGTTTATTCCTGGTCATTTCATTTGGTGAGTAGGAAATGTGAACTGGAGATAGTTTTCCTGATTTCTCTCATAACGTACATTATTGATACACAGAAATGCTACTGAATTTTGTATGCTTATATTTTTTGTTGTTCTTCCTTGCTAGAAGTATCAGATCTAAAAGTTTACTTATGGAGTCTTTAAATATAAAATCTGCAAATAGCTATAACTCAACCTCTTCCTTTCCTGGTAGTATTCCTTTTGATTCTTTGGCTTGCCTTCTTGTCTGGGCTAAAAATTCAATCATGACATTGAGAGGTGTCTTGATTCTGATCTTGGAGAAATGTCTTAATGTTTTTTAGTTTTTCTTTTTTATTATCTTTAATTAGTTGTACAAGGAGTTGCCACTTATCAAAGCAGTTTATGAACACAATGCATCTTGATCCGCATCACCCCTTTCACCACCCTTACCCGTCCTTCCCAACCCCGCCCCTTCCATCATTTGTCTTAATTTCATAGGATCCGCACTGCATTTTATAACTGCATTGCTAATTCAGTACGATGTTGAGCCTAGGCTTGTCATATAGATAACCTTTATTACGCTGAGGAAATTTTTTGTATGGGTTCTGGGTCTATAACTCAGAGCCTGGGCACTGGCCCTGAGCCTTTTTTACTCAAAGCTTTTGCTCTACCACTTGAACCCAATCTCCACTTCCGGCTTTGGGGGGATTAACTGAAGATAAGAGTTTAACAGACTTTCTTGCCTTGGCTGGATTCAAGATATGATCCTTAGCTCTCGGCCTCCTGAGTAGCTAAAATTACAGGCATGACTTTTGTCTTGAGTCTACCAAAGTACTATATAACCTATTTGATTTGTGTCTGATGAAGTACTCTTGCATGCCTGAAATAGAGACAACATAATCGTGGTATAGGAGTTTCTCGATATATTGCTTAATTTGGTTTACAAGTATTTTTATGAGGGATTTTTTATGTCTATGTTCATCAAGAAAATTGGTCTAAAACTACCACCTCCTCCTCTTCCTCCTCCCCTTTCTCCTTCTTCTTCCTCACCCTGAGGCCTTATGCAATTTGGATATTAGGATCACACCCAGACCACATGTCGGCCTGGGCCCTGCCCCCTGACTTGCAGCTGTTCCTTGCTTTCAGGTCACTGGAGTGGCTCAATACCAAGCAGTAGGGCCGCTCTCAGGATGATGCTGGGCTATGCAGGGAGGGTGATGGATGGATTTCTTCTTCAATACTGGCAGGCCAGGAGGGAGCACTCACTCTACACCAGCTCGCGTGCTGGAGCGGAGGCTGGAACTTCCAATCACCACCTGGCTCATCCCGTCGCTGCAGCGTTCAGCCCCCTTGTCTAGGGGCCAGGGTAGAGCTAGTTTTCTGCATCATCATTTTCTCCATCCAGGTTAGCTGTCGAGTCCTGGTGTTATTTCCTCCACCACTGGGCTGTGTTCCCACCCTCCACTCTCTCATCTACGACCCTCACACTTCTCACACAGTGCGTTCAGGAAACTCCTCATCTGTCACCTTGTGCTGGGGACCTGGAGCTCTGCTGTCTTCTTCATTGTCATTTCTCTATATTTCTACATTAAAAATGGTGGTGGAGATAAAAACCCAGGGCCATCAAAATGCAAATTACTAATAAAAAAGACCAACTAAATGTAAGTTATAGGGCATCTCATATAATAGATAACTTTGTGACTGCAGTGTCTGCTGAAGCACAGGTACACACTGGTAACGCAGCCACAGGCCTGGCATTGAGCTCTCCATCGCGTATGCATGCAGATGAAATGTGTCACAGTGAGTTGGAAGAAATACGATCAAGTGTTTTGTGTGTGAGTAGCAGTATTTGGAGGGAAATCTCTTTTCTTTCACTTGTCTTTATTTTGTAAGTTGTCCATAAATCGTATAGGCTATCTGAAGGATTAATCTTTAACCACTCTCTAGAATGTTCCATCCTTTCTGTCACATGAATGTCATTTCATACCAATGAAGGTGTTCTAACCTAAGTAAAACCAACAGATATTGGGGAAGGGGGAGAACAGAGCACTTAGCTGCATTTGAGCTTCTGATGAACAATATCCTCTGCTTACCTGAAGTTTGACTGTAGATCCCAGGCCTTAGCGCCCTGTTCTTCCTCGACACCCCAGCTTGGGCGAGCACTCCCCAGGAGAGGACCAACTTCATGTTGATCATCTTCCCTTCTTTTTCTCTGTGGTGGTAGTCGGGTTTCAATTTAGGACCTTGCATGTACTGGGCTGATGCTCTGTTATTTGAGCCAGCTTTCTAGCTCTGCTTTTAGCTACTTGTCTGGAGATAGAGTCTTGCAAGTTTTTCTACCCAGGTGGGCTGAGTAGGAAAATATCCTCCAGATAGCAGCCTCCTGAGTAGCTAGGGTTATAGACATGAGCCCCCAACATCTAGCTAACAGATTTGGGTTGTTTTTAATATTTTATTATCTTCAAGTGGGGGTACAAAGGAGTAGCCATTCAACAAAGCAGATTTTTACTACTACGAGTCTGTTCAATGGCACCCCTTCCAACATTGCCACCCACACCGCCCAGCGCACCCTTCCCTCACTTCTGGTTCTGACTTAGCATCTGTCTTAATCCATTCCCTGTCCTCGTGTAAAAACCACATGAGACCCACAACATACAGGAGTCTGTTCCTATCCATGCTCTGGAGGTTTAGAAATCCAAGAGAACGGTGTTGGGACATGGACACAGGAACTTGAGGTAGACTTCTGTGGGACACATTGACTACCATAGCATCACCCCACATAGAGAGCTTTCCTCCTATGTGACCAAATTGGTATGTGTATCTGGATTCTCCCCACCCCACCCCACCCCTGCCTGTATTTGAGTCTCTGTGATCCAGGTTCCTCCTCTGCTATCTATGCCAGCAAGCTCCTGACCAGAGCTGCTCAGCTAGGGCGTGACCCTGGCTGCAATTCATTCTTGGAAGCCAGAGGAGGTATGCTTTTATTCCTCCTTCTCCCGTTGTGATATCTGGCAAGTCTCAACCTCCCTGTGTGATGTGGGAACAGTCGGATGCAGCTAGACTGCCAGGGTCATGGCAGATCATTGCTAAAGTGACCATCAGTCCTCAGATGACTCCACAGACTGGAAGTCTTTCTGGCATGATTTGCCTTTAATCCCCGAATATCTCCACGGCCTCACCCTTACCCAGAGAACTTGAGACAGCTCAAAAGTGCGCTCTTTCCTCTGCCAACTCTGAGGTGGCACGCTTCCCTCCCAGCCCACAGCCAAGCTCAGATGACCCACGCAATGCTGAGTGAGGTCTCCACAGCCCCGGACGGCAGACAGCTCCAAGGTCCTTCAAGGCCTTGGGACAGCCTGCATGATGGATATGTTCTTACCCAGTCACCTGCCGGAGGTCCAGAGGACAAGACCCCGTCACAAGCCCCTCTTCTGGACAAGACCTTGCCGCGTGCCAAGATCTACCTAGCGGGAACTTGCAGGCTAAAGCCAAGCTGACAGGTCCTTGGTCGCCTGGAGCCTTGCCCTTGCCCGGGGCTTGTCCTGTCTGATCACTAAGTAGACAATCTATTCTGCATAAGAGAAAGATTGCTTTCAGGATAAAAAACAAATCCCTTAGAATCAATTATTTTCCAACGTCTGCCCCTCTGAGGGCACCCAGGAGACCGGAACACTGTACACACTGCTGTTCGCTGTCACGGTTACGCAAGGTAAATTCACACATTTGCTGAGTTTTATACGCCGACACTGTGAGTCTGTTACATTAAAGACCTGGGACTAGAACTCTATTTAGGAATCCAGCGCCAGAACTCTGTAACCCCCTCTTAGCTATCTGTGCCCTGGGGACCCATCTGGTTTTAAGAGAAGCTATAAGGCCAAAGCATTCTAGTCTTTAAAAGCTCAGACTGCTGAGCTAATGCCACCAGGTACAGGACCTTCAGTCATGGCTGATGAGACTCTAACTTCACCTCTGAATACCAGCTCTACCTTTGCCAACAACAACAATAACAATAAAACAGACATTGGGCTCTTCAGATTCGTTGTGAAATCTGTGCTATAAACCTTTCTTTTGGAAAAAAAATCTAATAGAGTCAGTATCTATGGAATTATGTCAGCTTTGCCCTTCAGATCTCCTAAGTGGTTTCCATGAAAACCCCAATCCAGAAAGTACACTCTCACTGCTGTTACTTGCATGTGTCTGAGTTGCACAGAGGACACCGGAGCTCCATGTGTTGACACCTTCCTCCGGCCCTGTGAATCGCAAGCTGCTTGAATTACACGGTGGTCTTCACCCCCCCCCACACACACACACACAACACCTACGAGCAGTGTAACAGTTGTATTTTCACTTCTGCTGGCAGTCGGGTGGGCGTGTTTGTTTGCTGTGTGTTTCATGGCTCGTTCCCTGTGAAGTGTGCAGAGATGCCAGAAAACGCACCAGGACTAGATGCTTTCTAGCCCTGTGGTGTCTAAACCCAGCAATGACTGGGGAGGAGGAGAAGGTGAGGTTGGAATGTGCAGGTGATCAGACTCCATGGGCGGTGGGTTTCCATGGTAACAGTGCCACTGAAGCAAAGGGCAAGGAAATTGTTATAATCAAGTCAGGCCTCGGCTATTGATTGTGTAGTGAACCAACGTCATTAACTGTGCCACCATGGAAAGCACACATGGAGATCTTCCACTTTGCTATAGTACTGAGGTCCCTGATGACCACTGTACACTCTTGTACACTTTTAAGGTAAACACATGGTACGGTGGATGTTCTAGAAAAATAACAAGTCAGGCTTTGATTGTTACCTGAATTGACTGGTACAGAGCTGGTACAGAGCTGGGGGGGGAGGGGACGGCCACACACGGTGAAGACAGAGACACACACAGTGACAGGAGAACACTGTGGGTTGGAGGAAGGCAGCAAAGGCCAAAGGAAGAAGGGCTTGGAGTAATTAACAAAGATTGCTTCCAGTGAGCTCAGAAACGCTGTCATGAAGGGGGCAACCTGGAAGAAGCCTAATATGGGCAGAAGGGAGACAGGAGGGAAGAGGCAGAAGAGCACGGCCGCTAAGATCCTGAGTGTGGAAGAGGCTTGCGGATTTGCTTGGCAGGAGGAGGCTTAGATTGTCTGCTCTTTCTTGCCCATGTTTTCAGAAGACAGTCTTCCCTTATTGCCCAGTTTGGGTCTCATCAGCCATGCATGTGTTTCTTGGAATGAGCAGCTTGTAAACACCAGCCAAGATGCCCAGGATAGCCCAAAGCTCAAGATGAAGAGCGTGGAGGGCCTGTTCCCCGTCATCCCCTACCCCCAAATGCACTGCATTTCTACATAAAAATATATGTTTAATAATAGAGAGGAAAGAGGGGACATATTTCCAGAATCACTCATTGGAGCAAGAAGACAATTGAATCCTATAATTTTAAACCAAGATGCCAAAAGAAAAGTTTATTTTAAGTCATTACAGATTCTGTATTTAGTAGCGGGAAGTAAGAATCTGTGATTACTTTCTTTGAAACCATAGAACACTCTAGATCTGCACACTAAATTTCCTCTCTGCAGCTTTCTGAGACTAAAACAATCCTGAGTCCCCTGACTGTGCATTCTAACCCCAGCTTAGAGACAAATGAAGTTGGTAGAAACAGGAGGGCTACAGCGATGCATTTATAGTTCAGGGAAAAAAAAATTAAAGATTCTGAATTCTCTGCTTCTAGATGCATAGTCACTATTAATGCTATAACCAGCGACCCCTCAATTGGGATGCTCTTCCTTCCAAGACCAACTGAGAAGCTCACTTAATGTTTGCCACTCCAAGCAAAGGTTGCTCTTTAAGCTTCTGTGAATCTATATTGCATCCATTGTGATAAAGAATAGATACCCTAGTTACTAATTTTATGTTCAGTTTTCAAGGTTTAGGAGGGAAATCTCCAAACAGAAAGAAGTGATGGAAATGCAGGAGTCATTGGGGAATGCGTGTAAATTGAGTTGGAGGGAGGAAGATGTATATACAACCACACATCAGGGAGAAAGGCCCAATGCTGATTGCTGATTGGTTTGTGTTTGCTAACTTTCAGGCCCACAGAATTGGCTGGGATTTGGAGACATCTAGCAATGACCTTCCCCTGCAGAAGCAACCAGGCTTGAGTTTGCAGAATGTGCTACTGCGGCAACATGTTCTCACCTGCTTCCTTCATGGGGAAACAGAGTCACCATAATAAAATGACTAACAACCACCCATCTCCGGGACGGCCTTCAGGAGCATGAGCTCATTTTGTCCTCTGTTCACCAGGCAGGTGGCTTCAATGCAGTTGACACACAAAGAAGCCATAACTGCCAGTAGTGTGGCAACCAAAAGGAGGTGGAACCGGAAACCAGGGCTGCAAAGGATGAACTCCAACACTTAGCAAAACGTTTGCTACTGTGAGTATAGATATTTATACAGTGCGTCCATTCATATACTTACACATGAATGCATGCACACATTTGCACAGTGACATATTGTTCTGCACATATAAAAGGAGGAAATCCTAGAAAAGTGCAAGTCCTCCTTAGAGGACTTTGCATTGAGTAAGCCTACTGCAGAAAGACAGAGAGCGTGATCGCACTCATGAGAGTCCTCGAGTTTTCTCCCCTGCTTGATGAAGCATGCTTGGCCTGGCTTCCTGTCCTTCCTCATTCCACTGTCCAGTGCCCACTTCTCCTGAGAACCACTTCCCACAGTAAGCTAGCTGGGTGTAGCCCTTCTTTTCCAGTCACTCTATGGAGACCCTGGACTGAGTCACACAGAACGCAGTGAGTCGAATCACCTCAGGGCATGCGGGTTTTCAGTGTCTTCTCTCGTGTGCATGCTAGCCCTTAAACTTGAACTCAGGTCCTAGACACTGTCCCTGAGTTCTTTGGATCTTTGGTTCAAGACTAGTGCTCTACCACTCGAGCCACAGATCCACTTCTGTCTCTGTGTGTGTGTGTGTGTGTGTGTGTGTGTGTGTGTGTGTGTGTGTGTGTGTGTGTGGTTAAATGGAGACAAGAGTCTCACAGACTTTCTTGTCCAAACTGGCTTTGAACCACAATCCCTAGGCCTTCATCTCCTGAGTTACTAGGATTGCAGCTGTGAGCCACCGGCAACTAACTCAGTGCCTTCTTTCTGTTTGAGAAGTTTAAAGCAGCTTCTCCACACCTCATTATAACTATCCTCAGGTGATTTCTAGAGCTGTTTTTCCTTTTCTTTCTCATGCACCTGAATTACAATTTACATAAAAGTAAATTATTTATGAAAAGGCAAAGAGCTATATTCCTAGTCTAAAGTAAGAGAATTGAGCATTGGGAAGTAAGTAAACGGGATACTTGGGAAGTAAGTAGGCATACTCTATAGTAATGAAGCAGGGTATCTTGGAATTTGAGATGTTGATGATAGAGTGTCTGATCCCTGCTGGCTGCTGGGGGGGGGGGACAAGCGGTAAGGAAGACATAGGAGAGCATCCCAATGCCTTTCTCAAAGTTTAGCTCCAAGTGATACATGCTCCTGCTCCTCCACTCTGGAAGGGGACTGGGGGAAAACCCTTTCTAGTGCATAAGTCATCACTACTTAGTTAAAGATGTCTTAAGCATGTTGTTAAATATCACCCCCAAATCTCTCTCTGTGAACAAAAACAGTGTTAAACTGTGGGCCTCCAAATTAAGTTTTTCCAAGGAGAGGAGACTAAGACAGATGGTCACTGAGCAAGTTGAGATGAGGCGGCGAAGTTGTAAAAATGCTGGGCAGCAGACCTGACACCAGCAATGGCTGTCTGGGTCTGGAGACCGATCTTGATCATTCTTGGGGCTTCTGATACTTCCTCAGACCTAAAGAGCATGTCTTTAGCTTCTCTTCAGAGGTGATGGGCATCCAGTGAAATCCCTGAAGGAGACACAGAAACTCAGTCATGAACCATGACGCAATGAAAGCCCAGGCGCACTGGGAATGGAGTCTGCTCAATCCAGGGGCCCAGTCCCAATCCACCAGGCCCTGGAGTTGCAGGAACAGAGGGTCAATTCCCTGGTGTAAATGGGAGACTTCTGAGGAGCAGCATTGCTTTGGAAAAGCAAGAAGACCACATGACAGGACATGACAGCACACACACACACACCTACAATTATTATGCCTCGGCAATCTGAAACACAATTTCCATGTCGCTCTAAATGTACGGTCTGTTTTCCCTCAATTTCTGTCATTTTTAGCCAGTTTACAGTATTCCTAGCATAATTTCACATTTCTGAGAACAAAAACTGGCTTCAGATGTAAAGATTCTGGTTACCTGAAGCACAGCGGATGAGAATCATCCTTTATCCAATGCAAATCCAAAGGCATCACAGAACACGCAGGAAGCAAGAAACACTTAACCACCACATGGTTCCAAAGATCTTATTTGAAAACACCAGGTTGTTGGCAGATATCTGCTTCAACTCTGGAAGAAGGAGCAGCAGAGCCAAGTTTCCAAGCTCTGTTTGTCCCTCAACCACTGAGGGTCCCTTCCCCCACATTCCTCCCCAACTTCCCTGGGACTTCTAGAAGCTCTGTGAGAATTCCCCAGAAAGCCACAGATCAAAGATTTAATGAAGACCTGAGATACTGAACTCACCTTATGTCCAGGACAAGAAATCTGTGAACAGAAGCCCTTTTCCATGCTAATAACCAAGCACGGTGCAACGTGATGGAATTGTTATCATCGTTTTAACTAATGCAGGGAAAGCACACACTGTGCCATTTTCGTCCTTAGTATTGTTGGTTCTGGGAGGGCATCTGAGGACTTTCGATGCCCCCCAAAATAAATGATGGAGTAGCTTTGATAGCATTCCTGTGATGTGTCCCTTTGTCCTGTGACGCATGTGTTTGCAAGCTAGAAGCCCCAGGAAATTCACAGACTTCGGCAGGAGAGCAGATGCCGATGCCATCAGTAAAGAAGAATACAGACAAACACGAGCACCAAAGCCCCACGGGCAGGGCACTGCCAGTTTCATCAAGCATCCTGTCAGGAGGATTGTCTCAAAATCAATTCAATATTGATAACAGGGTTCAAGCAGAAAGACGTTTTCAAAGGCAACAGGTTGATTTGCTTTCCAACCAAAGACAATTTCCTGCAAATATCATCATATTAGATGTTTTCATGCTATAATCCCTAATCATCTCATCAGAAAAAAAGAGACATGGAATTTTTAATGGAAAGAATCACTACAGTGGGTCAACATATTTTGTTTCCTCTATACATTAGCATGTGGCCCCAGAGAAGATAATGTGATGCATAATGATTTCATTTGTCTTGACTTTTCCTCCTAACTAGATTGTGTTTCAAAGAAAGATAAAACTGTGTGATATTTTCTTCATAGCTTTCTATATTTTGGAATTTAATTTTCACATGTTTCAAAAAACAGATTTTGAGGTCTTCCAATCTTAACATATAATCTGAATTGATATAACTCTGGAATTATCTTTCCTTTAAGTGTTATATAGAACTCAGATTTGAAATCACCAGTTCCTGGGGATTCTTTAATGAAATATTTTAATCATATTTCTAATATCTTCAAAAATTGATTCAAATTTCACACCTTTACAAGTTCAGCTTTATTATTTTATTATCTACCATAAAAAAACATCAATTTCCTGCAGCCTTCCAAATGTGTTACCAAACAGTACACAGAGTAATGTCTTATGGCTATTTTTATTTCTTCTATTTCTCTTTTTTCAATCTTAGATAAAACTATAATCTCCTTTGAGATCTAACGTAATTTATTGAGCTTATGAAACCAAGACTTTATGAACTTATTTTAGTGAAATCTTTCTCAAAATCTTCACCTTTTATCTTTATTATAGTTTCCCGTTGTATTTTAACTTTGTTTTTATTATAATTTTTTTGTTTTTTATTATAATTGCAAATTGTCAGATAATAATGAATTCCATGTTCTTTACCCGTACATTTCTTTTGTATCAGTATTGGGACTGGAGCTCAAGTCACTCCTGCTCTTTGTTTTTGAATTTTTCTTTTATTGTCAAGGTGATGTACAGCGGGGTCACAGTTACATAAGTAAGGTAATGAGCACATTTCTTGTCAAACATTGTTACCCCTTCCCTCATTTTCTCCCACTTTCCCACCCTCAACTCCCATCCCCCAAGTTTGTTCATAGAGCATTATCCTTGATCCATTGAACCCAGTATGAGGTTTGTCAACTTGGCTGTCATTCTGTTGATTTTTAAAGTCTTGTATTTCTTTGCTTATTCTTATTCCTTGCATTTTTGGTTCCAGTTTATTCATTTGAAGCCCATTTGTGGTTTCATTGGATTGTTCTCTATATTTTCACAGGCCTAGGTGTTAGATGGGATGACTTCCTGCTTCTTTCATATGACATGGGAGTATATCTCAGTACTAATGTGTTCACTAATTCGATACCAAAATAGATATTTACACATAGTAACATGCCATTGGTAACATTATCTGCACAACCAATTCTGTAATGTAAGCAGGTTACATTTTATGTGGCTCAGGAGGGAGCTAAAAGAATAAGAGTACTAACTACTGAAGCTAGAATTTCATTGTTAAGAATGAAAACGGGGATAGAATGGATGAAAAAGAAAAAAGGGAAGAAGGAAAGTGAAGTGTGAGAAATTCAGATACACAAAATACTCTTGCATAAGGACATAATTCAGTATTTGTTGGTATCAAAAGGCTGGCATCAGCTGAAAGGTCTAGAAAAGCTAAAAACAGGAAGGAAATGAGAAGGTGGGGAAAGCTACCAGTAGACGAACAAAAATAGTGTTTCCTCCTTGTCAAGGCTGATCTTGGCTGCTGCTAGGCTGCACCAGCACGATGGACCCTCACTTCTCATCTCATTTCCACTCCAGAGCCTGATTTGAACCACTAGGATACAGTGAGCTGCAGAGAAAGCATGTGCCTCTCTTGAAGCACTCTTTTCCCTGCTCGGGATCTGTTGTGGGTGCCCTGCAGTGCCCAGGGATAAGGGAAAACACATAAAGCTTCCCAGCACTGTCTCTCTTCTGTGTCTGCCTTCTGTGTTAGCTGTTTCCATGCTGTTCCCTTCAGTCATTGGAGTGGAATTTTTCTCTGCCATGGAATTTCCCTCTTGAGACATCACACTCCCACATTCTGATTCACACTGGACAGCTGTCTGAGGGTGAAGTCCATTCAGTGATGGAGATGTTCCAGTGGTGCAGTATGTCTCCAGCCCTTTGTGTTGGGAGTAGAGGAAGCTGAGGGGTGGCCACCACCACTCATGGCTAGGTAGCTGGCACTTTACTCTGGCACGGAGTTTCCCTTGCCAGCCCCTGCACTGGAGACCCGGGGCTGGTGTGTGCAGCACCCTCAGGAACAAAGATTGTAGAAAAGCTTGAATGCTCTCATCTCCTGCCGGGGAAAATCACTCCTGCCACTGTTTCACACACCCACTGGGAGCCAGGTTTGCAGATGTTTTCTTTCCTCGCTTACCTGTGCTCCTGTCACGGAGCCAGGTTCAGATTTTGTCTCTGGGCCGGTCTGGTGGCACTGCTTCCACAGCTGCTCCCTCGGAAGGACACTGATGCCAGTCTCCTCTGCATGCTGCTTCTTCCCCGGGCTTGCTGACCTCTATGTAGTCACAACTACAACTTCCAGCCAGAGCTTCACAGGAATGGACCTTACCAGAAGGGAAGATGAAAGGCAAGAAGAACTGATGAAGAAAAACAAAAGTAGATGGGGAAGTAGCTCCCACTCCACTGCTGTGAGGTGTTCTCAGTCATAAAGGTCTAAAATTCGACCCATGATTGGCAATAAAATATTTTGATTTGTAACAGAGAAATCAGAAATGTTATCAAAGTTCTTGTTTTAGCTCAGAGATACATTATTTTCTCTTTTATTCCATCCTCACATCTAAGTGCTTTTTGATAATAATGAAGAGCCAACACTTATCCAAAATGGCCTAAACCCTTAGATTATCATCAAGAAATGAAAGAGAAGAATGGAAGGAACTAGGGAGTTCTTACATTTTGAAGGTTTGAACCAACACATGAATAGCTACAGAATAAAAACCTATGTGTTTGGGTTACAAATAATATTGTATTTGAATCAAATTTGATTCAAATGCTGCAGCTCAGAGTCCAACAGGTTGCAAACATGTCCTCAGAGTTCATTATTGTGAGGATGAGGAGAGCGTTGGTCAATCAAATTGTCAGAAAGCTTTTTCAGACACTCATTTAGATTTGTAAAGACTGGACCATTTTAATTGTTCACAGAAGAACAAGGTTCCCTTTGGGCTAAAAAAGGAATCTGATGTGTTCCCTTGAAGAATAAAACAGGATAGTGCAGCCTCCCGAGATCGAACTGTGGCAAAAAAAAAAAAAAGATTCAGAGTCAAGGAAAGTGAACTCAGTCAAGTGATGAGCTCAGTCAGGTGAGAGTGTGTTTGGTCCTGGAAAATGATGAGGACAAAACAGCTTGACACTGAGATGAGATCCCAAATCCAAGAAGAGTGCAGCAAGCAACCAGTGGTGTCAGCACCACGGACAGCTCCAACGGAGCTTTTCTCTCGCCCATGTGCATGCCTCAGCTCCTACAGACCTGCACAGGCCTCTTTGTGGCCTCTCAGGGGCCCGTCCTGACCACAGCCAGAGCTGGCCAGGCCACTCCAGATATCCTTGGCTGACAAGTGGCGTGACCAGTATCCAGGCCTTAAGGTGCCAGATGCCAAAGACATGGAAAACTGAAAGTATCCCAATTGTGAACAGCAAATAGAAGAGAGTCAAGAGGAAAACTCTATCAAGTAGTTTTTTCCTCCTTTAAAATAAGCTCTCTAAGGTGAAAGGAGTATTCATTCCCACTTCTCGCAATCCTTACCCTTTAAGCTTTCGTACAGAGGAGCAGCAGGTCTATAGTCTGTAGGAGAAGCAAAGGCACTAGGAGACTTTCGAGTTTTTCATGGGAAGTGTTAGATCCTATTCAATTCCTCCTCCACCCACAGTCCCAGATTCCTTTGTCTAATCTAGGCCATGAGCCAAGCATGACATGTACCCCTGGGAAGTCCTTTCATGGATCTGATTCTTCTGCTCTTAGCCCTTCATTCCATGTGGTACACTTGGTCTTTATCACTTCCAAGGCACCAGGGTTTGTCTGCACATGCATTGACTTCATTGGAATAATTTCTTCTCACCCCATTTTTAGCCAGCTCTTGCTCAGCATCGGAGCACATGTTCCCCAGGAAGGCAGTCTTGGCAAGTACACCTTTTTGTGTTCTACATTTGAACATAGGTTCGTATTTATTGTATGTAGCATGTGACTGCTGTCTTAATGAGCACTCCTCCCCACCAGACAATACACTCCTTGGAAGTAAGATTTATACTTGGTACACTGCTCTCTGCAAAGCAACTTTTATTACACCTGGACAATAGGTGTTCATATTTATTGAAGGTAAAAGAACCTTTTCAGCTAACAATGTAGCCTTCCCTTCCAATAGCAAGTTTTCATTGTTTTTCATACACTGCCAATAGTCCACAGTCAGAAAGATTTTGGCTTACAATAAGAGGGGAAAATGAATTATCTGGAATGAAACTACAGTAGATAAAACATCCATTACTATGGTAGTGAGAGGCCATTTTAAACAGAGGTCCTACAGTGATAAAGTGTTCTATTGATGAGAAGACAAAATTAAATGAGAGACAAAATTAAATGAATATTGAGTTTAAAATTATATAACGTTGGTACTCACATAATAGGATAACTGAGATACTGAAATATATACAGCATACATATGTGATTCTTTTCTTCAAATTCTCTTAGAAAAATATCTCACTTGGAAGAGTGAATTTTCCCCTGTAAATGGGCTGTGCTGTGTCTTGTGCCTTGTCAAAGAATTCTGTTCTGCCATTCCTGTCTAGGTGAGCTATCCCTTCTGTAGGGTCTCAAAAATGCCTTTCCTGGTGCCATCTGTCACCATTACAACTTCATGCCTCTTTGATTGTCTGTATTACTCAATAAGCCATAAATGTCGAGAAGTGAGGACAATACACAATTGTATATTTAACAGCTGCTGCAGAGTAGGTGCTCAGTATTTCTTTTTTTCCATTTTTAGTGTAGATTTTGTTTGTTTTTGTGTTTGTATTTTTATTTGTTAAATTTATTGTCATTGTAAAGGTGATGTACAGGGAGGTTACAGTTACATAAGTTGGATAAAGAGTACATTACTTGAGGGAAGAAGTGACACTGTTCAAAGAGAAATGTACTCCTTTCCTGACTTCGCTAACTGTAACCCCTCTGTACATCACCATCACAATAAAAATAAACTCAAAATCAAATAAAGTATTTCTAAAAGAGTACATTTCTTTTTGAACAATGTCACCCTTTCTCTTGCTCTCTCCCAGTTTTTCCCTCCCATTCCCACCCACCAACTGTATAGTTCATGTTCCACATAATGTCTGATGAGTATCACTGCTGCATTGGTTCACCCTTTGTCCCACCATTTCTGTGCCCTCCTTTACCTTCCCAAAGACAGATAAACAAACAAGACAAGGAAACAAAAATAACAACAACAACAACAATGAAAGAAAACTTCTTGTTTCCATTTCCTGGCATTTATTTTGTAAATATCATTTTATATGATCAGGTGCACATAGCTTTGGTACCTTTGTGATCCTCTCCTAAAAATATCCTCCTTTGGTCTCACTGCATGAATGTCTAAAAAGCTGTATAATTTATCATTTCCCAGTATAGTTTTTTCTTTTACCATCCAGTGGCAAAAGAAAATCTACAAGTAGGGAACTTGTAGATTTACAGGCACATTCTAGTTACCACAAACAAGGGAAACCATGCAACCTATGTTTCTTTGGATCTGGTTTACTTTGCTTAATATTCTTTTTTCCAAGTCTTTCCATTTCCTTACGAATGGCACAATATCATCCTTTAGGATGGATGAGTAGAATTCTATATACAACAATGAATATTTCTTAAGTAAAAGAAGAAAGAGAAATAGGAACAAAGGAAATAAGAGAATACAAAAGAAGGGAAGGAAGGAGAGAAGGATGATGACAAATTTAAGGAAATTTAAATAGTATGTGCTACCAACGTTATTCAATGAAATTTGAATTTAGGGCATAACTGACAAGTGTTGGTGGGAAGTTTTGCCTATTAGCTGACAGCAGGAGTGATCAGACCTCAAAAAAATAAGGTCGCTTCTGTGTGGATGTTCTTCTATATGGTAAGAAGAACTTATATTCCATTGCAGCAATTGTATCAGTAGAAGTTAGCAATGGGGTTTCTGCTAGACTCTATAAAGTGGGTCTTGTTCCTTTCCGAGCAAGGAAATGTCTAGACTTCTGAAGATGAACTTAACAATTCTGTCTCCAAGAATGTTTCTTCCTTCCTTAGGGATTCTGAATTTTTTCCTAAGCTCAGGCAGACGCTGAATGAAATGTGCACTCTATCCTCATTCAGACCTTCTGTCCTGTGGCTCTGCCATTTTGCATCACACAGGTTGACATCAGGTCCCTGTCACCTAGTGTCATGTGCCGTTGTTCAAGGTGCCGGCCAGGGCAGGAACTCGAACAAGCCAATAGGCACTCAGCTTGAGGCTGGTATATGGTGGTCTTTGTTTCTTAGGTACCCCAATATGAACATGAGGTGAAGGAATATGTCACCTAATCTTCAGAATCACTCTGCCTCTGTCAGTGACACACACTCTCTGAGGCCAAGAGCATTTCCTTCAACATTTGGCCTGGACATCCATAGATATTCAGAACAGGACTGACCGATAGCAAAGATGCTGGTAGGATTAAAACCCCACAGGTTCCCACTTATCCACGCCTCCATATTCTCAGGTCTGCTCTCCAGTGCAAACCTGCCTGACCTAATAAAGTCCAACTTACACCAAGGTGAGCTAAACAGCCTTGCCTTCTGATGTATGGCCCAGCCTCTGGGGTTTCTTCCCTTACCAGATACCCACCCCCACACTCCTGCCCAGGCTCGTCTTACATTCGTATCACGGCAGACTGAATTCAAGCCCTTCAAAAAAAGTTGACTTTTCACTTCAATCTGAGACAGATTAAAAGTTTTACAAAAAAGAAATAATGGGAATAAACAAGCTTATTTTTAAATGACTAAAATGAAATCTCCAAACTAAAAATTTTAAATACAAAATACTTGCCACATGTCTGTAATCATCAAGGAGGATTCTGGTTTTATTTGGTTCGTAAGAGTCAATAAATGGGCAAATTTACTCCTTCATAATGTACCTTCCACAAGAATAAATAAAATATATATAGGCTGAGTATACGGTGCTTGAAGCAAACATTTAATAGATGTTCAATATTTACTGATGCTTGATAAATCCCATATGAATAAAGAAAGTGAATAGAACCTTATCTACTATATGGTGCTAAATATTATAGGTAGATATTCATTTTGTATAAGATAGAAACCATTCTGAAACAGAGAAAATATTTCTAAAAATCTTGTATGTATATAGTTCATAAAATGCACATGTGCCTCCATGAGACTTGTCATATTTTAGAAGGATCTGAAACAATTTACATTTTAAAGCTCAGAGTAAACCATCTGGAAAAAATAAAAATGTCCATTCTTTCCTTAACATAGACAAATAATGCAAAGGCCAGTAAAACAACAGTCACAGGTACAGCATAAAATGATTAATTACTTTGCAATGTATAAGCCAGAGGTTAATTACCCTCAAAGGCAGCAGATCAAGGTAGCAGCCTAAATAGATAGAACCACACTTTATACAGATAATTCAGTCTCTAATCTTTAATAGGGCCACTGTTTATACTCATTTTTAGATACACACATGATAAAGGTATAATGTAGCTGGGTTACAGTGGCTCATACATGTAATCCCATTTACTAAGGATATTGAAATCTTAGGATCATAGCTCAAAGGCAGCCCAGGTAGTAAAGTCTGTGTGACTCTTACTTCCAATTAACCACCAGGAAAAAAAAAACAGAAATGGAGCTGTGGCTCAAGTGGTAGAGCACTAGGCTTGGGCATAAAAACTCAAGGGCAGCACTCAGACCCTGGAGAACAACACCCAGACCCTGAGTTCAAGCCCCAGAACTGTCACAAAAGAAAAAGGAAAAGAAGAAATGTGTTATAAGACTTATTTGATAAGAACTTTACTTATTACCTTACTTATGCAACTGTAGCACCTCTGTACATCACCTTGACAACAAAAAAATCACAACAACAACAACAAAAGACTCATTTGGGAAGCAGTCTTGTGATGGAAAACAGGAGCAAAAAAAGTCAAAACTTCATGAGAAACATCACCCGTAATAAAGAGAAAACCTAGGCAGAAAATTGGGTAAGGGCAGAGTGGAACTGGAGTCTCTCTCTCTCGCTCTCTCGCTCTCTCTCTCTCTCTCTCTCACACACACACACACCACATACACACTCTTGCACACTCACACCACACATGTTCACACTCATACCACATGTACACACTCACACTCATACACACTTATATACATGCTCACACACTGCATACACACTTACATTCATGCTCACACAGTACACACGTACACACACACTCACACCACACATGCTCACATACCATACACACTCACACAACACACACACACTCAAAACATCAGATCAGGAACTAAACCTTTTCATTATTGCCAAAAACCAGAGCATTTATTTCTACCATGCAATTATACATTATATATAAAAATATGTATTTATATGAATTATATATGCATAATATATTCATTGTGTTTATAGTTCATTAGATAATGCTGTATAATACCTTTGGTGCAATGAGAAATGATTCTTAAATCATAAAGTAAAATGTGCTCAAAATTGTGTCTCTACAAAAGGCAGGATCCTAGTTTATAGAGAGATAGATAGATAGATAGATAGATAGATAGATAGATAGATAGATAGATAGATAGATAGATAATTAGGATGATAGAGAAATAAGATAGATAGATGGTAGATTAGAGAATTTTCCATGTGGGGTAGTCTCCATCCATCTATAATTCTACATTTGCTTATTTATTTAATAGTTAAGCAGTATTGATTGGTTTACTCATTAAAATAGAAAAGTAAATAATTTTAGTTAACATTTTAGTTAACGTTTCCCCAGAGCTTCACACTCTGGCCTGCAAGGCATTTCCTCATCCACCCTACAATCATATCCCTGGCCATCCCTGAAACAACCACTGCACCCTTTTTCTTCTCCCCAGCTTTCCAGATTCGTTTGGGGTACATTAACTTAATTTTTCAAGTTGAACAAGCTTTAAAAATCATCAGAATTTCTTTCTGTGTCTTAAATAAAAGCAGTGGGGGCGAGAGAGAGAAAAAGGAACTCCCACTTGGGTACTGAGTTACTTAGATAAACATGCAGCAAGAGCCTTAGTTAGTAACTACTGAAGGACTGTTATGTTCTGGAAGTTCTGAAGGGCCACAACTCCAGGGCACCAGGAAGAGAGTTGAATAAGCAGAAAGGGCATGACTGTTGCATGAATAATAAATAAATCTCTGGTCTAGCTCTTCAGACCCCAATTATACCTGAATTGTGGACATCAGATGGAATGTTTTAATTTTTTATCTTTAAAAAGTTCACATAGGGAGGAAACTACCAGAACATGAGAAGTGTCCTTCCAATGACCTTATCCAACAGCAGGCTAGCCAAAGAACCCCTGGGCATATCTGTGACCTGCTCAAGGCACCCCACTAACTGGAAAATCATGGAGAAATTGTCCTTAAGTTACATAAAGACTGGCTCCTTACCCAAGAAATTCTTATTTCATGAACTGATTACTATTTTAGTTATGGTAATAATAGCAGAGCAAAGCAAAGAACCAGTTTTGCTTTATATCTTATCAGTATTTTTAAGATTATCATAAAATCGAAATCGAAATCTGCAAAAAAAATTCCAAACAGCAATGCTGAATCTCTCCCACCAAATAACTACCAAGCTGTTTCCATTTAAAATCCCCTAAATTAACAATCACGATAGATAGAAAGCACATGGCCAATTATCAATCACATTCTGTTAGTCCAGCACTAGGTTTTTTACCCTATTTTATTGAATTCTCAAAGCAACTTGACAAAGCATATATTAGTAACAACCCTACTTTTCAAATGAAGGCCCAGAAAATCAAACAGGAAATGTAATTTGACCAAAGCCAATACTTTTATCAAGATGAAAATTGGGTCTTTCTGCAAAATCAAAAGCCTATATTAAGACATTTACACTGGCCACTAAAATCCTAAAATAGCTGACTACTGGTTAGTAAATAGATACTTCTTAGCTCTCTCCAATGTCTGTCCTCTTAGCTCACCCTCCCACCACCCTAATCATTCTGGCACCTTCTCACAACCCAGACTAGTGACTTGGACCTACTCCATCTCTACACCTTACCATGTCCCTGCTTTGATAGTTTTCAAATGTTTTGATGTCTTCCCTATTCATTGGTCTTCAAAGACCATACATCTTCTACCAAGATCTTAGTAAAATACAGTTGATGAAGGAGCCGGGAATAAAACAGTTCAAGTTGGTGACCTCTGGACTTCTGCAAGATCACCAAAGCTATTGTAGCAGGGCCTCAGGTCTCATTCTCACTCAACAAAAACGCAGTGTGCTGCTTAGTGCGTGTATCCTTCCCTCCGCCAGCATGTGAACCTGCACATTCCAGGGGAAGAAACTAGAATCACAATATCAGAAAAAGCACTTCCCCTAAGGCATAATTTTTCTTGTCCAATTGTTTTCAAAATTGTTACGTTCAGAGAGCTCTTCACCTTGACCAAGTAACAGAAACCCCATTCATATCCTCGCAGGGTAACTTTCCCTCATGGTAAAGGAGAAAGGTTTGAGTACTGTGCAGCAGAGAAATCTTTGGAAAGTCAGATTGCTAAATTAGGACATTCTGCAGCCCTTCTGATTCAATTTAGAATAGGAAAATGAAGTAACGTCTGTCTCAAATACTTGTGACCAAGAAATGCTTTGATTTGAAAGTAAATAAATGAGAAAAATAGTTTGGCTAATTTAGCTATAATTACTATTGTATGACCTTTCTTCCCTTCTAGTCAGTAGATTAAGTGTCCTAAAAGAACAAGAATGACAATTTACAGTAACAACAGGAGAGAATTGAGGTTTTAGAAAAGCTAATATAGGTACCTGGGAAGTATTTCACAATCATGAATGACTAAAATATGTGTCACAGTCATTAAATGCTGTCACTCACTGTAAGTGACTTAGTGTCATCTTGTGCAACGACGTGTTTTAGACGGAGCATGTGGTCTATTCCCAGAGTGATGCTGTGACAAGGATCCTAAGCCTGCAGAGGGCAGTGGTTTGCCCAAGAATGCAGCTACAGTGGGGAGCAAGGACGGGTGGTGTTTCCAGAGTGGGCTGCTGGAAGGGCAAGCAGGCAGTCAAAGCCATGACCCACAAAGCCCTCTGTCGTATCCATTCAACCAGCATTCTTGCATCCCACAAAGACTGCTTCCCAGACCTCTCTGAATGGGAGCTTTCCCACCATGCACAGGAGCCTCAGGATATCTTCTTGGCATGAAGTTTAAACACTAAATATCAAGAGTGGATAGTTCAGTCTGTACTCATCACACAAGAAAAACAGGGTCAATCTCAGTGTTTGCTTTGAGCATTTGTTATTCACTATTTCAATTCAAACTCACAGGGTCTTGTTCCATTCACCATAGCATCACATTTTCCCTCCCATGACGGGATTGTTGCTTCCTGCTGGAGGCAGAGCCCATCTGCAAGGTCACTCTTCCACTCTGATGTACTCAGGAAGCCTCAACCCAACAGTCTGTGCAAAGTATGCACCGACTGATACAGGGTCATGAGGCTATGTGCACATGGACATGTGCCAAGGTAGACCAGTTGTCCAGCTTTCTTCTTTGACTTCTATAAAATATTTGAAGATAGTTACAAAGCTCTTAACTTTGAGTTTCACAAAGCATTTAGAGACTAATTTAAACATCAAAGGTAGGTAACATGAATAGAATCTTTCCAACTTCTCCCAACTATTATGATTTTTTTTAATTAAATCAGGCACTGCACATCTAGGATTAACTGACCCACCCCTCCTCAAATTCTTCAAATCTCTGTTAGAAAACTCTAAGCTGTTTAAACCTCCAAATCAAAACAGTGCTGACTTTTAAATACCTAAAGCTAGAATAAGCTCTGAAGAATTTAGAAAAATCTCTGGCAGCACATAGCTTAGGCTTAGTTTTTATTGAATCCTCCAGTTTTTTCATTAAATTATCAACTTACTCTTTCTCTACAGTCTTTGTAATAAATTTACAGGATTAAAGCCTAAACCTTAAATTCAAGTTTATTGAAGCTTATATACAAATATCCAACAAATACACACATAAAAGTCTGCAGCCATGTTCAAATTCTTAGCTTGTGATTTTAATTAAAAATTCTACCTGTTTCTTCTATATTTCTATCCCCATTTACTATTTTTATTTGCATTTTATTATTTGTCACAGATTCAAGCATAAACATCAAATATTGCTCTAACTTTCCTGTGGTTATATTGGAAAAATATGATAAAAAAATAATTTCTAAAAATGTAATGTTCCTTTTTTCAGATAATCTCTTTGGGATAAATAGATGAGTTAGTATTATATTTTAATCTTTAATTCCCAGCCATCTGGATTTAAATATTTCTTTAATAACTTAAAAATTATTCCATGTTCTGTTCTCAAAAACAGGAATGCATTCTTCATCTTTCTGTATCATAATTCTTCAAATAGTACCTGGAATGGTTGTTCAATAAACAAATGTAAAAAATGAATAAACATTTTTAAAACACTGATCTTTTTGTAGAAAAGATAAAACTTCATAATAAAAGAAGTTCAAGTCACTTTTTTGATGCATACACACACACACACACACACACACACACACACACACTGACACTGGGTACATACTGACAATCTGAATATCATGAGACCCTGGAGCTTTGAGACACTGGGTTTGGCAGGTAAGGAGACTGAATGTCAGCAATAAAGGCATGATCTCCACAGAATGACCTCTCCATTGGGTTTCTAACATGATAACTGCTTTCCACAAGTTGGAGGTTGTGTTTTAATGTCTAGTACGTGCAAGTCGAAACCATTTATCTCCCGAGCTGGAAAAAAACCCATACCAAGACTTGGAGATGTTGTTTCTGATGTTGAATCGCTTACTGTGACCCTGAAGAGGCCTGTAATTTATCCAGCAGCCATTTCTGGAGTGGCCAGAGAGTGACATCTACCAGCTTTGGGTTACTATGAAGGTTCAGTTTCAAATGTTCTATTTATTGTCAATTATAGCATGCAATTACTGCTGAGTATCAATGGTTTAATTTATTCACTTAAAAGTGTGATTGGTTGATTGTTGTCTTCCCGTTTCCCATCCCTGAGCTGAGATTTTACAAGGACATGAGGCATTTTCATTTCACTCTTGAATGATTTCTTTGGACATCTAATAAGAAGAGGATGTTATTTTGCTGCTGGTTCTCCCACAGAGGCAAGCAGGATCTAAACAAAATTATCCCAGACTCCAGACTCACAGCCTGGACCCTTCCCAAGTGAAAGAGACAAGGAAGAGTGGGATCGTCAAGTAACATCCCAGATCCCAGCCACAGAGGTTAACTTCAGAGCTGCTTCACCACACTAAGTCCAAGACCCAAACTTCAGAAGGCCGCCTCCCACTTCACTGTTCCCCGTGGGTACTGCTACTCAGGACTTAGCTAGAGCCCCAGCAACACTGGGTAGGTAGAAACTACCCTCGTGGCACCTGCCATGAGACACACGCCCAATAAATGTCATGTATCGTTCAACCCTATGTCCCTTCTAATAACACGCATGCACAGTAAATGGCATGCATGATTCAGCCTTGTGTCTCTGATAGGAAGTCAAAAATACCATGCCTGCACATGAGAAAAGAGGAGGTAGAGTCAATACTATCACCCTTCATGAGAAGGACGTGGGCTTTGTTTCATGAATGTCTTTGAGAGACGTGTGAAGGAGACACGGGAGCAGAGTTGAGGTACTGACTAAGCACTAGCTCCACTCCATTCTCAAGCACCACAAGTCACTTCTGAGAGGCAGAGTTGTCACCTCTGGGGTCCCGGATTATCAAACATGAGCACGGTCACCTAAGAGGCAGCTCAAGGACCTTTTGTAACTATGGAGAAGGAAGTTTATTGCTGGTGCTCCTGGAGTCCCCAACCCCTGGAAGCCCACAGCCGTCTCCTTGAGGGGAGAGTGATATGTAGAGTTCCTGCATGGCCTCCGCTGTGCCCATCCCAAACCCATACTCTCCCTCCAGGCATCAGCTGTAGAGCCCCAGCATAGCCCTGGCACTGTCCCTCGAAGAAGAGCTACTCAGCCCCGTGGCTGGAACACAGCCCCTTGGAGATTCAGAGTAAATTTGAAGGACATTGAGAGTTCTGCAAGAAAGCAACTTGGTTTATTTTGCTCAACAGAGCGTGTTCCAAGTGTCTTTCTCTGCAGCTCCTTCCTTCCTCACACCTATTAGCATCCCAGGGAACTTCCTTTGCAAACCCCCAGGAGGCTCTGGATAGAGCTCAGCAGACTCTCTTGCTGGGAAACTATTATGTCTTTTCATTCACTGCTGTCCTAGACTTAGCATTTCTTTTGATTATGAATGCAGGCATCCCACAGGAAAAGAACCAGTCCTGTGCCTTTACCACTGAGAGAAATCGAGCACGTTTTCATTTTATATCACAGTGGTCACAAATCTTTCTCCAACTCCTCGCTACTTCTAAATTACCCCTAGTCACTGATGCACAAGCAGATGTCAGCGTCTAATTTATTCATAAAGCACATGTTAGTCTATCACATATTTATTTTTTGAGACTTAGCTGCATCTTAATGCAGTTAGTTTTCTTTGTGAATTTGTGTTTTCTGCATTTGGAAACGTTATTCTAATAAATTCATCCAGAGACCGCCATGAAAGGATCCATCCCTGACAAGATCAAGCACGTCCGACCAGATAGTCTCTGCAGGTGTGGGCCGGACAGACCAGTTGGGTCAAGAGACATATCTTCCCAAGCCAACAAAACTTCCAAGGGACCTTGAAGCAGTGTAGGGGCCAATGAACGGGACCACAATGGATGCGGGAGGATGCAGAGCGCCCCTCGGGAGGGGAGGGCTCCCTTCTGGATAAGTGTGAAGGGGGCCAAGTCCTCCATCCCTTGCCAGGAGTGCCTGCTGGGTCTCAGGTCCCACGCTGCCACACCCCAACACAGAAAATCACATACTATGGAAAAAACAAGAGACTTCCTCAGACTGCATTCTTCTATGTGACTATTTCTAGGTTTAAAGGGGACCACAGAACGTTTGAGGACCATCTGAGAGCCAGTATTGCGAATGCGCAGGTGCAGCGGCACCCAGGAGCATGAGGCCACTCCTGACACCAAACATCCTGGCAGCCACTTGAGGGCAAAGCAAATGCCCAGCACCTGTGGAACTGGTTTCCATTTACCCCTCGGCCCTGGCAGGACTGAGCCCCGCACTGACTTACTAGCAAGGAAGACATGGTCGGGAATGTGACTGACAGGAGGAGTCTTGAAAATGTCCACACACCACACTAAGAAAACAACTACACGCATAGGATGGAGAAGAAAGCCTGGGGTACAGCTGTGAGTAGGGTCATTGCCCGGAGCATCTTCTCTAGCCAAGAGGAAGGAAGGAAATCTCTTCATCCAAACAGATGGCATTCCTTTTGAAAGTATTTTACAAACTCCAGGAGTCTGGGGCCCCAAACTAGAGCGCGTGAGTCAGAGTCTCTGCAGCTGAGACTCAAAGTGCCCTGGGTGGTTGGGATGTGCAATCTGGGTTGGTGTCACTCCCCACGCAACCTTCAAACGGATGCAATCCGGACGAGTCAAAGAGCAAGAGTACCAAACAGGTGAACCGGCCCCTCGGTTCAGGTGTTGGCTTTAGCAGTCGTGGTGTCTTCACGAGCTGGAGTAGATAACCGAGGGTCTCCACTTAGGTTCTCATGACACATTCGACGACACACGATGAATGAATGGCTGGCCATCCTGCACCCTGACCACTGCTCAGTGACCGCAACATGTCCCTCATGGGGAAGTTCTTCCTCCAAGAAGCTGGAGAGGGAGGCCAAGGCAGAGCAAGAGAACCAGAGTCCCAGGTGGGGTTGTTCTGTTGTCAGCTGTTCGTGTCTCCTCAGAGCCTGGTTCTCCATTTGTGGGAGGGGCTATGGAAGCCCCAGCGTTGGACTGTGCTGGCTTGAGTGAAGGGGCTCAAACCACTGCCGTCGGTGACCTCCCCACGTGAGCTGCGGGCGCCACCAGTAAACAGCCCCTACTCACTTATTGCTTGTTGTAACTGCAGCCCATTTCAAAGTAATTTGTATTTGCCGAAAACTGCAGGCTAAAACTTTTAAGTTATATACATTGAAGACCAGCTCCATTATGCTCCATTATATTAAAGAAATGGAGGCCCAGAGAAGAACACACAGCCTTCCCTGTCCCTGGTTCTGCTTCACTCAAAGGGCAGACCTAAACAGAATCTCGCCTGACGTACCTGTCATGTGTTTGCTAGGTCAGCACCGATGCCCAAAGTGCAATGTAACATAATGTCGTAACATCATCACCCAGGTTACAAGAAAAAATAAAAATGAAGGTGGCGCTTGAGAAGCCACAGTTCCTCAGTCTTTTGGTGTGTTCCATTTTCCCATAATGATGTCCACTTCACCACTTAGAGAAAATAATTCCCCTAACCAGCCATTTCCCCAATGATGTCTAGCTATAATGAACACCAAAGAGATACCAAAGTTCTCTTTCCTTTTACTCTATTATTATCAAATGCTAAATGAAAAAGATATAATTTGCATATTTTAGAAGGCTGTTAAGTGAATTAGCTGACAATAAACTATTTTTGAATCTTAAAGCTAAATAACATTAGCAAGAAGGAGAAAGTGCTTCAATAACTCTTTCATATTGTCAACTAAAAAAAATGGTAAGTGTGGAGACTGGGCGGGTTGGGGTGCTGGCAACCAGGATAAAGGAGGTTGCATAGAAACCGATGGTAGCAACCGAGGAAACAGAACCACGAACGCTTTGAGGGATGCTATTTTTAGGGCAGGAGGTCAGGGTGTATGGAAGAGGATGGCATTGGCTGGAATGCAGCATAAACGCCGCATGGAGATGGGACAATAAAACCCGCCTCCCCATGTAACTGGCGTAGGCCAATTGTTTAAAAAGGAAAATGTTAAGTGGGAGATACGCACATATGTTAGAAAGAGAGCAGGAAGTGGGGTCCCAGGGGGCACGCTTGTGGCAATGACACCGGCACCACGGCACTGCCTATGGGGTGAGCACTCAGTGCTTGAACTGCTTCATCAACAATAAGAAAACTGTGTCTGTTATCTATTGCCATGTGTGAAGGATGCCAAAACTAGGACTGAAAACAGTAATTTTATTTGATTCATAATTTCAAAAGTCAGTGGTTCAGGAAGGGCCAATGTGTGTGTGTGTGTGTGTGTGTGTGTGTGTGTGTGTGTGTATGCACACTGAGATACCAAGTCTCTCTCCCTCTCTCTCTCTCTCCCTTCTTCCCTCTCTCCCTCCCCCCTCTCTCTCTTCTCACAGGATGGCTACCTAATGTCAATCAAATTTCTTATATAGTGAACAAGAGGTGGAAGTTCCCCAAGGTCAAGTGCTTGCTTTTGGCTTGGGCTGAGAGTCTAGAATGACATCCCTTCTGCAGTGATCATTTCCAGGTAAAATGATCACAGAGTCCACCCAGATCTGAGGAATATAGACCCTATCATGAGTCAGAGAACTTGGAGCCATATTTAATCTACCACAAGCATTTATCCCAACCACAAAGTTCATTTTTCTCTTAAGGACAGAGATGTTGATATGTTGGAGTCCGTTTTTAGTTCAAACCCCCTACTGCCAAAATAAAAGGTTCAAATGCAGATGGAAAGCAAGCAGACAGTAAATCATGAGCCTGTGAGTCCCTGTCCCCCCTCCATAGGCTAAGATCAAGGTTTATTATCAGATACTCATGTCAAGCTGAGTTCTCCTCTCAAGAATCCTTTATTATTAGAGCAGTGTTGACACTTATCATCTTAATATTAGTTGAGGTAAAACTACTTTTCTCCAAGTAAATATTGGCTTTCAAACAAGCTGCGGTATTAGTTGGAAGTTTATGCACAAAGAAATATTCAGACACTGCCCCGGAGATATTCTACAAACTCAGTAAAGAAAAAAAATCTATATTTTGTCTTTAGGGAGTATTGAGTTGATTTTTTTTCACTTTTAAAACTAATCCTGCAATTTACTTGTCATCTTTTATGGCACCATCATGAAAATTCAGTAGAGATCATGCTGACCCTTTTTCCTTTAAAATGAACTTAATAAACTAAGTAAAAGTCACATTTTAGCAACAGTAATGTCTTCGCATGAGAAAATGATTATCTTTCTATGTCTGCAAATAATCCATGTGGGTATTTCTTGTCCTTTATTTCTAATTAGACACAATATTGGAGAACTCATTTATCCACTGCCTCCAAACTTCTCGCTCTTAGTTAAGTAATGGAAGTGAGTCATACATTGTGCAATTTCCCCTCCTTGGTGAAGGTGATGCTCCTAGGGGTGGTGACTGAATGAAAAAGAAAGCAGAGATTGAGTGTTCACCACTTCCCGTGTGCTGGGAAGCCTGAGTCTCTGACCTTACTTCTAGCTCTGACAGCTCAATTTAAGAAATGAGAAAGACAGTTTCCCTCCTCCCTACCTGCCGATCAGCAACAAGAACGGAGAGTGGGCTGGAGGTATGGCTCAAAGGTAGAGTAGCTGCCCAGCAAGGGTGAGGCCCAAAGTGCAACCCCCAAAACAGCGAAGAAGAAGAAGAATGACAATAATAAGAATAGAGAAAGAACTGAGAGTTCAGAACTCTGGAGCTGGCTCTCTGCACATAGCAAATGAACAGATGCATCCAAGGAACAACTTGATGCGGCCCAGGGCTGAGCCTCTGAGCTCCCAGCGGAGACGTCCACCGGTGGAAGGCACTCTGGATGCACACCACATCTTGTCAGAGCTCTTGAAACATTCCAAGTCACAAACAAGGCCGGGCATCCTTCTAGGAAGCACCTTTCAACTTCATACCAGTCTGGTCATAGGTCACGATTCCATTTTTACACATTTTTTATCTACTATCTATAATCTGTGAGTGCCCAGGATGCCAACTGTATTCCTCAAACCAGGGTACAAGGAGACAAAATAAAAAAAACTAAGGAAAATACACATTTAAAAAAAGATAAAACTTTCTGAACAATGACTCATGCTGGTACCCCAGCTATTCGAGATGCAGAGATTGGTTCAAGATCAGCTGTCACAAAAACATCAGCAAGGGGGCTGGGAAGGTGGCTCAGTGGTAGAGTGCTTGCCTGGCATGCATGAGGCCCTGGATTCGATTCCTCAGCACCACATAAGCAGCAAAAGCTGGAAGTGGTGCTGTAGCTTAAGTGATAGAGTGCTAGCCTTGAGCGAAGAGCTGAGGGACAGCGCCCAGGCCCAGAGTTCAGGCCCCATGACCAACCACCTCAAACAACAGCCAAATGTGGTGGTATATACCTGTAACCCTAACTATACTGGAAACAGTACATTGGAGACTCACCATCTGAGGCTGGCCATGGACCAAAGTTCTATACCTTACCTAAAAAATATACCACCTGAAAAAGTACCAAAGCAGAAAGAGCTTGTTTCAGAAAGAATCTGCCTACCAAACAGAAGGCCCTGAATTCAAAGCCATGACCACCGAAAGGGGAAACACCTATTAAACTCTTCAGAATAACTAAGCTTAAGAATAACTTAGAACTTTAAACAGCTTATAAACTAATCAAAGCTCGGTAACTGTGAGAGAGGAAGAGAGACGCAGAGGGAAGGAAAGGGGGCGGGGAATGATGCCATCATCGCCTCTGCTCTCCCGGTATCAGGGGTCTACCAAAAATAAATAGTTCCATTTTCACATATTTCATATATGGCTGCATTCTCCATTCATCTGTCTCCTCCTAGGAAAACTGAGGGGAGGGGTGGGTTTGGAAGCAGTGAGGAGAACAATGGAAATACACTGTACTCAACTTGATGCGCTGAATTAAAACCCCTTTGCACAACTACTTGAAGATAATTTAAAAAGGAACTGGTCAGAAAAAAGGAAGGAATACATAAATAAATAATCTGGATAAATGTTTGCCCCTTCCCATATGATTAAGAGTATTCCTATTTCCTTCTAATATACTCTGATACTTTGCTCAACCATGAAAATGGATAAGTGGATATAAAACACACACATAGATAGATGCTACTTAAAGAGCAGAAGAGAAGCATATGCTATTCAGGTTGGAATTCATTGCTTGTTTTCTTAAGTATCTCATCAATGCAGTTGTTAAGTGCAACCATATGACAGGGGGCAATTTATCAGAGAAGAAATGTTTAGTTTTTTAAACTCTGACTTCAATCACTAGTGCATTGTATTTGAATAACCACAAAAATCACATCTAAGCTATTTGAATTTTAATACATTTTATGGCCTCTCTGCTTTTCTAAAGTGCCTCCATACTTACATAATATAATAAACTATCCACCCTTGTCAGACCTTTTCCTGCTTGCTTTGGGGTGGAGTCTCAGTGAGCAGACCAACTGGACAGAATAATAGCAGCTCTTGTAAATTCAAATCCCTTTTTATGACAAAGGCTCAGACCTTAAATCAGAGCATTTATTTCACTACCCACTGCCCATCTGCAGACTGAGTTTTATTAGCTGTCCACGTTAGTCCACTAAAATGGGAACCAGTCTGGGTGACACAGGTGTTCAATGCGTATGTTGTTTGGGAAGGTCCTGTTATTTGCATGTTAGCTCAATCCAGATAATGAGCTATGAAGATTGGCTGCAGTGAACCCATTTCATAATCAATAGGACCAGTGTCCTGAGACAAAACCATGTCACCTGAGAAACTGCGGGGAGGCAGAGGGTCTGGGAGTGGAGGACCCACAAATAAACTGCAGTTAAATCCAGCAGCCAAAGGAAAAAGACAAGATGGTTTCGAAACTAGAAAGAGTATTGCAGAATTTCTCGAGAGATCACAGCGGTGCCTCCTGGGAGCTCGTGCACACTGGTCCCTATTCTTGGGAAGATCATCTTTGAAGCTCCAGGCTGAGCCTCTAGCAGTGCAGGGCACCTCGAGGCTGCCAGACTTTCCATCCTGGGGAAGCCTCGCCTCCGGAGTCTGCGGCTCTGCCGTCCCCCCTTTGCACGGCAGAAATTCTTCAAGAATCTCTGATGGGCCAGACTTGTGTCTGTGTGGTGTGTGTGTCTGTGTGGTGTGTGTGCCTGTGGGCGTGTGTGGGTCTGTGTGGCGTGTGTGTCTGTGTGGTGTGTGTGTCTGTGTGGTGTGTGTGTCTGTGTGGTGTGTGTGCCTGTGGGCGTGTGTGGGTCTGTGTGGCGTGTGTGTCTGTGTGGTGTGTATGTCTGTGTGAGGGGTGTGTCTATGGCGTGTGTGCCTGTGGGCGTGTGTGGGTTTGTGTGGCATGTGGGTCTGTGTGGCATGTGTGTCTGTGTGATATATGTGTCTGTGTGAGGGGTGTGTCTGTGTGGCGTGTGTGCCTGTGGGCGTGTGTGGGTTTGTGTGGTGTGTGGGTCTGTGTGGTATGTGTGTCTGTGTGATATATGTGTCTGTGTGAGGGGTGTGTCTGTGTGGCGTGTGTGCCTGTGGGCGTGTGTGGGTCTGTGTGGTGTGTGTGCCTGTGGGCGTGTGTGCCTGTAGGCGTGTGTGGGTTTGTGTGGTGTGTGGGTCTGTGTGGTATGTGTGTCTGTGTGATATATGTGTCTGTGTGGCATGTGGGTCTGTGTGGGGTGTGCACAATCCTCATAAGAACCACTCCATAGCATTGCGGCTCAAGCTCAGAACCCAGAATTTGCAGCTGAAAAAAACTGGGCTGCCAATCTGTCCGGGGGCAGCAGCAGCCCAGCGTCTACGCCCCTCATCCTGGCTTGGTGGAAAGCAGGACTTTTACTCCATAGTCCAGGGGAAAAAGACATGATTCCAGTGAGAGCGGGGAACAGAATGACAGACCTCCGTATGGAGGAGGCTTGGGTCTCTGGGCCCACCAAAGCTGGGTCCACATCTGTGCTCCCTGAATTCCCACCATGATGCAGTAGGCCAGCCTCGGTTCAAAGGTGACAGCCCGACTGGCCGTGGACTAACACTCCCAAAGCTGGGAGGGAACCGAACCTTCGCACATCCGAGGTGATTTCCTAACACGCTTCCCGACACCTTGGTGGTGAGACAAGTCAGGAGACACTCACAGAGATGCGTGGGGGCCCAGGTCACCCCCGCCACGCTGGTACATGCTGTCCAGCTCGTGGGATGACCACAGGCCCTCCGGGCTGGTGGGGTGGGCCCTTGGCTAAAGGTACTCGGAAGCCACGGCATCAAAGAGGTGACGATGCTCCCACAGACTCATCACAGCCTCCGGTCGGCTTCGCTCCTTGGCCAAACCCACATGAGCTTTCCTTACCTCCCACCAGCCCTGGTCTGTCTTCGGGCTCAGGGCAGGATGAGTAAGTGACCACATCTCTGCTCTTCACAGGTCTTTCCGATCCCAGTCCTCCCTAGCTGGGCAAGCTCTTGTCTGTATTTACGTCTGTCTTCTCAGGTGCTAAGGTCATGGAAAGTTACCTCCAAGGGGTGTAACTCAGTTCCCTTCCCTCACTGCCCACATCCATGCAGTAATGTGAGGTGTCCATAATCGGCTGGTCTGTGTGCACGCCATGGGCTAGACACTCAGTGGTGACACATGAGACATGGCTAGCTCTGCACTGAGGATGCTTCTAGAAGTCCCCAGCGAGGTGGCTCCTCTTGGCTCCCTTCTCACCTGGCTCATTGAAGCTTCCTGGGCACTAGAAGTCAGCACAAGCTCCACCCAGGAAGTCTGCGCGCCAGGTGTGTTCTAAGTTGTGGCCACGGGGCCTGGGGCGCGTCGGTGTTTCCCTGTCTGTCTTTTACTGTTGGTATTGATTTTCACAGAGCCGCCGGGCACACACCCAAGGCAGATGCACACTTAATTAAACTCCCAGCCTCACACCCGCCATCTCACGCACATTTGTCTCTGGACAGTAAATCAGGCAAATGTCAAGCCAGTCGGAGAGCTGTGAAATGCTAGCCTGAAATCGTGGCCAAACCCCAGTGAGTCGGCTGGAGATTTAACCCTCTCCCAGGCAGGAGAGGCAGACTTCTAGCGCACAGCCAGGCTCTGTGCCCAGCCAAGGCCGTAGCCGGGCTGGCTGAGTCCGCAGCGCTGAGGCTGAGGCCTCCCTGCAGAGCACACTGGCCCACGCTTTGAGAACGGCTGTGTAGACACCTCACTCCATGGTACCCCCAAGGATAGGGGTCTTTGCTTAAACTAGTGGGCAGTAGCACGGGACGGACACTAAGTCACTACCCTACCACCCTACCTGCATCCCCCCGAAGGCTGAGTGCAGACCCAGGGCCCGGCTCAGGCAAAGGTGGGACTTGCTCTGGGCCTTCAAGGAAAGGCTGGAACTGGGGAGGCCAGGGAGGGAAAAAAAGGCAAAGCGATGCATGACACCTGGACCTTGCAAAGCAGCCCAGTACCCAGAAACAGCCAGGAGGGGAGAGCGGGTTCGTACTAGGAGAGTGAATGGTTGCACAGGTTCTTGACTCCAGACAGAATGAAGCAAGAGTCAGACCAGCCAAGGAAGTGTGACAGGGTTGGCGGTCCATGCTTGCTTTATACATTTTATTTCTTAAACCAAAGGCGCAGCAGCAGCAGCAGCAGCCTGCCCAGCAGTGATGTGTGTTTATGTGTGCATGCACAAGTGTGCCACCTCCTACACACAGCCTGAAGGGTACGCAAGGTGAGCCATGTGCACGAATCAAGACCACACGAATCCCCGTCCTCCGGAAGGGCAGCCTGTGGCCCGCCCCCTGGTGCGGGAGGGCCTGACTTACTCCATTTTATCTACACGGATGTTAGGAGCACATTGAAAGTGCAGTGGTGGTAAGTGGTGAGTTCCAGTTTGGGCTAACACAGGGAGCCTTGAGCAACTGAGGTGTAAAAGAAAAGGCAGGCTTTTGCCCCAGTAAACCCAACCTGTCACTTTCAAGAAGTGAGATTCAGGTCAGGACAATGAGGAGATAGGGCAATAATTTAGGACAGGGACTTGGGGTGAAAGTTTTTAGGCTGCGAGGTGTCTAAATACCGGTTGTGGGGTAATTAAAGATGAACAAAGGCAGAAGGGGAGCGTGGGAAGAAGGGTCTGTGATTGGTTCTTCTGGACAGGAAGAAGCAGAGCATCTCCATCTTTTGAACCTCAATAATTCCTCAGCTCCACGAGATGCGTTCTCTATTTCATTCCTTCTCCCCTTTCTGGAGCACTGGGGTTTGACCCGGGGCCTCCTGCTTGCTTTTAGACAAACACGGCCGCTTGTGTCCTGGCTGGACTGGCGTGGCCCGCCATCCTCCTCTTCTACCTCCAGGAAGCTGGGATTACAGGCATGGACGCTGTGACCCATTCTGATGCATTCACTTTTGACGGTGCTCCAAATATAAAAGTCACAGGACTTCATCCTGTTGCTTATTTTATAATCCTTTATCTAGTTATTCTAAGCTACGTGGATTTTTGGTGTGCTTTAATGAATCATTCATGTGCATGGTCCTAAATGTAATTGGTCTAATGCAGACATCTTAATCACATTGGAAAATATGCCATGTGCAAGGGGTAAATGGACTGAGAGTTACCCTGTGGTGGAGAGCAGCTATTAAACAAGAGCTATGCACACGCCATACATCATAGCATGGCTAATGCTGTCAGAAAAGAACAGGAGACCAGGCCCCTACATGTTCATCATACAGGCACCTGGCCTCTCCCAGGGCTGGAGTCCAAACTACTCAGGAAGCTCAGATTAGGAAGTTCTTCCGGGACAGCCTGGGCAAGGCATTAGAGCCCCTTCTCAGCAAATGTCAGACACAGGTGTTCCGGATCGCGGGCTCGCTTAAGTTTAAACCTCCAGACCCAGCCTGAAAGCTGCTGGCTGGTAGGTTCACAGGGCTCAGTCCTAGCTGACTCTGCACCCCAGATGACATGTCCTACTTCCGGCCCCCCTGGGGTGTCCTCCTTCTGCCTCCCCCCCCGTCCTCCTTCCCCCTCCCCCCGTCCTCCTTCTGCCTCCCCCCGGGGTGTCCTCCTTCCCCCTCCCCCCGGGGTGTCCTCCTTCCCCC
>NW_012267307.1:937230-947745 GCF_000151885.1 Dipodomys ordii
TTCCCCCTCCCCCCCATGTCCTCCTTCCCCCTCCCCCCTGGGTGTCCTCCTTCCCCCTCTCTCACCTGGAGCACCCTGCCAGCCCCTCACACCTCTCAGATCCAAATCTGAGCACGTGTCCGGCCAGCCTTTCTCGCTTGGTGCATCCTTCAGCTCAGGCCGAGGGTGTTATTTAATGAGCCAGGGCGGCCACATGCGTCTGAGGACACGCAGAGCTCCGTGCAGCCTGGCCCTCCCTGCTCCCCGCGACCCCGTCCCTCGGGGCCCACCTTCGTCTCTTCCTGAGCACAGGCGGGTCACACCGCTGTCCCCGCTCCCCAGATACCTCTGCCTGACACACGCTTCCTGCCCAAAGGCCGCCTCTCTCAGGAGCACGCTGCCTCCGCCCAGTGAGCTGGGGGTTTTACCAGTGAAACTAGTCAGTTGTCTGTGTTTACAAAGACTGCACATCTCTTCTTCGAATCCTTTCATTCTTTGAATCCTGAAGCCAAAGGTTGGGTCTCACCTCAACCCAGCTGCTCTAGATCCTGCCCCCCATCGCAGCACTTCAGCCCACCTGTTCTAGATCCTGCCCACCACCACAGCACTTCAGTCATCCTGTTCTAGATCCTGCCCACCATCACGGCACTTCATTCATCCTGTTCTAGATCCTGCCAGCCATCATAGCACTTCAGTCATCCTGTTCTAGATCCTGCCCACCATCGCAGCACTTCAGCCCACCTGTTCTAGATCCTGCCCACCATCACAGGACTTCAGTCATCCTGTTCTAGATCCTGCCCACCATCACAGCACTTCAGTCATCCTGTTCTAGATCCTGCCCACCATCACAGCACTTCAGTCATCCTGTTCTAGATCCTGCCCACCATCACGGCACTTCAGTCATCCTGTTCTAGATCCTGCCCACCATCACGGCACTTCATTCATCCTGTTCTAGATCCCACCCACCATCATGGCACTTCAGTCATCCTGTTCTAGATTCTGCCCACCATCACGGCACTTCAGTCATCCTGTTCTAGATCCTGCCAGCCATCACAGCCTTCAGTCATTGTGTTCTAGATCCTGCCAGCCATCACAGCCCTTCAGTCATTGTGTTCTAGATCCTGCCCACCATCACAGCACTTCAGTCATCCTGTTCTAGATCCTGCCAGCCATCACAGCACTTCAATCATCATTTTCTAGATCCTGTCCACCATCACAGCACTTTAGTCATCCTGTTCTAGATCCTGCCAGCCATCATAGCACTTTAGTCATTGTGTTCTAGATCCTGCCAGTCATCACAGCACTTCAGTAATCATGTTCTAGATCCTGCCCACCATCACAGCACTTGTCATTGTGTTCTAGATCCTGCCAGCCATCACAGCACTTCAGTCATCCTGTTCTAGATCCTGCCCACCTTGGAAGTGGCTTACACACCTCCTGCCTTGGCTTTGTCCTGGAGACCCTGGCTTGTGTGAAGGACTTCCACCTCCCCAGGCAATGATAAAGTACCCAGCAGTTGAGATCTCGTGTGAAGAGAGTATCACAACCAAGAATTAGGGGTGCTGCCACATGCACGCTGTGTATCCCAGTGACTCGGTGGTCCCCGAAGCATGGGAGGAGCCTCGGGCCTGGCCTGCCCAAGCCTGAGGGAGAGGCTGGAGGTAAGATGCCAGCCATGGGAAGCAAAGGGGTGTGAAGGGTTCTCCTTACTTCTCCCTTCTCCAGGAATCAGTAGGGGCAGGGTTGTAACATGAGCCCCCAGCACACAGGCACCTGATGAAGAGGCAGTGATGTCCTTCAGGCTCCTGCCCAGTGTGGGGTGGGGATGGGAGAGGACTTAAGGGGGTGTCCATAGCTCGTAGAGTGGAGGACGATGCCCACTGACACAGCCACACACATGCAAGACTGGCCACAGACTCCTCTGGCTTCAAACACCACCCGTGCTCTGTCAGGTGTCCTCATTTGGCTCATCTCCTGGGAATGTATTCCTATTGATTTTCTCTGCCCCTGTGTCTGAGTAAGCATCGGTGACTCAGGGGTGTCAAGCAAGGCTTCCTGCCTTCCTGCTATGGGACCTGTCCAAAATCTGCTCAGCCTCTACTTACAGAACTTTGGACTCTGGCCAGGCTACGCTGTGCTGGCCTGACAGGGCCCATTCCCCAGAGCAGGGAGCCAGGGGCATCTGAAATCCTCACCCCAGGGAAGCATGCGTGCGAGCAGAGGCTGACATTTGGGAAAGAACAAAATAGCACAACATGTAGGAAGTTGTGAGCGAAGGATTATTTAATCCTCTCCCAAAGGCTGGCCAGGCTCCAGGAGCGGGAGGCAGAAGACCAGTTTAGAAAAGCGAAAACTCATCTGAATAGCGATGAGAACTCCAGTGTCGGGATCCAGCCCAGCAGACTCATTTATAGATTTGTAAGTCAGGGAATAATTGAGTCTTCCTGGGAAAAATGAACACGCCGCAGAAGAAAAGAGATCAAATTGGATTTCTCTCCCTAAGCTGCACATACCCTTGTTTATGCCCCGTGCAGTTAAATAAACAATGACATAAGCAAAGGGAAATCTGTCTTCCCTTCCAAGGCTCACAGAAGACACATTTCTTCGTGTCAGATGCCATTTGCACTCGTCCCCAAGCAGCAGGGTCTGCACCGAGATCTTTGTGTTTGACTTCTGAGATAACACTACAGCTGAAGTCAGATTCCAAAAGAGAGAGGGCCTTCTGTCAAAAGCAGATGTAAAAATGTGGCCTTCTTGAGGATTGTCCCCCTCACTCCCCTGGGGAATGACACATCGCCATGCATAGCCATGTGTCCTTGTGAGACCAGGCCCAGTCACGTTCACAAGTGGCCCAAGCCGGGGGAGCACATGGATGTGACGGCCGTGCGGAGAGAAAGCCGAGAGCTTGGCCTCCTGAGGTGAGTGAGGGGCAGAGCTCAGCAGGCTGGTGCTGGAAGGGATCCAAGCCGGTGCACAGGGGCCACGGGGTGCGCTGGAGGCCGGGCGGGCCGCTGGAGCCCGCGGGATCTCCCTGGCGGCCGGCCGCTGGAGCCCGCGGGATCTCCCTGGCGGCCGGGAGGCTGCTCTCTCTCCTCTCCCTTGCTGCCTTGGAACACAAATATTGTCTTAGAACCAAAATAGCTCGCTCGTCTCAGCACCCCTTCCTACGTGACAGGCGCCATGTAAACAAGATGCACAGACATTATTTGTGACCAAAAATAATCGTCCAAACGTCGTCAGATTGAATGTGAGGGAGGGTAAGAGCATGTGGACCCGACACAGTCCGCGAGCCAACCTTCTGTGCGGGGCAGCGGTGCGTGGGGGCGCGAGCGCAGCTGCTGCTGCCCTGCCGTCACCACCGCTGGCAGCGTCCTGCGGGCTTCGCTGGCCCTGCCCTGCCGTCAGCACCGCCGCCGCTGGCAGCATCCTGTGGGCTTCACTGGCCCTGCCCTGCCGTCACCACCGCCACCGCTGGCAGCGTCCTGTGGGCTTCACTGGCCCTGCCCTGCCGTCACCACCGCTGGCAGCGTCCTGCGGGCTTCGCTGGCCCTGCCCTGCCGTCACCACCGCCACCGCTGGCAGCGTCCTGCAGGCTTCGCTGGCCCTGCTCAGCCGCTCCCACCACGCACGGTGTTCCTGAAGCTCTTGCCCGCTGCACTTTGTCAGTCGTGGGGCTTGAACTCTGGGCCTGGGCACTGTCCCTGCACTCTTCAGCTCAAGGCGAGCGCTCTACCGCTTAAGCCACAGCCCCACTTCCAGTTTTCTAGTGGTTTATTGGAGATGAGAGTCTCATGGAACTTTACAATTTAGGCTGGGGTGGGGGAGTGGGGATGGGGGTGGAGGGGTGGGAGGTAGTTGAGGAGGTGGGGAGGGAAGGGATGGTAGGGGAAAAAAAAAGGAGGAGGTAACAATGCTTGATAAGAAGTGTATTCATTGCCATGCTCATGTACCTGTAACCCCTCTGTACAGTATCTTTACAATTAAAAAGTATGGAAAAAAAAAAGAGTCTCACAGACTTTGCTGCCCAGCTGGCTTTGAACCATGATCCTCAGATCTAAGCCTCCTGAGTAGCTAGGAGTACAGGCTACAAGGAGGTTTCTGATTCCAGGCAAGACCTCACAGCTGGTAAGTGTGAGAACCCAGGGGGAAGCCCCACAGCACCAGGCCAAAGCAAGCTGCACCTGCCTGCCCGCCCTGCCCACCTGCACCAGGACCCCACATCTGAGCCCCTTGCAGATATCCTGGCCTGGTCTGCACCTGCTTGCAGAGCCCCGGGCACTCAGCCGGGCAGAGTGCCGGGTGCAGTCAGATGCGCACCCCGTTTTGAACATGTTTTACGGGAACCTTCACAATCAGCAACGCTGAAGGTGGTGGCTGTGGCTGCAGCCAGGCCTGCCCAGCTCACCCAGTCCCTGGCCCGCCCCGCTCACCCAGTCCCTGGCTCAGCCACTCTCTAGCGTGGGTGACTGCAGCCTGATGTCCACCCCGGTGTGAGGCCCCATTGCTCCATCTCAGCATGGATGCACATGGGAGGAGACAAGTGCTGTACACACACACACACACACACATTCATACACACACTCATACACACACACACCTGCACATGCACACACACAGGTCACAGCTTTCCCACTTTAGAAATCTTGCTTTTCATACACAGAGAATCTAAAAACTAATCCCTATAATCCCGGCTACCTCTTGAGCAGGGAGACTCCACCCAAGACAGAACTCCCTTCTGCAGCTAACCATTGTGAACATACTATTTGGGTTTGGGAACGGGAGCTGGAGAGGACTTCTTTCCACACTTGGGAGGCACAGACGCTGGAACGGGAAGATGACCAGGGAATGATCATCGGGAATGATGATGTGCGCCCCAAAGTCCGAATGGAGTCCACCCCTCAGCCAGATGCCCCAAGCCCCTGGATCTGTGAGCTGTGGGCAGGATCAGGACCGCATGGTTGAGAGTTAGCCCTTGAGGAGGATCGGGAAACTGAGGCAGTCATGGCAGATGGAGGTTCCCGGGGAGGCTGTGGACCCACTTCACACTGCGCAGCCAGGAGCCAGTGCTCGAGCCGTTGTCGCCCAGAGCTGCAGGGGATGAGAAGCCTCTGTGGCTTTCTGCACTTACCCAGTGAAGCACTTATTCCACACTTAGAATTCTGGGGTGCAGACAGAAAGACACAGAGGCTCAGTCAGATGGGCAATGACAGCAGGTTTCCAGTGGTGGAAGTCGGTCCTCTGCTCACTGTCTTTGGAAAGAGAGGAGGCAGAAACACAGAGTGTATCTTCTCTACTCATCTTCCTTCCTCTGGAAAAGCCTGGGATGATTCTTCTTCATAGTCGATCCCCAACAAAGCCTCTAACAGGTGTCAGGTGTTAAGTGCATCTCTAAGTCAACAAAGATTCCAAGTGACTGCTTCAAACTGTGAGGCAAGCCCACTTGGACCCGTCCACTGAAGTCCCACAGAGAAAGATGGAGGCAAAACTTGCCAGAGTGGAAAATGTTTTTGCCTCTACCATAGAGAAGGCTGGAAAACTCTCTCTCTCTCTCTCTCTCTCTCTCTCTCTCGCTTACTCGCTCTCCACTCCATCCTTTAATGCACAGACCAACTCAAGGCATTTGCTAAAAGGCATCCCTAGATCTACCCATGAGCCAGGAGGGCTCTGCTCTATCAGTGAAGATCCACATTTGCATATTTCCATCACCTGACACCCATCAACCCTCCTCCTGACTTCCCACTACACCCCACCAAATCCCATCTCCAGCTGATCGAGGCCATTCTTTCTTCCTTTGATGCTTTGCTGTGCTGCTTTCCTGCCAAATTTTATTTTGTTGGGTTTTTTCCCTTCAAATCCAGATGCCAGCTGCTCTGCAAGAACTTCCTCAACTACAATTTTTCAGAGATACTCACATATGCACCTCTATCAGCCGAACAGCCATAGCAATATGTTACATCCTCTATTCAGCTTCCTGCCCGAGCATCTGAATACACACAGGGCTGGCGTGTGAGGACAGAGAACAGCAAACACTCAGCCATTTCTGTCAACACTCCCCAAGTCCAGGCACACAAGGAGACCCTGTGAGCAAGGAAGGAAAACAAATTCCAAGGTCTCTCCAAATGAGTCTAGGTCCTGGATTCATTTCTTTCTAAGAAGAAGAGACTGAAAGACAGAGCTGTGTTAAAACACAGCATTGTAGAGCGTGGTGGTGTCCAGATCTATCTGCCATCATTTTCTGGTGTTTGAAGAACAAAGAAACCAACTGGAAAATAGAAATGCTCATTCATTCTAGAAAATTATTTGAGCATAGTCTTAGTCACACATGACAAACAGCCAAAAAGAATCTCTTCTTCTAAGACCTTGCCTTTATCCATCCCAACTTTACAGAAACTTCTCTCGTCAAATCACAAGTTTTTCAAGTCTTTTTTTCTCTGCTTTCTGTTCCAGATTCTCAGTGTAACCCTGGCTTGAAACAGCCAGCTGCATCTGGAAGGCTGAACTGCACTGGACTTTCCTCCACCAAAATCATTGGCCTCCCACAAAGTCTCAGAACACAGGCAAAGTGTTGACAAATAGATTCCAAACCAAGTCCTGTTTCCCACCTTAAAATTCGTGAGAACAGTCTTTACTCGCCACATTACTACTGGCTCTCCTGTCTTCTGAGCTCCCATCAGAACCACCCATTCATTTCTGCGTCAGCCAGTTTTCTGGTATTTGTCAGACCTTTTGCGCTGTGACAAAATACCTGAATAAGAACAAACAGACAAAGGGAAGAATCATTTATTTTTACCCACAGTTTCAGATTCAGACCGTTACTCTTCCTCTGCTTACGCTGAGCCTGTGATGAGTCAGAGCGTATGGAAGAGGCAACTCATGAAGACAGGAAACAGGAGAAATAAGCCATGAACTAGGCCCACCCCCAAGGCATACTTCCTCCATCTTCTTGAGTTCCCTCCACCTTCCAAAATAGTGCCTCCATCCAGAGACCCAGTGTTCAACCCATGAGCCTGTGGAGCACGTCTCATGTCCAAACCACAAAAAGAGCATACCACTTCCCATACATGAATTCTGCACACCACCCACAGCTATAGATGTGAGAATATAAGACACTCCGGACTGGGCTGTGTACTACACCTGGAAATGCACAGGTGAACAAGATAACTTCCTTCATGTTGTAAATCTTGGTCTAGAAAATGTACAAAGCTTACATCTATGATAAATGTCATGAGGGAAATACTCAAAATACCATGGAGTCTGTAGCAGGTGATTTACCTACACTGGGGGAAAAGATCAGCCCTCTGAAAAGTGGCACATGAACAAAGACATGCAACTGAGTTCGCTGGTGTAAGAAGGGAAAGAATTTTTTAATAGAGTCGTAATTAGCCTAAGGAACAAGGGCCAGGGAGTTTGAACGATTCCCAGGGACATTAGGACAGCAGCTACCATGCATCGAGGAGGCAGAGAGAACACAGTTCACCTGGAGGATTCTTTTCCCCTCCCTGTCCTAAGAAGCAGAGGAAGATGCTAAAAAGTTTTAAGCCAAGTTGTGAATGCCTTCACAGAATCAAAGGCATGGAGGAGAAGACTGCTTTGGATCCCAGTGGGAAAATAAAGACTAAATTGGAGAGAGGATACTGGATAATTGTTGCTACAAACTAAAGAATGTTGGGTGGAGCATACTTACTTTGGTTGCAAACTGCCTAATGAAAGAGGAAAAATACTGTGGGCTTTCCTGGCCCCTGTGTCGCTCCCTTTTGTTCCTCACACTTGAGTTGCTTGCTCCGTGTCCGCTGTTGGACAGGTGGCCTCCGAGCTGCCAGAGGCCGCATACTGTTTCGTACTGCTCATCTTGTCCAGTTGGGTTGAAGGGCTCTCACGGGATCACTGTTCTTTGGGGGAGCTTCTTGTTTCTGTTAGTGCAATCAGTTGTACCCCCCTGTGCCCACTAAGGAAACCCTTCCGTCTAGAACGCCATTGATTACTATGCACTGATTACAATACTCAGTGCCACTACAGGACCGCTGCTTCCTTCGCTCAGACACATGCAGCTGACGCTCACACACAGCATCACTGTTTGCTTTATTCCCTTCCACTGCGGCTTGCTCTGCTGTGGATTAGGGCCACCTGTCCAGTGGCTTTCTCTACTGCCCACCTGGGAGCAGAATGAAGATAACTAGAAGAAAGAAAGAAGAGTCCCCTATAGCAATACAAATTTCGAATTTTGGGGCCTTTTTTCCCCTCCCTTCATTCATCAGTGGTTTTGCCTTTTAAAAAGCCCGTTGACCCCCACAAGAAAATAACTTCATAAAGTTCCATCTGTTTTCTAGAGCTTCCCCCTCATACCTACTTTGAAGTCATTTGCCACCAAGCAACCTCCTCCACAGGCATTTCAGAACAAATGAATACACACAGCCTTTTTTTTCCCTTTGCCTAGACAGAACACAGATCCCTAAATAGAAGTAAGAAAATATATTCACTAAGGAACATCAACGCCAAGATACATAACTTATACTGTAAAGCTGGCCACTAAATTGAGAAGTAATTCTACCATAAACAGAAATGATGAATATCTTTTCCAAATGGAAAGCCCCGACAGAGAGGCTATAAAAATCTCATTACTATTGTTACATATTCATGTGACTAGGAATGCATCAATAAATAGACATGCAAGAGGCCATATATTCTGTACATATGGAGACCATATGTCTCAGGTTTTCTGGGAAAGAAATATTATGTCCTGTGTACCCATATGCACAGTCATCGCTGGGCCATGTGTCCCAAATTTTGGCTGACAAAATATGGCCACCGCAGCTTACGTAAACAGCGCCTGCAAAGCTCGGGGAACGTATGCAGCGGTGTCTGGGGCTGCAGGGAGGCTTCTGGTAGAGAAGTGTGCACAGGAACGGCTCTGAGGTACACAGACAGCGTCTTATCATTACCACAAGAAGTACAAGAGCAAACAGTGGCTTTTCCCCCCAACTTTTCAAAGATAGCGGTGTGGGAAAGGAACAATGAACAAGCATTTGCAAGCCATGTCGAAGCCAAAAAAATATTTTGTGGCCAGCATTTTCAAACACATGCACACTGAGGGAAACTCTCACCCTGGCATTGTGGAACTGACAATTGAACAGAAAGCGCTGCAGCACGGAGTCCCATTAGACAAACACGGCGCATGCTGCAGTTTAAAGATCTAGGGAAGTGGTCCGTGACCTTGGCCAACAAGCAAGAACAATGACAGAATTTTCCCATCCGTACAGGCCTTTGCTATTCACACCAGGACATTTCTGCACATCTATCAGGTTTATTTGATAGGGTGTGTATTTGTGCAAATACTTTTCAATTAATACCTCCCTAAGACATCATGGTTAAGGGTCTGTACTCTAGGATCAAGACTCAGCTTTACCAACCACAAAATGTAATTTAATCTCTTTGAAAAAAAAAAAGGAAAGCAATTATATTAGCTACCCATGTAGCAAGATCTAACCTGGCCCAAAGAGACATGTAGTCTTTTGTCCTGGCTCCCAGGGACCTCCAGCTCCTTGGGAATCCTGACAGGTGAGTCTTGTTCGCGTGGATACCACCAGCGTGCTGAGTGGTTGGTCCCTGAAGGAAGGGCAGAGGGAGAGGTCTCCCACCGCTCCCCAACACGAGACCCTCTCTTACTCTGAGATCTTGGAATTCCTCAAAGCATTTCCCTTGAAGAAAACATGCAGGAGTAAGAGGTATAAAGGCCGCCCTCCTATGTTGTCACTACATAGACTCAATCCTGCCTGAGCAGGGCTGCTAGCATCCCTACCACTAACCTCTGGGATCCATTGTTAATGTACTCAACAATAAGAAAACTTCATAAATAAGGCTGCAACAAGAAAGTGCCAGTGTGGCTGTATTTTCCGTAAACTTACTCTGCTGTAACTAAAACAAGGCAACCTGGGAACGCCCATGCAACAGCTGGAAAACTCACCAGAGAGAGGGTGGTCATCTACTCCAGCCCCCCAGAGAAGACAGAAGGACCCTAGTGCAAAAGCAAGGGATGAGAAGGGCAGCCATTAAATCTGCTGAATAAGCCAGCCTGGGACGCAAACAGAGCCAATGAAACACCGCCTTTTCCATGGCGCTCATTTCCTTCATTTCCTTCAATGCTACAGGACATAAGGGCTCACGCTCTCCCCTGCCTCTCACACTCTCCCCTGCCTCTCACGCCCTCCCCCTGCCTCTCACGCTCTCCCCCCTCTCACACTCTCCCCTGTCTCTCACGCTCTCCCCCCCTCTCACACTCTCCCCTGCCTCTCACACTCTCCCCTGCCTCTCACACTCTCCCCTGTCTCTCACACTCTCCCCTGCCTCTCACACTCTCCCCTGCCTCTCACACTCTCCCCTGCCTCTCACACTCTCCCCTGCCTCTCACACCCTCCCCTGCCTCTCACACTCTCCCCTGCCTCTCACACTCTCCCCTGTCTCTCACACTCTCCCCCTGCCTCTCACCCTCTCCCCTGCTCACACCCTCCCCTGCCTCTCACACTCTCCCCTGCCTCTCAC
>NW_012267307.1:948415-948714 GCF_000151885.1 Dipodomys ordii
CTCTCCCCTGTCTCTCACACTCTCCCCCTGCCTCTCACACTCTCCCCTGCCTCTCACACTCTCCCCTGCCTCTCACACTCTCCCCCTGCCTCTCACACCCTCCCCCTGCCTCTCACACTCTCCCCTGCCTCTCACGCTCTCCCCTGTCTCTCACGCTCTCCCCTGCCTCTCACACTCTCCCCTGCCTCTCACGCTCTCCCCTGTCTCTCACACTCTCCCCTGCCTCTCACGCCCTCCCCCTGCCTCTCACACTCTCCCCTGTCTCTCACACTCTCCCCTGCCTCTCACACTCTCCCCCC
>NW_012267307.1:950345-1029123 GCF_000151885.1 Dipodomys ordii
GCTCTCCCCCCCTCACGCTCTCCCCTGCCTCTCACACTCTCCCCTGCCTCTCATGCTCTCCCCTGCCTCTCACACTCTCCCCTGCCTCTCACACTCTCCCCTGCCTCTCACACTCTCCCCCTGCCTCTCACACTCTCCCCCTGCCTCTCATGCTCTCCCCTGCCTCTCACACTCTCCCCTGCCTCTCATGCTCTCCCCTGCCTCTCACACTCTCCCCTGCCTCTCACACGCTCCCCCTGCTCTGTCATGTCACTTTCTCTGGAGACACTACTTGCCACAGCGCCTCCCACTTCTCTGTCTTGATGGGGAAATGTCAGGAAGTGAGAGGCAGAGTTACTCACGCAGCATCTCACCGCTGAATTCAGGACGTTCTATAAAAACTCCTCTGACCCGAGCTGTCCTCACTCAACTTCTAGACGCATCTCGCAGGCAGCTCACCGGACAGAGCATCACCTGTGAAACAGAGAAGCACAGGAACACTGAGGAAAAGAGGCAGCTGGCCAGATGGTTAGCAAATTTTCCTTCTAATCCCCCATACCTGTGCTTCTAGCAGCCCCCTCCCCGCACATACCTGTACTTCTAGCCGCACACACACACACACACACACACACACACACACACACACACACACCCCTGTGCTTCTAATCCTGGCACATCTCCGAGCACCTCTCTGCAGTGGGGGAGAGCGCAGACCTTGCAAGCGCTCCCTGCCCTGGCTTGGGCTCCTCACTTCGGTGACTCTCTGCCTTGTCCTTCTCTGCTCAGCCTCAACACGACCTTGCAGAGCCCTTGTCCAGGACTCTCTTAGCAATGAGACCCATCAGATACTCAGCTTGGGTGTTCCTGAGGGGGACATGGAAGAGCAGGGACAGTTCAGCCCCTTGGGCTCACTGTCTTCCGCTGCCCCTCCAGCACCTGACAGCAAGTCTCCCCAGTTATATCTCACCATTGGAGGCGTGAGGATGTCCTCGGGGAAGACATGTAAGGACCCGCGGCATTACAATCTTCCTTGGCCGTGGACCAGATTTGTTACAGGACATCCACCAACCACATTCTTTGAAGCACCTTAGCATAAACTCTGAGCTAGAAAAGGATCTGTCCCATAAGCCACTGCAGGACACTGTAGTCACTCAACAGACCTGGGACAATGAGCCGAATCTGCTTCAAACATCTCTGGCCAAGCAATTTGATTTAAAACAGTGTTTCTGACACAATGACTATATTATAAGTAACTATCCTCAAATACTCTTGAAATCTGCTGATTGCTAATGAACTGGGCACTCAATTTTTCAAAAGGTTAAGAATAGATAATACTAACAAGAGCCTGAATGATTTGTAAAAAGTCCGCAATCAAAGCCTGCCTTCAGATTCTCCAGCAGAGCTAATGAGTTCATGGGGGAGCAGCTCAGGCACAACTGGGAGGTAATATTCGATCCTCAAGGCAGAGTGGGCCGGGTCCCTCCACAGCTGGCCGCATCAAAAGCAGGATGCACATCACCTCGAAACTCCAGCCAGCACCAAGCTGTCGATGGCCTCATGCTCATGACTGCTACGCGCTAGGCATGTTTCAAGTGGGGGTCACAGGACTTGTCACCAAAGAACACAGAACATTATCACGTGACCTGTCACAGTATACAAAGAGGGAAAGGATGGCGAAGAGCCACGCGAAACACACCCATGCGAATTCAGGTCCCAGGAAATGGCTGCCCTCATGAGATGGGACATGTTCTCCAAAACAGCTCGTGTGCCTTTAAAGCGGCAGAGAGCAGGAGATCCTGCAAACTCCACAGGAAGGACTCGAAAGTCTTCCTCCGAGCCAACTTCCCAGCATGCCATAAGACGGTGCAGTGCTGTGAACCATTATCTTTCAGAAGAGAGCCAGGTGCACATCCCCCAGCCCAGTGCTGAGAGCAACTGGAAAAGGTGTAAAAGTGAATCATTAAAATGACAGCAGAAGAGATTTAGCAGCAATCACATAAAAAGCAAGATAAAAGTTTATTGAGACTATTAAACTTCATGGTGAGAAGGGAAAGGAGGCTGGAGGGAGGAAGAGCTCACAACAAAAGCGAAGCCCGTGCCAGGCTCACAGGTGACGCCAGGGCAGAGGAGAAATGCCGGCACGTGTCCTTTCCACTGCTGAGAAGGAAGGAAAGGTAATTATTGAGGAATCGTGAGAGGCCGTGAGGAGCTCTGCATCTTAAAGCAGTACAGCTAGGTGCGTGCCAAGTTGGATGATCTGCTAAGTGCGAGCGTCCATTTCAGACAAGGCCTGGGCCGGATGGTGGATGTGTTTGTGTAAACTAGTATGGAAACCCTGCTCTACTCTCAGGTGAGTTGGAAATTCCTCTTAGCTAATAAAGTTCTTGAGGATACAATACTGCCAGGGTCCTAGTGATTGCAGATTCAAATGCACTTTGCAAAAGTAAATTTTCCAGGGCTGGAGGTGAAGGGGGGGAAGAGAATCAAATATGTCCAACTGCAGGTTTCAGAAGGACTTAGCCTCAGCATCTGCTCCTCAGAGCACTGTCGGAAGCCAGTGGTTTTATTTTTCCTGCCTCCTTTTCTGTCTGCACTTTTTTTTGTCGGTTGTGGGTCCTGAACTCTGGGCCTGGGCACTATCCCTCAGCTCTTCAGCTCAAGGCTAGTGCTCTACCACTTGAGGCACAGCACCCGTTCCGGCTTTTTCTGCTTATGTGGTGCTGAGAAATCGAACCCAGGGCCTCATGCATGCAAGGCAAGCATTCTACCACTGAGCCAACTTCCTAGCCCTTTTGTCTGCACTTTTGAGGCTGCCGAGATGTGTCAAGCAGCCTGAGATGCTACCTTTTCCCCCTTATTGGAAAGCATGTACTCAAAGTTTCCCAGAAAGCTCTCCTGTAGGCCTCTGAGCAGGTCTGCATGTGTTGCCACCGTCATGGGTTTCCAAAGCAGAGGCATGTTGCATGCACTGAGAAGCAGCACAACAGGCGTTAGGCTGGACCAGCTCTGAGTCCCTGCTCTGCCACTCAGGAACTGCCCAACCTCAGCAAGTCTACCTGAGATTCCCCAAGCAGGAGACATAAAATATCCTCATCACAGTTGTTCAGAAGGTGAGCACGATCATGTTTGCATTCACTCTTCGTTGACTGGTACTCACTGGGTGCCTCCGGCGGGGTGGGAGCCAATTCAGAAATTGAAGCCTCAGTGAGAATCAAGGGCAGAATTGATTGAGTGGCTCTTCTCCCCCAGAGCCCTGTGTCTGCCGGTCTCCGGCAGGAGACTCCAGCGTCTGCGCCAGCCTCTCCCTCAGGAACTGGCAGGAGGCTGATGCACCCCAGGATGCAGGCGGAAGTGGCTGGGAGACTGAGCACTTCCCTGCGGAGCCCCTGGGGCTCCTGGGAGAAGCGCAGATGGGGCGGATGGAGGGGGGCAGCCAAGTTCTGGTGGCTTCTTAGATCAGACCACAGTCCGAATTCCAGAGAGCTGTTAAATACCCATACTTTACAAGGATCAGGCCCAAAAGTTCGACGTAAGAAAAGGTCTTCAAATTTATATTGCAGAAGATACATGAAAAACAAAAAGCAAAGAAGTATAAATATAAATGTCTTAGATGGTGGTAACGGAGAAGAGAATAGAAGTTCTCAGTTAGAGCCGTCATCCTCGCGCCCTCTGAACCCACAGTGAGCAGAGGTAAGACTTCTTGACCAGGAACTCTGGACTGTTCAGCACTTCAGGGCTAGTGTATTGAACCTTGGTTGTCTTCAGACCGTAGATATGCTGAAATATGTGTCAGTCAGATTCCAGTTGGGGTGTATCTGAAAAACAAGGAGTATCATCCACTCATTCATTCATCTAGCAACTATTCAAATATCACCAACTACTCACTGGAACTTTGGTTTTCTATTTCTACAGTAATAAATCACCACACGCATAGTGGTTTCAACAGAATGATTTATTAACGGCAGCTCTGTATATCCTGAGCCCCACATGGGTCTGAGCGGGACACAGCATGGGAGCAGGTGCACACGCCTTTCTGAACACTCTCAGCGAGAGTCCGAGTCCTTGTCTTCCCCAGATTCCAGACCTGTCCAAATCTCTTGGCTTGTGGCTGTTTGGTCTGCCCTCACTCTCTCACGTGGCCTCAGCCTGAATTCCATTTCTGCTTCCCTTTTCATTTTCTGCATCTAACTTAGAACTTGTGATTGTATTGGGATAAACCATCTTAAGCTCTCCAGCCTGATTTCAATGCAAGATCCCATTACCTCGTACCCACGTGACTTCTTTGGTGCTAGGGATTGAGTCATTGGCATATCTGATGGGACCTTTTTCTGACCTCTGGGCTGGGCCCTAAGGAACTTCATGAAAGTGGGGAATCTGACATCCAATGCTTCTGGTCGGAGGCTGTCTGGCCAATGTCCCTTTGGCTTTAAACTAAGTGTAGACCTGCATCGCTCTGACCAGCAGCAGCAGCAAAGAAGAGTGTGTTTCCTTCCAGAAGAACAGAATCGAGAGGAAAATCTGATTACTTAACAATTAAGAGTGACCTCACATTTTTTGGCAGGAAGAGATGATGGTAACTCAAAGTACAAACCCTGAGTCATTAGTCTTTATCTACTTGATTACTGAGATAAACTGACTTCATAACACACTGGAATTTAACCTTGTGGTTCCAATTAACATTCTGGAGTGAACCTTGTTCAGTTAATTCATTGCATAAAATATTTAGCCCTTAAGGTTCTCTTGTTACTTTAATTGTCATCATGTATAAATTACGTTATTGCAGATTTATAAGAAACCCATTCATAGCTCTCCAGATGGGTGGAGACAAAGTAATTACCATCAACCTACTCCATGGTCTTACAAGTTCAACACCAGGGAAGTTGTTTTGTACAACCTGTAACTTTTATACTCCTGCCAGCTCCTCTGTTACATATCTCACAGTCGACAAGTGAACTCCCAAGAATGAGAGTCCTTATTTAGAATTCCGTGTGTCTTGATTTTGAATGTGATTCTGAACCTCTGATCGTCAGAATCAAGAAGACAACATCCAGCTGGCCCTGAAAACATCCACGTGTGATGGGATGTGTTTTCATGTCCCATCCAAGCCTTCCACAGCCACCAGCTACCCAGCATCAAGTCCCCAAGAGAGCGAAGTCAGCATCGGACGTCAGAAAGGTGGGGGCTGTAAAATACCAAATACCCAGCTGGAGGGGCCACTTGCTAGCCCCAGGTCTGCCTTCATGGCAACTAAGACCTTAGCTCAGGTCTCCTCTCCACAAAGAAATAGAGCTGGGAAGATCCCTTGAGAAGCCCCCTCCCCATCTTCCCACCATCCTGTGCGCCACCCACCCCACTGCAGCTCCCCGCCAGAGTCCAGGCAGAAGACAACTTGCCACTTCTTAGTACAGCGTACAGTTCACCAAAGAAGAGACCGGGTTGCGGGAAAAGACATCCAAGTGCACATACCACACGGTACCACCTGGCTGTGTCAAAAATGACAAGTCTTCTCCCACACAGAGGAAGGAAGGTAAAGGAGGGAATTTCCCATCATGCCACAGCCAACGGAGGGCAGCCATCTCTTCTGCATTGCGTGGGTTGTGTCCCTGATTGACTGTTGGCACAACACCGTGACTAGCTCCCTCAGACCAACCCAGGAATGGTGTCTTCTCGTTCAAGCAGCCATACTGCCAATCAACTAGGGCTGCAATAGCAGCTGACATCATCCATGAAAAAGACCACAAAGTAGCTGCCGTTGCCTTTAGAACAATAGTCACACCAACAACTCATTTTCTAAATGAAAGCATGCTCTCAAGAGTGATTCTGTCTGTGGCCACTTCTAAGGCTCCCTGCGTCCAGGGTGTAGGCTTATTTCCCTGCTCTGCCCAGCCAACTGAGCGTCCGTGGGTACGATACAAGAGGTGTCTGCACAGAGAACTGCTACCATGCAAGGAGCAGGCCCTGCCCTCAGGTGGGCTGCGTCCCTGATCTTACCAACTGAACAATTTTCTATTGATGAATGAGATGAGATGGCTATAAATTCACATTCCTCTACCAACTGGTAAATCCACCCACACCATACTTATTAAAGTCATCTGTCTCCATTTGTGTCAAGATGCATTAAAATTATAATTAATCTCCTCAGCATTGTTTCTCGGACTTTGTCCTAAGCAAGGACACATCATCATCTCTGCCGAGACAGTTTTTTTCCTGAGGATCCATTCTCCAAGGTCCAGATTCTGCCTCTTCTCCAGTACCTTCTCACACCAATGCCAAGAGTCTCATCTCTGGACTCTCACATCACAGATTTCTTGGGCAATTAATTTGCTGGTCATCTTTCCATGTGATTGTATCTTACCATGACTGTTGGGATGAGGAATTCAAGATGATAAAATCAAGAATCAAGAGCTTTGCTCACAAATCAACTTCTCACTTCACGGGGGTCAAAAGGTTACAAACATAGATAAGAATAATGAGGGAGAGACACAGGCAGGACATGGGAAGGATATTCATGTTCTTCCCAAGAATAAGTAGAGGTTTTCTAGGAACATGGAGGCCATTTTCCCCACATTCATAGTCTGGTGATTCTGATTATGGAGACTGGACGATGTCTTGAATCCTGAAAGTGAGGAGGGAGAAAGAGACTCAGAAAATTGTCATCAATTTGACCTTGTACAATAGAGTAGAACAAGCACTCTCAATAACGAAATGTCCTAGTGTTGAGCTGTGTGAAAACTGAGCTGGACGTTAAATTAGCAAAGGAGATGGGCACAACATGAAGACCAGGATGTTAACCATCCAAAGACCAAGCTGGTGGGAGTTTTCCTCCCGCTCCACTCCCCTTGGGACATCTGCAGGCACAAGCCGCCAGTGCCTTCAGCCAAAGCAGTCTTCAAGTCCCCCCAAAAGTAGCCTAGGCAACCATTATCTTCACAATCCACCCAGCAGAGACCTTACCCACACAAAGCTCGGGAGAGACTAATAATGCATTTGCTCAACTGTGTGGCCTCCAAAATTAGTCATCTTTAAGTCAACTCAGAAAATTAAGCTAAAAGGATTATCTAGATTTTTCCTTGGTAACAGCAGTGAAGAAAATAAATACTTTGGTACTGGATAGATTTTGAAAATAAAGTCGGTGGAATTTCCTGGCAGACTGGATGGGGACAGAGACAAAGCTGTGATGATCAGTCAAACCAGAGGAAGTAAGTTTTGATGGGGAAGACAAAGGGTATTATTCTAGAATTTGGGGGATGGAGAGAGGATTTGATGTCTATCAGACACCCAAGGGCGATGTTACAAAGCTAGTCAGCAGTAGGTTGACACATGACTGCTTATCATGGGGTGCAGGACAGGAATGAAGCCAAGGTTTGGCACTTTTTGAATAATCAACAAGCACTGTGGCAAGCGGCCAACAGGCCCGAGTCCCTCCTGGAGGAGGACAAGCGATAGCAAGGCAGAGACAATGACGTGGCAGAGACGCTGGTGCCCCAGCACCGCTTGTGTGCCCAGCACCTCCCATGTGTCCAGATCCACATGGGCCCCACAGCCTGGTATACTCAGCAAGAACAGATGGCAACTCTCAGGACAAGGGCCAAATGCCTTGCCCTCTTCCCCTCCCAAGTGTAAATCGCTACTGTAGTTGCACATTAAGAATTCTAGAAAGTTCTGCATAGTGGGTATACCAGCTAAAGTTTCAATGATGGGCTATTTTCAGAACTAGGCTTAGAAATCCAGCAGATGTAATGTATTGGCAGAAGACATATATCTTCAGGACTCTGTCAGAGTTATCACCAATTATCTTGCTTTTCACTGAAGCTTGGGACCCAGCTCTGTTCCTGACTTTGAATTCCCTACACAGTTCCCGAACTCGTATGACAGCCAAATGCTTGCCTTTAGAAGAGATAAAGGCATGTGTGCAGAATCAAGACATACTGAATGTGTCACTAGATGGTCATGAGGTCACTGGTTGCTGGTGGTTTATTATAGTTTGTGAAAAAGTTCAAAATGCCACAGGCATGTATATATACATGTATGTATGTATGTATACCATCAGCTTTAAAACTTACAGCCAGACCCAGCAGGGTCCATCATGTTGAGCTGTAAGAGAAATTCAACGAATTTTTCTTAATATTTGGACACCAGTATGACTGGTATTTTTACATATTCCCAAACCCTGGGGAAAAGATTGAATCGTTTTTGTAAGTGAGGAGCCTTCTACGTTTGACTATACTTTGTACACGAAAAATAAATCATTCCACAGACAAATACAATAAATACATAAATATGCCTAGTGACACATAAGGTAAAAAGAAAACAGCCTTTGGAGCAAGATTTAAAGCCACGCCAGCACGGAAAACACAGCCAGGGGTGTTTGGCTCATCATTCAGCTATGAAGAAAGCCAGCAGGACAGTTACGCATCCGTCCTCACATGTCCATCAACATCTGGCAGGTGTCTATTTCAGTGAAGGGCACTGGCAAAGGAGCCTGAAGTCCACAGGTAGATGGGTGGCATACAAGGATCACAGCAGGCTGGAGGCAGCCTGGAATCCTAGACTCCAAGGAGGGTCTCTGATTAGGTCTGGCCCTCCCAAGACTATCTCCTTAATTAACTCAACACCTGTGTTGGATGAAAGTCCTCATATACCTCTTCAGCATCCATTCCCCACAGAGCTCACAATGCTGCTGCGTGGCCGAGAAGGGTGCCCCCACAGAACAGGGGTGCCCTCCCCGCGGCCCACACTAACTACAAACATACAAGCAGAAGATTCCGGGGAACAGGGCTCAGCCCAACCAAGCATGCTGGAAAGGCAGCGTCCTACCCCAGGCAGAAGATCCCAGCCCTGACCCACCTGAGCGGACCTGGGAGGCACTGGGTCATGCGCACTGGAAGGATGATGACATGGTTGTTTGGCTCTGTGGTGAGGATCTGAGCGTCTAGGGCCAAGTACAGGAAGGTTTCCCACTGTGAGGAATCAGTACTGTGTGTGCAAGTAGTGTCTGCAGGGGGAGGAAGGGGAAGGAGCGGGGGGGGGGGGAAGAGACTTGTGTCCCGGTGTCTGGTGCTTACCAAGTACCTCTCTTGTCCTGACTTTCAGCTTGTTTCCCCTCCCTCTTCTAGAACAATCTCCTAACCTCCACAAATAGAGGCCACTCAGAACACTCTTTGGAAACACTGAAACGTGCGTATGGAGCGCTCTGCAGTGTGTGCTGCCAGGCTCTCCTGCCTGCCTGTGTCCTGGTGTACTGCAAGGACGGCTGTGAAAATCGTCCTGCAAGGCCATGCGCCGACGCCGGTCCACAGCAGGTCTTGGCTGCTGCTACCCTTTCACACATCTTGGGAAACTGTAAAATTGTGAGATTCTTTCAGGATTCCAGCTTGAACATGTTTATCTGAGCAAACAACTTACTAAAGTATTTCCATTCACTGCTGCTTTATAACTTTTCAAAAGAATAATCCTCAGTACACATACCTTATAGGTAAGGGAACTATCTTTTCTCAACAACAATATATGTTTATAGATGGATACATACATACATACTCATAGTTGGGTACAGATTAGCTTTTATTTTGTAGTTATTTACATTAAAAGTTTGCATATATGAAACATTAACTCATAAGCACCTAAACATGCACTAGAATGAAACCAATACCATAAAACCTAGTACTAATCATGCTTGTGTTTGTAACCTGCGCTGCTCAGGAGGCAGAGAGCTGGAGGAGTGCATGTTGAGATCAGCCAGATCAAGGCCCAGGCCAGTCTGGGCACAAAGATGAGGCTTGGATGAAAAATAACTAAAACAAAAGGAACGGAGGAATGGAGGGTTTTCTTATTTGTAAAAAAAAAAAAAAATCTTGCCTAAGGGTTCTTCCCTTGCTAGTACCGAGAAGCGCTTCCCCTTTCAACAGGATAGCCTTTGTGTCATCAAAGTCTGAGATGAGACTCTTCAGTGTTCATTTGACAGAAAAGAAAATGTTTTGCTTTTTTTTCTATTGGAAAGAAAGAGGAAGGGGTGGGCTCAATGTCCTTGAAGTCACTTCCTTCCAGTCTGGGGAACAGCTCTGCGGTGCCCTCCCACGCCCAGGACCGCCAGACAAGCGCCCTTCCCCAGGCTCTTGGATGCCCCGTTGGCCTAGCAGTGTCAGAGACATCCCAAGACATACAGAGACGTCATAGTAGTTCTCACTTTTCCCCTTTGTCATCTCCCTCCCGTGGGGGCACCAGGGCTAGAGTACAAGGTCAAGGGAGCGGCCAGCGTTCCTCTCCCGGCCCGTCCGTCCAGCGGAGGACCGGCCTCGATCAGCCCTTTGCGTTTATGTAAGTCCTTTTGTGGGATTTCTCAGCCATGATCACATGGGTTTATTTTTAAACATGTGTACAATGTAAAAGCTAAAAATACGATGCCTTTGAAGCAGACAAGAATATCTTCATAACCTCGAGGTAGACGGAGTTTCCTCAGGACGAACCACTCACCATGAACTAAGAAAAATGATGAAGTGACTAGACTAAGATTCTCAAATCCTGCTCCTCCAAAGACACAATTAAGGGACATAACAGGACAAAAATCAGAATGGGGGAAAGAGTCACTCTCCATAAGTCTGGTAGAGGGTTTGTAACCCGAAAGGACAGAAAACTCCAACAGCTCAAAAGTAATTCTGCAAATGATTAAGACTTGAACAGACAACTACAAAAAGCAGTGAAGTTATGTGACTGGCCACTGTATGCAAAGATGCTCGCGTGTCGGCCAAGAACTACTCATAACTGTGTCCAGTACAACAGCGGAGGTGTAAGAGCCTGCCAACGCACAGGGCACTGGCCTCTGAGTGGACATACTCTGGTGCTCCGTTGGTGGGAGGGGAAGGTGTTATCCCAAGGTACAACCACGCCAAACAACTTGACAGATCTGGTCATGTCTGTAATACTATCGACTCAGAAGATGAAGGTTAAGAGGACAGTGGTTCCAGGCCAGCCCAGGCAAAATAGTTCATGAGACTCAATTTCAACCAATAAAAATCTAGGTGGCACACATCTCCGTGTGAAGTACAGACAGGAGGATGGAAGTCTTGGGTGGCAGGGCGTACATGAGAGACCCTAGTAGAAAGATAATGGAAGCAAAAAGGGATAGGGTCAAGTGGTGAAGCGCACCTGCTGAGCAAGTGCAAGGCCCTGCGCTCAAACCCCACCAGAAATACATACATAGATAACAGGACTCGAATTATTTGAGATCTAATCCAAGTGAACCTACAGCCTCGTTCGCAGGTGTCTTGGTTATGTAAGCCTACTGCTTATGTAAACAATTATGAACCCCCAAAATCTATATTTAAACAGACACTTGTGAACCCAAAAAAATCTATTTCTAGATACTCAGAAGATGGGAAAACATATATCCACAGAGATTTGTATAGGAATGTTCCTAACGGACATACTTCACCATAGCCCAAACTACTAACAATCCAAACATCCACCAACATGGCAATGATTCAACTGCATATTTTTGTACAGTGGAATGCCACACAGTGACTAAAGGGAAAAAGACGATCTATGACCACACAAAGCAACCGCACACCATCCTCTTGAGTCGCACCATACACAAACCGTAGGAATCCATTTGTAGGACGTTCATAAACTGGACAACATAAGCGGCAGCCTCTTTGTGTGTGAGGCTGGAGATGGAGAGGGCGACTGTTCCAGGTAGAAAGCCCAGGAGAGAGAGAACCTGGACACGGCTGTACATCTGGAATCCCAGGAATGCCCAAGTGTGGGCTCAGGCTGGAAACGAGACTGGGTCCAAAACACAACAAGCAAGAAGTGAGGCTAGAGGTATGGCTCAAAGATAGAGCACAAACCTGCTAGTACAAGGCCAAGAGTTCAAACCCTAGTACTGCCAAATAAACCAAAATCTAAGCAGCACTTGCCTTGGGATGAGGTATCAACTTGCTATAAAGGAATAGGAGGGAACTTTCTGGAATGATAGGAATGCTGATATGTTGAGGAGACAGTACCAAAATTCCTCAAACTTCTTACCATCTGGGCATTTTGTTACATACAAATAATACTTTTAGTAAAAATAAAAATTGCGGTGGCTTGTTCTGTCCTTTAATGCTTGGCTAATAATGATGTTTAACTGGCCCTCAACTTAATTTGAAATTTACAAAAACTAGAAGCTCACTCATAATTAACCTTATTCATATTTACAAATTCTTTTCTCATTCTCCTAACTGCATAGGGATTTTTTTGGTGCTAGCTGCCAGTCAGAGAAGCAGAAAAAATGTATGAGTGTCAAATTTATGAGGAGGTTAAGTCTATATTAATGTGGCCCATCAATTATTTATAGCTCATGCGGTATATACAATGTGTCTGTTTAAAATTTCTCTTAATAAAATGATGCTATTAATCCGCTGTCAGGAGGACACGTCCTTTGCTGGGGACCCACGTTCCTTACCATTTACGTGAACTTGCAAGTGGACAGTACGCTGCCCGCAGAGCAAGTAGGAGTGCAATCGACACGGCATGAAGGAGAGCAGCCCAGTGCTGCCTGTCCTGTCTGCCTCCTCACAATCAGGCACAGATGAGAATTCACTCTACGCCTACATAGTTACATTTTTCCTCCGACACCTTCAGTTCTTCAGAATGCACAGTCTGCATCAACACAATCTATTCCCCTGACAACCTGAATCTCTCAATCACTGGGTACAAAGACACCTCTCCACACACAGGAAGCCTTCCACCTCACACTCACACACCAGCCACGCTCCTTTGCACATGTGGGTGAGTGCCAAGAGGTCAGAGAGGATTGGACTTTCTTAGCCTATTAGTATTAATGAAGCAGTCATTCTATATACTCGGGATAGTATGCGTGTTCTTTAGATATGGGTTGTTCTTGTTAAGGCTCTTTCTCCCGTTTTTGTTCATTGTTTGAGAGCTGTAAAAGTTCTCAGCACTGACAGATGACCAAGCTCTGTGAAGGCTTCCGGCGGCATGGCGCGTGTCTTTGGGGTGACTCAGGCCCCTTAGCACGCATGCCTGAGAAAGGCTGTAAGGAGGGGCTCCCATTCTAGCCAGCCCGTGAGGACAGACTGCTCCCTGACACCGCAGAGCGACTTTCAAGAGGGCTTCAGGTTGTGAACATGTGCCTCTCACCACTTGGAAGTGCCTCTCGCAGGGTGTCAGGGTCACTGTGAAACGTGGTCATCAGGCTACGCGTCTGTCTTCCGTCTCTACGCTGAGAAAGCCTCGAGCGTGAAGGTCTCATCCCATTCACTGGCCACTTACTTCCTGACTCTCTCGAGCCTCCCCTCCCCACACCAGCCTGCAATGTCCAAATTACCTCTGCAGAAATGATCCCCGCGCTCAGCTCTTTCCCCTCCGCTTACAGTACTGGATGAACTGTGTTTTTATCCTGTCGGCCAACCACCAGCTCTGTGCATCTGAGACCGTTGGTATGTATATTTGGGCTGATGATTTTGCTTTGATTAAAAACTTGGGTGTTTTTCCTAATTAATTCTTCAGGATTCAACTGCTAAGGAACCTGAATTTCATCACCCACAATTGTCAGCTTCAGGGCTCTGTCAATGCGATGGCTCCTTCAGCGTCTCTGTTACTCCTGGGCCTCCTCAGCCTGTCCCCCTGCACCCTGAAGAGCACAGCTCCGTGCTCTGCTCTCATACAGACCAAAGGAGGTCATGCTGTCAGCTGCTACACAGAGTCTTCTGTAGACAGTCAGCTATGGTTGTGGGAATATGGACGGGGGTTCATTTGCCTTCAGAGTTGTATCTTTGATAAGATTCTTGATAGAAACCTACAAGGATCCAACCAAAACCCCTGAGCCATGCTGACCTGCCCTTCTTCATGGGTTAACATTGCTCAGAATAATAGTTCCCCACCATTCCCACCCATGATTTTTTGGAACTGTATGAAGAAGCATCGCTTCAAACGGAGCATGCTCTGAATGCGCCTGTCCTACCCTGGGGGAGGAATCCTTCCTATATGAATACATATGCGTTTCCTCCGATAAAAGACCTTCCCCACCCTCTACCTCTCTCACCAAGCAGGGAACCCACTGTGTTCAGTTCCAGCATAAGAAGACCCACCAGGAAAGCTGCCTCGCTTCTGGGGCCTGTCTGCCAGCCCCTCACCACAGCAGCCAAGAGCTCCTGATAGAACTAGAGAACGTTCCTCCTTCTTCAAGGCCAAAGCCACAAGTCTTACAAAGTCCCACAGCCAAAATAACTCTGCTCTCAGTTCAGTTGTTTCCCTCATGTATTTGTCAAAGTAGAAACCGACTAATAAATGCATGGTGGGAGTGAATCAATGTTAATCTCCTGATTTTGATTCTTATATAATATAGACAATTTACCCTGAAAATTTCAGGAATAACAAGGAATCACGTTGGCAACAGACTCTGAAATAGGTCTTTGTGCCCTATTTCAATTTCACCATAAGTTTGCGATTGCTGCAAATATGCATAAAATGTTAAAATAATGAAGAGAGGAAGTGAGGGAGAAGGCAGTCATCAAATTCAACACGTTCTACAAAATTGAGAAAATTGAGGAAGGGGTAGTGGTGGGAGAGAAGGGGAAGAACGGTGAAGAAGTGATGTGGATCACAATGCATTGTCTCATAAAAGGATTTGGTGAATAACTCCTTTGTACACTACTAATTAAAAATAAATAACTAAATAAACCACAATACATTTTATTGCTTTTCAAAAATATGCTAATTGTTTTTATTAGTAGTAGTCGTACTTTTTGTATATATTTTATTGTAAAAATACTGTACAGAAGGGTTACTTTACAGTTGCATAAGTAAGGTGAGTAACTTCCTATCAAGCATTGCTACCTCCTCCTTTGTTTTTCCCCTACCATCCCTTCCCTCCCACCTCCACAACTCCTCCCTCCCCCCACCTGAAGTTGTACAAGACACTATGCTAATTGCTCTCGAAGTATAATTTTTATAGGATTTTATGATCTACCCTATTTCCTCTTCTTTCTTCCAGGAATTACCTGTGTGTTCCCTCCTATGGATTTTTCTCAGTTCTTCCATCTTCTTAAAAATTGAAGTAAAGAGGCTGGGAAGGTGGCTCAGTGGTAGAGCGCTTGCCTTGCATGCATGAGGCCCTGGGTTCGATTCCTCAGCACCACATAAGCAAAAAGAAAAAAGCCAGAAGTGGCGCTGTGGCTCAAGTGGTAGAGTGCTAGCCTTGAGCTGAAGAGCTGAGGGACAGCGCCCAGGCCCAGAGTTCAGGCCCCACGACTGGACCCCCAAAAAAAAAATTGAAGTAAAATTTTATGTCACTCTAAATCTCTCAGACTAACATTATTTTTTTCTCCACAAAGAAATAAACATTTTTGACCCCTACGAATTCCCTATGCAGATAATTTTATGCAGATAATATTCTGAAGATAATTTATGTCAAGGTTGATTAATATTTTCCTTATATACTTTCTACCGATACTCTTCTTCATTTAAGGAACAGACTTGCTGGTGGAGACAATACTCTACTTGTCACTGTGGTTTATTAGAAATCCAGAGAGACAGGCAAAAAGTAAGCATCTTATTGATTATAATGAAGATTAGTGCAATAGCATGTTTAGCCTGTCAAATTGCACTCCATTAATACTAAAACAAATGAATTTATCTTCTTTCTAGGCATCTAGAAATCTTCTGCAATAAATTTCTATTTACATGAGCTGCATAAATAATCTCAAAAGATAAATCAGAAAGATCCGTGCATTCTACTACTTTTCATCTCCCTCAGAAGCCCTTCCGCATCTTGAGCAATGGCTGCTCCTGCTAGATGACAGTTGTGGGCGCGCATGCTAAATGTTTCATTCTTCCAATAAGGGTCCCAGGTAGATAGCATGATACAGCCCACTCCACGTGGCATGGGGTAGCATCAGAAGGGCACTCTAAATTAATACATCTCATGCAGATGCCACCAAGATGGAGACTCTCGGGATGGCAAATCCACCACCCTTAATCCCTCCCTTTCTTATCTCATGGTGGTTTTGCCCTTGACAACATCAGGACCAAGTTTATCTAGAGCCACAGAAATCCACAGCCTTACCCTCCCACATTTAAAACATGTTGGGAAAGACGTGAATTAGAACTATTATACCAATATTGGACATGAAATAACCCAAAAAGAAGAATGAGTATTACCAACTTTTGAAGAAAAATAGTCTAATTCCTTCTCATGTTGTAAAAGTTGTAAAATAAAATATTAAGGATGTTTATAAAGTGGCTATCATGTCTAGATTACTAATTGCCAAAACTACAATGTAATAGATCGATGCACTGAATTTATTTTGATGACTAGTTTTATCATTAGTTACCCAAGATGTGTTGGATATCTTCTTCTGCATGCCAAAAACCATAGTAAGGAGTGGAGAGATCAGGCAGATAAAGAAGAACTCTGTTTCTGTGGCCCATCTAGATCAGAGATCTAAACCAGAGATCCCAGAAGACATGTACTAAGAACTCAGCACAGCTCAGCACCACCTGGTGACAGCAACCTGGTCCCCCAGCATGGCGACAGTGCAGAACTGGGGCGACCAGCCTGGTTTCAGTACGAGGTGATGCCAGAGCACTGGGGGGCAACGGGCCGGTATCTGTGCAGCACAGGGCCCGTGCCACGTGGGGAGATGGCAGCATAGGTCAGCACCACAGGGGACAGAGGAGATGCGGATAGTGCAGCGTGGTCCGGGCCAGGAGGCGCAGGGAGTGAGCATGCTCCAGGAGTGTGTGCTCAGGGGAGAGCTCAGGGAGAGGACACCTGCGTCCCCCACATCCCCGCGCCCCACATGCCCTGCGCCCCATGTCCCCACTCCGCGTGCCCCCGTGTCCCACACCCAGAGTCCCCCATCCCCTGCGTCCTCCATGCCCTGCATCCCGCATCCCTCATTCCACATCCCACATCCCCACATCCTGCATCCTGCATCCCTCATTCCACATCCCACATCCCCACATCCTGCATCCCGCATCCCCACATCCCGCATCCCGCATCCTGTATCCTGCATCCCGCATCCCTGCATCCCCGCATCCCACATCCTGCATCCTGCATCCCACATCCCGCATCCCGCATCCCGCATCCCACATGCCCACATCCCTGCATCCCGCATCCCGCATCCCACATCCCACATCCCACATCCCGCATCCCACATGCCCACATGCCCACATCCCTGCATCCCGCATCCCACATCCCGCATCCCACATCCCGCATCCCGCATCCCACATCCCGCATCCCTGCATCCCGCATCCCACATCCCGCATCCCGCATCCCGCATCCCACATCCCACATCCTGCATCCCTGCATCCCGCATCCCACATGCCCACATCCCTGCATCCGCATCCCCACATCCCGCATCCCACATCCCACATCCCACATCCCGCATCCCCACATCCCACATCCCGCATCCCGCATCCCACATCCCACATCCCTGCATCCCGCATCCCACATGCCCACATCCCCACATCCCCGCATCCTGCATCCGCATCCCCACATCCCACATCCCGCATCCCGCATCCCACATCCCACATCCCACATCCCGCATCCCTGCATCCCGCATCCCACATGCCCACATGCCCACATCCCCACATCCAGCATCCCCACATCCCACATCCGGAGGCTGACTCGCAGCCAGGGCAGGCAGCGGACGGCCGCTGTCTGGTTTGAGTCTGGTGGCAGCCCACCCCAGCTCCAGAGGGTGAAGATGGAGCCCAGGACCCTGCACACACGGTTCCACTGCAGCCCTTTGAAAAGGAGCTCCCTGAGTTAGCCTGAACTCCAACAGTGCTGTCACCGAGAGCTCAGTTGGCTTGTCCTTACACTACCTGAAATGATCTCATGTATACAGTGGCTTACATGCTCACCGTCACAAGATCTGCTGGTCTATACCACTTCTCAATAAATACTGATTCATTAATAGAAATACCTTGTATTTTATGTGATCCCCGAGAGTCCCTAAAAGATTCATGTACGTCTTTTTAAAGACAGCAATTTATGTTTAAATTCTGGAGAAAGCATGTTAAAAAGCTTTTGAAAGGCTTTTTAGATGGTAAAGAAACTGATGCCAAAGCTAAAAGCTATATGTCTCTGATTCATCTATTTGAATGCAGGCCAGAAGTATCTAAAGTGAACTCTAAATCTGGAGTATGGAAGTTATCTAACATTGTGCAGGTGCAAACGAGTCAACACTCGTGTTCCCGTGTTAGGGTCTGCGGGCCTGCACGCCCGTCCACCCTGTTCACAAATGCACTCCTGGAACAGGTGTGAGGCTCCATGATCACAATGCCCACCCCCGGCTTCCCACAGTACATGGCATTTCTGCACTTCCTTGTGAGGAATGTCAGGACTGGACAGAGGGTGAGTTCCTCACCTGCCCGGTGATTGACAGACTCAGCATGTGACTATCTGGAGGCTTTGTTAGGCCTTTCCAACATGGTTCACACCAGTACTCTCCCAGAGACCAAGGTTAGAAACACACCTTTGCTAGTGACACTTCCATTAGGTGAAATAAGACATCCATGAGACTCAACACTTCCAAATCAGGGACAGTACTCGGCTCTTTTACTGGAAGTACCAAGACACAGTCAACTTAGCACAAAGCCAGGCACAGAATCAGGGAAACGCCCTGGAAGGAGGTGAGTGAAGTCCAAGGCCTGGGATTCACCCAGCTCTCCCTGCCTGGAGCAGCCTGTGAGGAAAGGTCTTGAGATTCCTCACGTCCAGATTGCTTTGAGAGGACACGGTGAATGCTCTCGGCCATTTCCTGTGACAAGTGTGTGTCTCACAGCCATGTCCCCTGCGTCAGTGCCTTCACAGCACACCGTGATCACAGGCCTGGAGACTGGAAGCTCCTTCAGATCCTTCTGGCCGGGCTGAACACACCCTGGAAGGATCCGAAGGAGGAAGTCTGAGAAGGGCAATGTGTGCAGAGTGACCCGCTGTCTCCTAGTTACCATCTCGTCTGAGTCTGGTGACACACTGGCAACCTGGAGGAGCGGGTTTATAACGTACTGACACAAAGCCGCCGAGGACAACAGAAGCCTAAGGTTTGTCAGCCCATCTCCTGAGGCTCAGGCAAGCTGCAGGAGGGGAGGCAGTGAGGGGTCTCCTGTCTAAACATCTTCTACTGGTTCCACAGGTGAGAGCCGGCAGAAAGTGGCCCAATCTGTTTCAGGTCCTGGAGGGAGGTGATGTGTGGGACTTCCGGTCTCCAGAGGGCACTGGGGCAGAGCACAGATTGCTGGCAGTCCGAGCTTGGGGTGCTGCACCCGTGTGCATTCTTCAGAAGCAAACAAAGAAGGCAGAGGAAAGCCGGTCAGCCCAAGGCCACCCAGAGAAGCACCCTACAGCGGGAGAGGCAGGCGCAGGCTCACGCCGGGAAGGGGAAGTAGCAGAGCAGCCAGGCAGCAGACAGCATCATCGCTAGTTCTGGTCTTCCCGTCCTGTCCACAGTGACCAAGAGGGACCAACTCACCTGTCCGCACTGCTTTCAACCGAACGGCATGGCGGCTGAGATGGATGCTGCTGAGATCCCTTCCTGCTCCAAACTCTCACGACACGCTGCAAGCCTTGCTGACATGTTTCCCTGTCAAGTCGTCATCAAGCTGACAAGAGTTCTCTAGGAACAAAAAAAAAAGTTGCTAAAGTCTCTTACCCTTTTAGGGAAAAAAAATAATGTTTCCAAAAATAAGGTGTTCCCTTAAATAGTCATCTGGCTGTCTTCGTGAGCAGCTGAAAGTGTCACTTGAGAGTTAATGGAAAAGAGTCCATCAAGAGGCTTCATCGGTATTCCCAGCACCCCCTCCACCACCGCTGGCAACGCACTCATCACCAGGTGCACAGTGGCAGTACAGACCCTCTGCGTCGGTGGGGTGATTATTGTGGGGAACCCCTCCCCTAGGTTGTGCTAGTGTGCGTGAAGAGAGGTCAGCAACGTAACAACTGTCACAGGACTGCAGCCCACCTTACAAACCGCCTTCAGCCGAAACACGAAGCGCACACACGGGCGGGGGCGATTCAAGCCACAAACTGACCAACTGCGTCCACAAGTCACCGGCGCCAGCTCTGACACGCAGAATGAGTCTCTGGGTTGCAGGAGACGCCCGAACGTCTCCTGTGGAAGCCGGGTCCTGCGGATTGCTCATCTGAACAGCGCAGTGCGAGGCTGGGGGCAGCAAAGCTCCTCCATGCGGAGCAGCCACGCAGTCCCAGTCCGACTCTGGGTGGAGCAGCGTCCTCGCCTGGCTCGATTTTCCTCCTCTCATTTCAGACCGAGAGATGTCTTCCAGGGGTTTCATCTCAGAGAAGAATTTCAAGGCCAAGGCCAAGGCCTCCTCACCAGAGCCCGGGGGAGTCAGAAGCCCGCCTGCCATTGCTGCCTCAACACCTCAAAAGGGTCCCAGAGCCCATGGGCTCCAAACCCTCACCCGTGGCAGGGCTGTTGGGGAGTTTCCATTAAAAGAGCTACTGACATTTCAGCAGGAGTGTATCCCTCATGTGGTGTTCTAACCACAAACACAACAGAAACCAGAAATGGAGGATCTGGGAGTCACTTCTCCAGGTTGAGGGTGAGCCGTGGAGGGACTGGGGTGGGAAGGGGTCGGGGCGGTCTCTGCCCGTCCACCGCCTCCTTGCCTGCGATGCCCACGCAGAGGAGACCACGGCTGCCCCGGAGAGCGAGGTGCAGCGAGCCGCTCGGCCAGCCAAACCAGGAGGCCCCACCGCAGCCGCAGGAGCCCTCCAGCCCCTGCCGCGCCCCACCGTGTTCCAGAGGAGGTGGATTCAGCTGAGTAGCCGGTGTGACTCGGAGCCTGGACCAGCACCATGCTGCTTCACTCAAGGGGAAAGATTCAGAAGATGGAGGGGTGAGGAACAAAGGAAAGAATGTGTCTCCCCTCCGCTAAGAATGGGACGCGCAGCCACGGCTCAGCACATGCCATGGAGAGGAGGAATCGGGTCCCCGAGGCTGGGTCACCAGGACGGCCTTTGCATCAGACCAGGAAGAGCCACCAAAGCCAGCACACAGGAACTGGACCGAGAAACCCACCCTGATACCCACCCAGCTCCCACCTCACTTGCCAGAATATGGCCTAGGAGGACAGAAGGAGAATGACCTCGAGTCTGCCACTGCCCGCCCTTGAGTCTGCCACTGCCCGCCCTTGACAAAACGACAGAGCAGACGGCCTTGGCATCCGCGGCGTCCAGTCTGTAACACCGCGTTCCTCCGGCTTCCTCTGCACTCAGTCAGTCTCCACAACCGACGGGCACAGATTGTAACCCGCCAGCCTGCCTTAAGACCTCCACCTACTTTTAACCTGCCCTTGAGATGTGAGCTCAGAAAAGACTTGACAAAATCTGCTCACAGACGCTACTGCCGGTCACTGCTGAGTGCTGCCCCACCAAAGGGAGGCATTTGTGTCTTAAGACCAAGTGTACCCTGAGCTAACACAGAGTTCCAGGACTACAGGCATGGGGTGTAGCTCCCAGGCATGGCAAACATCTCACACAACAGTTATCTCTTGCCAGCAGTAGCACAAAGGTTTGCTCCATGAATCTTTATCCCCACTCACATAAAATTCCACTTACCTCGCCTCATTACAGGGCTGTAACCAAGACAGCCGACAGATTGAACTTCTTCGGTGTGTGTGTGAGTCAGTCAGTCATGGATATTTATCGACCATTCTCTCTTTAATGTGAATTCAGTCAAGAGGATGGAATCCACTCAAGTTCACCCAACAAAAGTAAGGACTCAGAGGACCCCAATTTCTGTTAGTGAAGCCTATTCCAGACAGTGGAAAACCTCCAAATAACTTATTTATCTTTCTTCCAAGAGCAATTAAAAGGAAGCAAAACAAGTTGGAAAGCAGAGGCTCAAACGTAGAGGTAATTTATCCAGACTTCCTCCTCTTTAAGGATAATAAAAGGGAGTAAATCCTAAGCTAAGCAGCATCAACGGCAGAGAGTCTTTCAAGATTTATTTTGCTCTAGATTAGCAAAGATTAAATCATGCAGTGATTCATTTTAAAATACCATGATTTCAGCACTGCGTATGTTTAAAACATTAGTTTTTTCCTTCAACCTAAAACAAAGCACATAATGCCATCATTTGTTCTACAATAATGCTTAGATTTCCCCAATCTCCTCCACAGCTGAGCAAGAGCTTTCTGTATAAGACACAACTTCTGCATCTGCAAAGCAAGTAAATTTATTCTTTAACTATATGGAAGGAGGAAGTGCCTGATTTTGCAAACTAAGAACTCTGCATGAATTAAGTAAGAGTTGTCCAAGAATCACCTGCATATACAAAACTAGGAGTTCTGTGATTAAATCAAGAACAAAACTGCAGGGGTCTGGCCCACCTCACTTCCTCTGAGCTCCCTCCCTCGATTCCCAGCCATTCCAGCTCATGGCTCCTTGCTGCCGCCTGACCACGCTGCCCCCAGGCCTGGGCCTCAGAGGAGGCTGGGCAAGGAAAGCAGAAGACTTGCAGCCACCCAGCTCAATCCTGAGAGGATCCAAGTCCTGGGAGGGGCAGGGCTGGTCCTTCCCCAGAGACCTTCCAAGAGGATTCCATTCCATTCCTGATGCCACCGACAGTTCCAAACACAGGCTTTCAACAAATGGTAATGGAATTGAATGTGTTTCCCTCACACACACACACACACATACATATACACACATATGTATCTATGTGTAAAAATATATGTGTATTATGTATATTATTTATGTATTATCATATTATATTGTGTTGTGTATGATATGTTGATATATGTATATTGTAATATGAAGCCATACAGTCAATCATGGGTATGTGGTGAGTTAAGATGATTACAAATGTATTTTATATCATTTTTCCAAAAGCCCTCAATATTATATATATCTAAAGTCCTACCTCTTCACAGCCACCTAATTTCTCTTCTGTACGTTATCCTGAAATTAAGTGTATATTAATTCTGCGTAAGATTTTTCTGCTCTTACAATTTGCATAATGATACAGATTATTATTTTTACATTTGTATATAATAATAATTGTTTTTCCTTAAAAAAAAAGATGATTACAAATGCCAAGTGTAGTCCATGTTGTGTGTGTCCGTTGGACAGGAGGCCTGGTGTGACTCTGTCCATACATATCTCAGATGCTCAGCTCTGACATACATGGACCCTTAGCACATGGTTGATTTCCCCCTCCAGCCCCACAAGACTTCCCACAGCTCCTCTTCCAAGACTGCGACTTCAGCCTTCCTCCCAGTGCTTGCTCTATCTGACCCTATTCTACAGCAACGAATGCAGTGACATTCAGTTTCCTTACCAATGGTCCACTGTCACTTGCTGAGGTTAGAAGACTGAATAGACAAGTACATGACAGCTGGACTCTGTGATGACAGGTCACCGACCCGCCTTTTCCTCCCCATCCAGCCCACACAGCAGTGCCTTGTCCTGGAAGCTGAGACCAAAAGCTGAGCAAATGCCACCTCTGTGGGGGCCTGGAATCGGGGCTTGGTGGTGTCTCGCCAGCCTAGCAAGCTTTAGGCCCTGGTTCAAACCACAATAGCTTAAAACTTTAAAATAATCAATTAATAATTTAACTGTGTTTCTTACTTCTTGTGTGACTCTCGATTTTTCTCTCCTTTTCCTACTGTTTCTTCTTCTTGATGAACGAGGCCCAAGAGAGTGGGGTGGCAGGACTTATTTCCTGTCACCTCTTCACCCAGATGCTCCTTTCTCAGGCTGATGGAAAAGTACAGCTTTCCCTGAGGATTGCTTCATTCATCATTATCGTCCTCCTTGCTGCCCCTGGGCTTTTCTGTTGTCAGCAACGCTGGGCCTCCTCTCAGCACTTAACCTTAACCAAAGACAGAGAGCGAGCCGGCGACCTGGCTTACTAACACATCAAAAGGCACTTAAGAAACGACTTTTTCTCCTACAGTCTGCAAAGGTCTCTGGGTGAGGAAGAGACATTTTGGCACTAGGTACTTAGATGAACAGAGTCCTGCCCACGCGTGTGTGCGCATACACGCACACACACACACACACACACACACACACACACACACAATTGCAACCAAACACCTCTCAGCAGAGGACAACACTCCATCCGTGTTACCATGTGGCTGAGATTTACTTTGTTCTCTAGGACAGAGTCACCATGGCACCCGCAGCCCTGAGCCCACAACACACATGGAATAGAACAGCACACCGCTGAGCCTGAAAAACTAGTCCCAGGGCTTTTTCATTGAGGTATGTTACTTTTTAACCCTTAGGGGAAAAAATGCTGGTATGGCCCAGCTCCATTAGCTGGAGAGGACTGCGTGCACTTTGAACCCCAACCAGGAAGTTCTTCTTTCCCTCTGCATTGACCCCCAAAGCTGCAAAAGGAGAACAAGAGTCAGAGGCCAGACTGGCACAACAGAGAGAGCACGCTGTTCATCCTTTGGTTTGGGGGTGGGGGAGGTGGGAGGGGCAGTCCTAATGACTCTCTCTTCAACCCAGGGTGTGTGAGTGTTTATGTCAGAAGTCCACAGAAGTCAATGCAATGTTTTTCAAATAAATAAAAGGTAGATCTCTTATTTTAGAATATGATGTTAGTCGTTTGCAGCAAAATTTTGGGTCCTTTTTCATAGAGTCCCACTGTAAAGAACCTGACTCCATATTATTGAGAGATCGATGGCTGGTCCAGTTGTTCCCAACCTGACAGAATATAAAGACTTTATATCGCCACCTGACGACATAGAGACTCCACATCAAGGACAGCAGGTAAACTGTGCAGTGCACTCACAAGATCATTCTCCAGGAGTGTGCCGTTCACTGCTGCAAATTATGGTGCTGAGGACAGAGACCAGAGGAAGTTTATGGACCATGTGATTTCCCTCGTATCCTCCTAAACATTTTCCATGCCCAAAAGCATCATACAACAAGGAAAGCCTATTAGGTGACAAATGATACACTAGAAGAGAATTTCATGGAAAGTTAGGCACCATCTATCTGAAATAGCTTAAATGCAATCCTTTGAAAGACAAGGAAGGTGAACAGATGAGTTATTAACATAACTTCCCACAGTGCAACATATACACCATTCTAAGTACCTGAGCAAATGGATGGCATGCTTTTGTGAGATTGTTCTGGTGGGTATGCCTACCCGTGTCTCATTTTCCCTGCAGTCTAAATGCCTATGTCTCCGATGTGTTTGTCCATTCTGTTGTTGACGGGCTGCTCCCAATATTTCACCAAGCTGATGTCACTATGAACACAAGGCCCAAGTACAACTTTTACTAAAGGGTTCAGGGCTGAAATGGATAGGTCAGAGCACACCTATTGCTCTGATGTAAATTGATTGGAAAGTGTATGTGCCATGTCTTGCACGTATCACCAGGATATTAAGCATTCCTGTCACTCCTCAAGTTCACCAAAATAGAGGACCAGTGGAATTTCTCATTGTTGCCAATCTTCTGGATGTGAGATTGTTTCATTGGATGGATACATACACAGATTCACTTTTTAAAAAAATCAGCTAGTGTGATTTAATGTTAGTGTACTGCACAAGTTGTCATTTATAAGATTAGCAGTTCATTGGCAGTCTTTCCAACCTCACTCCCTTACCAACTCTAGATGTTTCTTTCCATTTAAAGTTGTAAATTCAAAATACCAGCCACAGTTACATGCAGACCTGAGTTAGAGATCTTGTAAAAGCAAATACTTTATCAACACATTTCTAGATTGGTGATGAGTACAGCTTTGGGTCACATTCCTAAATATTCTTCATGAATAGTAAAACATCTTGTACATATTATGGGTTTCCCCCTCTTGGAAGAATGCCATTCTTTGGATATAGTCAACTCACAATCACGTCTGGAGGTAACAAGAAAAACACTCTTTGATCTGCAAGGGAGCTGAAGCTTAGACAGGTCTGATACCCCTCAGGTAATTTCTGCAGGTCAAATGGCAATGTTTAAAATAGAAACTAAGTGTCATGGCCCCCCGCCCCATGGAGTAGACAATAGCCACTCCCCAACAAGCATCAGTTTTCAATCCTCTCTCAAAAGAAACAGGGCTGTTATACAGCCCATCTAATCTTCTTGCCATAAACACAAACTGGCAGAATCGATAGCCTTCTTGCTATGAACATAAACTTGCACAAAGAAGGTTTATAAATTACCCTAGTCTCATCTTTCATTTCTTAAATACGCCAGAACAAAATACAGAAGGTGGAACTCTTAGACCACAAACTATTTAGCTACAGCGCCACAATAAGACCCTGTGTTTTCTGAAGCCTGGCTTCCTTCACATAAAACTACCTGTATAATCCACATGGCATCCTGACCAGACCAGCCTTGTGCAATGAACACTCATAAGAAAAAGCCTTGGTTCTCCAGTCAGTTCTACATAAACAGCACTTAATGAAAAAGGCCAAAGAATGTCTCCCTAGTGACAAAAATAGTACACAACCAAAGGGGTTTGTTTGTTCGTTTGAAATCTACTATTTGGATTGCTTATAACTGCATAAGTAAAATGATATGGAATAGCACAAACTCAAGCTAGCAGACGATATGACACAGCGACACTATGCCAAATGCTGTCAAGGTCCTAAGAACAGATGTTGAGGTGAAGAAGAAAAATGAGCAATTTCTTCAGCACCTTTTATGTGGGTGGGGCTCCTCTCTCCTTTAGTTCCTGTGCTCTGATTTGTATACCCACTGATCACGTGACTACTCAGAAGGGCTCGTCCCATACCCACAGGAAATAATAGAGTTTGATTCTAATCCCCTTGCGCTCTGTTGTGTGCCATTATAATCTGGTACAAAGAGGGTTTGGGATTTGCTTGATTTTTGCTAGTGGTAATGCAGACATTCAGAATAACTTGAAGAAGATTGAAAGATGTATAAAAGTAAAAACCCACCATCACACTACCCACAGAGTTCTAATATTCTCATGGGGGCGAGGGTGGGATTATGGAGGTTTCCGGTCCCTGGGACCACAGGCAGCTCCTCCTCCCAAGGCAGCTCCTGACCCTGTATGACGCTGCACAGGGCAGAAGTGAGGCCATCTGCCTGGCCTGGACAGATCCAGCAGGTCTACCTGTCAGAGCTCTGGCAACCCTGGGATTGGGCAGTATGCTTGTCACTTAGAAACACTCTTCATTTTCATTTTCTTTTCAAAAATGTACTGTAAAGCTGATGGACATGGGTTACAGTTATAAAAGTCAGCTGATGAGTACATTTCTTTTTGAACAGTGTCACCTCTTCCCTTATTTTCTCCCACTTTTATTCCCTTCCCGGCCCTCTTCCCCCACAAGTTGTATAGTTCATTTTCTACACAGTGTCTAGTGAGTGTCACCTCTGCATTTGTTCACCCTTTGCCCCACCATTTCTGTGCTCCCCTTAACCACCACAAAACAGATAAACTTACATTCAAGACAAAAGGTACAGAAGCCAAAAACAGTAACAAGGGGAACACAATAAAAACACAGAAAGTAAAATTTTAAAAACCCCTTGTTTCCATTTCCTGGAGTTCATTTCGATATCATTTTATAGGATCATACGCCCAGAGCAACTAAGCCTTTTTTCAGTGACCATAAGGTCTTTCCCCAGCGGAATGGGTCGAGGCCGCTGAGCAGTGCGGTGGCGCCGCATTCTCACTGTCATCCGTGACACCGTACACAGCACCCTTTCACACGTGTGCATGTGCACCGGCATGTCCCCAGCTCCTCTGGATCAACTCTGGACGTGTGACTGGAGCATCACAGCATGAACTTCATTTATTCTGGTCAAATCATGCTCAACGACCATCGTCCCCGTTACCGATCCGCCCTCAGTGAAGGGCTCCAGATCCACACGGCATCTAACACTGCCGGGCACTTTCTGTCCTTCTCTTCCAATTGGTCGTATTTTTAAAAAGGAGGCTCTCATAATTGTTTTAATTTTCCCTTCGTCCGTGTGCGTTAGATCTTTCTTTGAGAGTGGAAGGCACCCACACTTCCTGCCTCTCCCTGTGCTGCTCCCTCTGTCGCGTGAAAACATCATACGTAATATCTCCTGACAGCTAAGGTGAGATGGACAGGGCTACCATGGAAAACACGCGATGGAGAGAGGGTTTTTAATATGTGGATGACAGGGGTAATTCTATACTAGTGCCTAAAGAGCCACAAGCAAGTTTTTCTGACAAGGAATTTCACAATCCATTGATTTAAAATGCCATGGATGGATGGTGACGTTTCTAGACCGTTTGTACTTGTCACTCATGTGTGTTAGCTAGGTAGATAGAATACTGCACACCACTTCCTGAGCAAAACTAATGCTGATGAGATAATTCAGCCCAATAAAATCTGAATTGAGCATTTTACAACTATAAAACTTCAATAATAAAACTTAATTCTCTAATGCTTCTTCCACAAAACTTAATTCTAATTAAGTAAGACATATCTAGCCCCCAGCAGCATTGATAGATGAAAAAGTTGTTTTCCCCGCTAAAGATGAGCAAATATCAAATAAAGAGCAGATCTGAACAAATATCATTCTTAACCTGAATGCCTTAAATACAGAAGTTTGAAACAACTCCATCAAACTATCAGTTTAGTTTGAGTCATTTAAAATCTAACACAAATCAGGGGAGAAAGCCATGGCTACTTAAGTGATGGAGCCACTCTTAGAGTGACTGCTTGGAGAAAGTCACAAATAGAACTTTAGAAGTGAGTTGCATTTTCCAAATCACTACTGAGAAAAAAAAAAGCAAGCATTTCCAGCTGGTGTCTCAGCTTCTTGCTCCTTTGCTTGCCTGCCGCTTTCCTGGGAAGTTCATGAAGAACATCCCCTGGGTTCCTCTGTTCCCTCTTCCTTCAACTACTCTTCTGTGTTTATGGGCTGTGGTCCTTGTAGACACCAGTCTTTACAGTAGCCTGAGGTCAGTGTCATGAGTCCCAGCTGACAAATGAGGTGAAGCAACTCATCCTGATATGCATCATGAACTCCCCTCTTCAGATAACTCTAACGGGTAACCCAGGAAGCTCTGAATCTCCCAAATTCTCCCTGTGCCCCAGATCCATGCTCTTCCCACCCCACAATAGACTGCCTCTTGAGTGTCACCCACACAGTGACAGGCTGCACCCCAGCCATGGTCTCTCCCCTCCCCATAAATCTACCACACAACATCCTTCGCGCTGTCTGGTATCACCGGTGGCCTTCCATATTGTCAAATGTGTGCACGGCGTGTGCAGCAAGCTGTGATCCAGCCTGTGTCAAACGGTGAGGGTGCAACCACGCACAACTCTCTGTCAGCCCGGACCCCTCTGTGAATCACTGTCTAGCTGGGAAAATGGAAAAGTACACCAAGGTAATTTTTGTACGGGGTGACCTGAAAGAACAGGAAAGGATACACACGGAGCTCAGGCTGTGGCCCGGAGGGATGTGGATAGCAGAGACGGTCACAAGTAAGATCCTGACCTAGATTTGAAGATGATGAAAATTGGTACCACGGAGGTTAAAGCAGCAGCGTGCACAGAACGCAGAGACAGACGCGCCTGGCCAGAGGGGAGAGCTGAGCGAAGACAAAGCAAGGTAGGAAACACAAAGGGAGACAAGAAAGGGCATCAGGAGGTGGAGGTACCTGGCTCTCTCCTCTTGTTTTGGGCACAGCAATGGCCTGCCAGCCTTTTGCTTCTGTTCCTTTTCCGTCCTTCGGTTGTCACTCACTCCTCACACACGCACACCTGATCACCTGGCACCTTGCCTGGGAGCGTCCGCCCCGCCCCCTCAGACGCCAGATACTACGCCGAGGTCTGACAGGCCCCTTGCCTCTGGGTGGACCCCATCCTCCCCTCAGCGCCCCTGAGCCCCGTGGGACACGTGTGCAGCTTTCCTGCCTCAGCACTACATGGCTCTCAGCTGCCTCCACTCACACGCTGGCGTGCACTGCTTCACAGATGAACACTGCCAGACAGCAAGTCACCCAAACCCCCCATGGGGAGAAGTCAGGGACCTTTGTCCTTAGACTTGTGACACAGAGCTGAAGAGCCCAGCACCCACAGAGACGGCAGACTTGGCAGAACGGAGGTCAAGTTTGCCAGTCACAATAAATGTTCTTAATTCTCTGCCCAGGAAAGCGTTCGTGTGAACAAGTCCGAAAATACCCTACCTTGTATAACTAAATACAGCAGATCCACACCTGGGTAAGTACACAACCAAAACAACCACAGCCAAGAAACGAACCAAAAAACAACGTGGATAAAGATTTCTGCCCTGCTTGTGGGCAAGAGGGCACAGGGGAACAATACCATCCTCAAACCAAGGAAATCTTTGTGGGAAGCCCATAAATGTTATTCACACAGGAAAGCTCTTTAGGGGCAGATACCTTACCTGAGCATGCTCATTTGAGAGAGACTCATTTGAGAGGCATGTTTGAACAGTTGAAAGGGTGTACAGAATCACCTCTGGGCATGTACCCTCCAAAAGGGTTGTAAATGATGGCAAGCTAAAGACCCTTTGGAAGTGCGTTAATATAGGAGTTTTCCGCTCTGGTGCCCGCCTGACTTAGCAGTTAACACTTCAGGCTACAGCTGCCCCAACGGCGCTCCCAGACCAGCTATGAGCCATTCTGTCCCTGGAGAGTTCTAGCTGGGCACTGGGCACCGCCCAGATTGCATGTGGTAGAGAGAGCGTGTCTTGCATGGCCTGCCCCTGCCCTTCCCGGCGCCTTTCCAGAGCACACAGCTTGCTGCTCTTCTCAGCTCCCAGGTGGCTTTCCCTCACGTCCAGGCTCATGTGAATATAGCGCACTGTGGATCCATGCAGAGGGGGTGAGGGAGACACACACACACACACACACACACACACACAGGCTTCTTTGGGGGTTGCTTTCCTGAGTTCCCAGCCTCAACTGGCACTTCGGGTCAGGACAGCCCACAGAGGGAGGGAAAGGAACATTCTAGAAGACAGGAGCTGGACCTTGGAGTCCGACACCCTCCATGTCACATCATACCACGGTCATAATGTCACCGTCAGCTACCATCTAACACTGTGACCTTCCGCAGCCTATTCCTGACCATAGAAGAGCAGCGCCCGTTCTCGAGCGAAGCTTTGAGGCAAACATGGATAATTACATCATCTGAAGGTGTGTAACAGCCATTGAGCCCTCTTGGGCTCCTCCAGGAAGCTCTGGGGTCCCATTAGCCAAATGGAGAACAGCAGAGTCTCCTTAGGAGCATTCTCAAAGTCTTCAAAAAGAACAAAGGGACAGTCTTTGGCTTTCATGTAATCTAAAACACACTGGGAGGGGGATAAGAGGATGGAGAAAACACATTTTTGATAAAATCAAATATCAGACAGAGGAGAGAAAACCGATCAATACCTAACTGCCAACTTGGACTCTGCTTCTGATTGTCCTAATACACCAACTCATTTTTACAGGGAGATCAAATTAGCCTCAAAGGAAATGGTATCCTGTTACTGCTGTATTAATACCAATCAAGTTCTTCAGAAATTGATAGCTCAAAAAGCTAGAACAATTTCAACTCTATCATTTGGCTGGAAGCTTGCCAGACACGAAATGTCCTCAATTACTGCAATTCTGTTTTCTTGTTTGAGTCTGAAATTACACTGCTGACACCCCTTGAGTGACAGAAAAGTCCTGGCTAGGCTGGCAGGGCTCTTCCCGTCGGAAGGCTGGTGACGGCAGCTGCGGTCTTTCTGAGTTACACAGCGTTCAAATGTTCCCATTCTGGCCAGAACGGCTCCGGTGTCTGTTGTTCTGATTGCAATATTGTCCCGCAGGACGGAGTGATGATTAATCCAAGCTGTCAAGATGACTCTTGTAACTCTCAGTAGTTGAAAAGCCCACCCCAAGACAGAGATCTGACGGCAGATGTGGAAGGAGAGGTTAGCAGCTTGCCCCTTCCACAGTTCAGCCATGTTTAAGCAGAATGCGTTAATATCTCTGGGCTGCTGATGCTTCTCGAAAACTCTCCGGGGGAGGGGACAGTCAGTCACAGTTGCTGTGTTCTCAAGGGTCGCACAGTGGCTGATTTTGGCAAAAATCACCCACTCACCAGAAAAGTAGCACATTACCAAGGAGCCTGCTCAGTCCCTCTCTCTCCTTCCCAGAATTCTTTGCTAGGTAAGGGGTGGGCCAGCGCACACATGTGACTTAAATCTGCCTACCAGGATTTTCTTTTAACCCTGGAAATGTATGTGCTAATTAGCTTAATCAAACCATCTCTCAATATAGAGATAAAGCAATCATGTTAAGCACCATAAACACATACAATTTTCACATCAAAATAAATAATTTTAACAGGAGGAATAAATTCAAAGGACTCACAGTACAGTGTGGTGATTATACTTAATTACGATGTATCCTAGACATCAAGATCTCTAAGACATCTCCCCTCACTGGGGAGAGGAGCTGGAGCACAGGCCCTGGGGACATGGGGGAGGGGAGGGGAAGGTGAACAGCTATTGGCTCTGATGCTTTGGAGAAATCTAAAAGGGTCACATGGTACTATGACTCTGGCTCACCGGTTTCTTCTATCAGCATAGGAGAAGTGTCTCAAATGCATCTTTGCGCACACAGAGCCCAGAACATCTGGTGGAGTGGCTGGTGCGTAAGCCTAGGTGACTGTCCTTCGGGTTAGCTTGTATGGCTGGGGCAGAAACCATCCAATGTGCATGCTTGGAAATCGGTACAGCTCCACACAGAAACCAGCAGTCAGCAGTCTCCAAGCCCCCTTTTACAAGAGAAAACGAAGTCAAATTAGGAGAGCGGATCTCTTCTTTATTCATCTGTATTCCTTCAAATGATAAAATCAGCCTTGCATGTGAGTCGCTGTTCTCAGTACTGAGGAAGACTATTTAAACCAGGTCTCTGGGCTCCCACTGTAATCTGTTGGAGTGGGGACTCATTTTAAACAAGTAAACAAACAAAATGGCCACCACTGAATGAGTAGCAGAAATACCCAGCAGAGCCTGGGGACTGGGGACAGGGGCCTCCTACATTGCACTCTTCCCTAAACAGGAGCGCTCTCTTTGTTTTGTTTTCATTGAGTATCCTCTCAGCTCCTTTTCAGTTTCCTCTACCTTGGGAAGAAGATCTAAACCAACTGAGAACTCAGTTAACTCAGGTTAACTTTCCTGACATGTAAATGTTTTCCCTTGCTTTATTCCCTTGCTTAAAAGTGCTGTGTCAGCTGTGTTGGAAATGAGCTGTACAACTTGGCAGGGAGGAGAGGGGGGAAGGAAAGAGGGAGAAAAATGAGGGAAGGGTAACAAGTTCAACAAGAAATGTACTCACTACCTTATTTAGGCTTAACAATGAAATTTAAATTTAAAAAATCATTTTAAAAAGTGCTGTGTCATTTCCAGCTCTCTGCAGAACACGACAGAGCCCACGGTTTGGTCCACCCCTTTCTGTCAGCCCTCTGCAGAACACGACAGAGCCCACGGTTTGGTCCACCCCTTTCTGTCAGCCCTCTGCGGAACACGACAGAGCCCACGGTTTGGTCCACCCCTTTCCGTCCGGTGAGTATCTGGCTGTGGAGGCACCCTCATCACCCCACCTAACCTGAGGCAGCGCTGTTACCCCAGCCAGATTTCCTCTGCTTCCTTCTCCCTCCCATCCAGCATCAGCAGAGGGTCACCTTTGAAGACCCGGGTTGCATGGCTGGTTTGTCTTTAGTACTTGTTATTTGCTCAGTAAACATGAGCTTCTTCCTTCCTGGCTGGAAGAAAATGTGCCTATAAGTCTCCAAAACTCCCTTATGGTGTTAATCTGGCTCTGCCTTGTATTATTGTTTTGTAGGAACAAGCCATGCTTTCCATCTGGATTCTTATTTCCTTGGAAGAACAACTTGTCTTATTCAACCATTTCCTTACAGTCCGGTACAAAAGGAGGTTCAATGAATATTTGTCTGATAGATAAATTTGGTGAATGAAGAAATGCCTAGAAAGAAAAAACTCAAGCAGCTCAAACTTTTCCATGTTCTGCTCCTACTGGTAGTATCATATTTATAATGAGTCTGAGATAACTACACCTATCACTCTTTATAGAATTTGGTAATTAACAGCTATAACAAAGGTTTGGAAAGTGAGGATATTTCTTTTCATCCAAAGTAATGATTTTGGTGACATTTCAGAAAATTATATACTAAACACACTTATGAACTATTTCTAATTTAGTGTGTGTGTGTGTGTGTGTGTGTAATTTTAATGTTCTCTTCTATAGGAGACTCTAAAAGCTTGGCTCAGGGCAATGGCACTGTGTTGGAACATGCTTCCAACTCTGGCTTGGGTGCAGGAACCTGGAAAAGCTTCTGTATGTAAAGGGCATGCTGGGACTGACCATGGTCTCTACAACCTGAACTTCTCAGTAGCTTTCGTGCCCTACGGCTGATCTCAATGCCATGAACAGGAATCAATTTTGCATCTTACATGATAATTAAGTGCTTTCCATAAAGTAAAAGCAGGCATTCTATATTGCATATAAAATCAAGGGCCAAATAAATGACCAGCACTGTAGGAATCGGAAATAATAATACAGAAGTCTTAAAATACCAGATTTGTGGGATAAATGGAACTTAAAAGATTAGCTAAGAGGCAATTCAGATCTTTAAACCCCTATGTCAGAAAAGCAAAGTTGGTCAATAATACCCGAGGCTTCTACTTCAAAGCTACAAAAGGAAAAACAAAGTCTGGGGAGGGTGTGTGGCTCAAAGGATAAAGTGTTTGTCTAGCAAATGCAAACTTGGGAGTTCATACCCAGAATACACAGAAGAAACTAACACTAACTAGTAAAGTACAGCAGAAGGAAGTAAGATAGAAAACAGAAATACTATAAAAAAAAGAAATATTCATGAAGGTAAGAGAATGTTCTCTGAAAAAAATTAACACCTTTTAGCTAGTGAAGAGAAAATAGAAGAAATGAAAGAAAGGCATTCTTAAAAAGCCTAGAGGCATGATGCACTCATAAATGAGACAATTTAGATGCAATGTATAAATTCTACAAATGCAACTACTAAAACTGACTAAGAAATGGAAATTTTGGATAGCCTATAGGAGGAAATAATTTAAGCTGGTAGTTAAAATCTTACCACAAGACATCAGGCCTATGGGACTTCACTGGTGATTTTATTAAACACTTAAATATTTAGAAAAATATCAATCCCTCACACTCTGAAACTGAGGAGGGATGAGGAGGGATGACATTTCATGCCACTCAATGAGGCTGGCATTTTCTGAGTGTACTATAAACACCTAGCAACATTACAGAGTAAAGAACATCCCAAGCATAGAGACAACATCTCAACAAACCAAATTTAGCAAAACACAAAACACATTATATATTTTGCCCAAGCAGTATTTTCCCTAAAATGCAAGGTTGGTTTAATATCTGAACATCAATTCCTGTAATAAACTACATTAATTTTTTAAAAATCTCCTTAATAGATGCAAGAAAAATATGTCAAAATTAAAGATTCATCCAGAATAAAAACTCTCCACAATATAGTAATAAAATGGGTCTTTTTTTAGCCTGATAAATGACACCTATGAAAAGCCAATAGCTAATATACTTATTGATGAAAGACAGGATGCTTTGTCATCTAAGTTTGGGGAGAAGACCAGAAACTTCTGTTCAACGCTGAGCTGAATGGTTTCAACTGTGCAATTAAGATAAGCATGATAAGACTGATGCTGGTGGTTCAGCCTATAATCCTAGATATTCAGAAGGCTGAGATCTAAGGATCAGGGTTCGAAGCTAGCCCAGCAGGAAGTGAATAAGCCTCTTATCTCCAATAAACTACTCAGAAAAAGCTGAGCTCTATTGGTAGAGGGCTAACCTTGAGTAAAAACAGCTCAGACAGCACCTAAGCCCTGAGTTCAAGCCCCAGAAGCAGCGTGCGTGCGTGTGTGCGTGTGTGCGTGTGTGTGTGTGTGCGCGCGCGCGCACACACACACACACAAAGATAAACACTATAACAAAAGAACAAAGAAAAAGAAGGAGAAGCATGGAGAAGGAGGAGAGAAAAGAAGAGAAGAAGGATGACGGAAGGGGAAAAAGGGAGAGGAAAGAAGAAGAGGAAAAGGAATTAGAATTATCTGATTTTGAAATAAAAGTTTTAAGATGTCAGATGTTGAAAATCCCCCCACACTCATACCACACGCATACTCTAGAACAATTTGATAGATTAATGCAAGTTATGGAGCCCAAAATTAATATACAAAATAAATTATATGTGTTTATAACAACCTGAAAATTAAAATTTAAAAATCAGTTCCATTCAAAAAAGCACCAGAAATGAGGAATGAATAAATTTAACAAAAGAATGTGCAAGCTGGTAAATCTGTAAAACATGACTGAGAGAAATGAAAATAGAACTAAGCAAATGGATAGACATTCCATGTGCATGTATTTAAAGAGTCAGCATGTTGATCACCCAATCCCTATTGAAAACCCAGAAGGTTTGGGTAATTTTGTAGAAGTGAGCAAGTGAATCATAAATTCATATGGAAATGCAAAGGCTATAGAAGAACTAAATAATGTTGACACTGAGTAACCACTGGAGGCAGCACACCTCCCAATTCCAGAACTCATTGTCAAGATACATTAATCAAGACACTGGCACTGGGTGGGATAGACACATAACTCAGTAAAATAGAATTAAGTACCTAGAAATAAACTCTTGTACACTGGTCAGTTAATTTTGACAGAGGTCAGTTAATTTTGACAGAGGTGCCACAGTAATTAATGGGGAAAGAGAACAGTCTTTCAATGCCTGGTGCTGAGGTGATTAGATATAAATACACAATAAAACAAAAACAAAGGAAAGAACTTAGACACCCACCACACACACAGACCCAATAATTAACTCAGAGTGCTCTGGAGACCAAAATGGGAGAGCTTAAACTAAGGATTCTAAAAGAGAACATTAGACATGGCCCTCTAACCTTGAGTTGAGCAAAGAGTTCTTAGCACTGGTACTCAGTGAGCATGTGCAGCTGTAAGACTCAGTGAGCATGTGCAACCTCAACAACAGAAAGAGAAAGTTTTGAAATGACCCTTTGAGGAAAATACATGTAAAAGAAAGGAGCAATGTTAAATGTATGGGGGGAAAATCAATAATACAAATAAAAAGAATGGTAAGAATTATCCAAATAAAGCTCTTTTTAAGAAATACCTTGGCCTAGACTAATTTTCTTAAAGAGAAATCTAAAAATAAATAAAGTATAGTCTAGGGAGGAAAATAAAACATATGTGGGTATATGAACATATATATAAATTATATGCATATTGACAATGCTGTGTTAATAAATTTGATAAATGAGAAAAATAGATGCTATAAAAATATAAAATGACAAAATTAACACTTACTGAAAAAGAACAGGTTAACACACATGTCTAACAGTCTGTTAAAACCTGGTCAGGGATCAGAAATGTAATGGCTTTAACTAGAATTACAATTTCTCTAATGTTTCTTGCTACTAACAGTTTGGTTTTGCTATTGTGGGCTAGGTGAATGTTATCCCATCCCCCAACAATCCATTCATTCAATTAATCCCAGTCCACATCCAAGGTTTGGAGGACTCCTCAAGCACAGGTGATTCTCGAGGCGGGTCTCACTGTTTCCCAGACTGGCCTGGGCACCACCCTCTTGTTTGTGCTGCCCTATGTTGCGGGGAACAACAGTTCCACACCACCACACTCAGAGGGAATCTTGCAAACACATGTGTGCCTGGCTGGCCATAAACCGGGACATACTCTCTCCATCTCCACCTTCCGGTAGCTAGGCTTACAAGCTCAAGCTACAGGCCATTCGATCATACTTTTTTTAATGAGCAGTAGATACTTTTTGGAGGCACAGCCTTCCATGAAGTGTCTGGTGCCCAGCAAGGCAGCCCATCCTCCTTCTATGTGGGCTCCCTGACAAAACCTCTCCTCATTCCCCCGAGACCATTCTGGGCAGAACTATATTCTCTAGGAGTCTGTGAGATCTCCTAAAAACAAAGTCTCGCTACTCATCTTTAGATTTCTCTTCCTCTCTTCCTGGCCTGCTGGCCAATGTCCTTCAACGTTCTTTTGGAAAGAGCTGTTGAACTGACCAATAAGTAAACTGAAAAAATGCAAAGCAAGAAATCTTTTTTTTTTAATTTTATTTTATTTGTGAACATACTGTACAGAGGAGTTACAATTACATGGGCAGGATAATGCGTACATTTCTTACCAAGCATTGCAGCCTCCTCCTTTGTTTACCCTTCACATCACTTCCCAGCCTCCCCCCTCCCCCCCAATCCCAATCCTTCTCCTTCCCCCCCTTCCCCCCCTCCGCACCGACGTTGTAAAGCTCATTTTGGACATGACAACTTGTACTTCTCATTGTCAAAGCAAGAAATCTTTTAACGATAATTTAAATCAAGAAGCACAGCATGTGAGAGAATGCATTTTATACCTGTCAGACTAAGAGTTCTAAGTTTTCAGATGAGTTTACTTTTCTGTTTCCAAAGGGCACCAATTAGCTGAGCACAAAGAAATAAGGAAGGAAAAAGAAGTGTGCCGATTCTTCCAGAGCATCATTTCCAAGCCTCTGCTCATGAGTTCGCAGGTCACAGTGCCTTTCAGCTTAGAACCATGTGCTCACTAATCACACAGGGGCACAATCCACGACAACACATCTCTCTGGATAATTGATAACCGTATTTACTGGACGTTCATTATGGGCCAGGTGCCACTGTCTCACTTGATAGAGCAATCTTGTGCAGAATCAACTGTCATTAGATGACATTTTACAAATGAGAGGCGTGAGGCTCATAGATTAAACCACACATACAAGGTGACTTGTTAATGGGTGCCAGAGCTAGGACTGAAGTCAAATGGTTCCATTACCAAGATCTCAGCCATTGAACCAATCTGCCCAAGTCAATGCTCTTCAGCTCTTGAAGTGATCAGATCACTATCACATCTTTATTTCTATACCACTTACGTCACCACATCAAAGCTTCAAAATGAAATGATCACTACCTTTTCTTAATGTGTAGGGATCCGATGTTCATGAGACTCTTCCCCCTCCTCCTCCTCCTCCTCCTCCTCCTCCTCCTCCTTCTCCCACTCCAGAACCAGATGTTGGGCTTCTGACCTCCAGAACTGGGCGAATGACCTTTCCGCTGCTGAAGATGCCCACTCGGTGGTACTTTGTTATAGCTGTGCATGACGATTTAGACAGTGCAATGTAGACTTCACAGCAGAGCTTAAAGACTGGGAAGGGAGGACTCCAACTCCATACCAACTCACCAGTCCTTCCTCACAGCAACAGACTCTCATCATTTTGCTCTGTTTAAAGCTCCACAGACTAATAATCTTTGGCTCATAGACACAGTGACTGTCAATGTACTCTGAGGAACAGCAAGGTAGAAGACATCAGACAAAGTGATGGAAAGATGTGCAGCATATCACTCTCTTGTTGGCCTGATTTACAAATATTTTAAGTTCAGACCACAGCTATTTCCCCAGTTTTTATATTTGAGTATTCAGTTATTATTGTACCCATTGCAATTGTCATGAAAGGGCTGAGCAAGAAATTGGATGAGAGTCATAAGTAACAACTTACAGAAGTTAGATCTTAAATATAACTATAAATGCAAAAATATATGGGGTCATATGCATATCTAGTCCTTTGAACAACTAACTTCACAGTTTAACAAAGGAATATCAGGAAGCTGAAATGTGTTATGGAAGGGGAGGGAAGGGAGAGCAAGGGAAGGGGTAGACAAATGAAAACAAGAGAGTAGATGAATGCAGCCATAATATCCAGTGTGTGTGTGTGTGTGTGTGTGTGTGTATAAATGGAGCTACATAAATTGAAGGGATGGGTGGGGTTGGAAGAGATGGGGGAGAATGGCCAAAGATATAACATTGATAAGATGCATTGTACTCACAAAGGGACATATTGAATGGAAACTCCTTTGTAACATTACTTAAGGATAATTTTTAAAACTGAAAATAAAGAAATTGGATAATGTCATAAGTAACAACCTCTATCCATTTTTGTATTGTTAAAAATGTCCTTGAGAATTGCACATTAAAGTGGGAAATAAAGTTGTAGGTATTTATTTATAAATCTCATCTTTGTGCTTTATTGAAATAAACCTAATCTTATATGTATTAAAAACAATCATGAAATTACTATTTAATGTCTATTAATTACATCTTTACTAAAGAACACTTTAGATATCAAAATAGAGCCTAGATATTATACTCAGCAACACATATTGATGATGGTCCTTACTTTATACAAAGCACTTTAAGTGTGCCATTCTTCTTAGCCATTTATTTGTCACAATTGTTCATACTACTTCTGAAAGTATTTCCAGTCTCATTTCTCACACCGCCTCAACAGAATCATGCATTTGAATTGATGTCTAGCATTCTTACCCATATTTTAATGCTTCCTCTATCAAGTGTGTTTTCATTTAAAAAGTATGGAGTGCCAGTTTTGATGTCTATTAAACTTCAGTTACTACACTATACTATCGTGCTATATATTTTAGATTTACCATATGTATGCACATAGCTCTCTTTCATTCACTTTGCTATGCTATCCTAACATTTCATGATGTATCACAGCTTTACTTCCCTATTCATGTATAGGATATTTTCGATTTCTTTTCTTGTTCTACTGTCTTTTTTATTGGCTTATATTAGTTATACATGGTAGGATTCCCCAGTTCTTACCATTATATACAATACTTCTTTCTATAAGCATATTTAACTATTCAAAATAATGGTTTCATTATAACATTTATACATTAAGGCGCTTTGCTCATATTTGTGGTCCACCATTGCCCATATTCATGTTCCCACCCACTTACGCTAGTTTGTTTACTACGCCACATTTATATCTATCTATATATATATCTATATATATATATATATAGTTAACATTCCACATATGAGACAAAACATATGTCTTTAGATGAATAGATATCAAGATAGATACAGATATATATGATCAAATTGACTGAAGTATGATACACACAGGTATACCCCCACCAAATAATAAATAGACGAGAAAAATTAAGATAATAGTAACAATAATTAAGAAAATGAATATCAGAAGCTAAGACATGTCTTTTTGCATGGGGAGGTAGGGCCTAATAAAAAGGCAACAACCAAATAGGAAGACTAATGGTGGGTAAAATTGTAATAATATTCAGTGTAAATGTGGGAAAATGGAAGTGGGTAATGCTTTTGTGAAATAATAATTTTAAGTATCTTCCTAAATAAATAAAAAAGGCTGACAGTTTGACCCAGTAACAATGAGACACGAAAACGAATTTTACAACTTCTGGGGAGGGGGAGCGGGAAGGGGGGAGTTGGAGAGGTAGGAAGGGAAGGGATGGTAAGAGAAAAACAAAGGAAGAGGTGACAATGTTACACAGGAAATGTACTCATTGCCTTACTCATGTGACTCTAACCCCTATGTACAGTATCTCTACAATAAAAAAAAAATTAAGGCTATCTGCCAGAAAGAAAATGTGTGTGTGTGTGTGTGTATGCGTATGTGCGCATGTGTGTGTTTTCTGTTATTCTTTTTTTTTTTTTCCAGGGCTGAGGACCGAACCCAGGGCCTTGCGCGCGCTGGGCCGGCGCCCTCCGCTGGGCTAAACCCCCAGCCCCTGTCTTCTGTTATTCTTTCATTTAATGTTTTCTATGCTTTTAGCTTGTACGTCTTCACTTTCTAGGCTTATAACTCATACCTTTGGTGTTTTAACCATTTCTTGAGGTACTATATGTTCTGTTTGTTCTCTGAAATTTTTTATAACTTGTTAAATGTTTAATTCATCTACCATATTTTTAAATCCTCATCGTATGCCTTCCACTCAAAATGCAGTCCACTGAGGAGGCTTTTCAACTATACTTTTAAGGCAGTTAAACCTCAGGCCTTAGGCCAGCCTGCTCAGAGTTTGTCTCAAAAAAATAAAAAGGAAGGAAGGAAGAAAGAAAGGGAGCAAGAGAGGAAAGAAAGAAAGAAAGGAACAAAGTAAGACAAATTAGATATAAGTAAGGAATAAATGAGAGAGAAAGATAAAATGAAAAGAAAATTACATAAAATAGCACAAAATTATGCATAAATATTTAAATCAAATTTTAAGTCTATTTAAAACAACTTTTTTTAACTAGCAGCCGGGTGCCAGTGGCTCATGACTGTAACCCTAGCTCCTCAAGAGGCTGAGGTCTGAGAATCATGGTGCGAAGTCAGCCCAGGCAGAAAAATCCATTTAACTCTTATCTCCAATTAACAACCGAGGTGGAGCTGTGGCACAAGTGATAAAGCACTAGACTTGAGAAAAAGAGTTCAGGGACAGCATCCAGGCCCTGAGTTCAAGCCCCAATATCAACACACACACACAAAAATAAAATCTATGCCACCAAAAAATAATGAGAGGGCAAAGTTTTAAGAGGACAGATTTTCTGTCTCTAAGGAGGTCACTTGTATGAACACCAGTAAAGGTCGCAATATATACAGAGTTACTCTTTCTGTGAAAAGTAAGCGATGGTCACATAGCAAGAGCTGGGTTTTATGTTATTTGGCTTTTTCTTTCCTGGCTGCTCACCTCACAATTAGAAAGTGTAATTTTTGGCAAAGTGACAAAAATTACTCATATACTTAATTCTAATCAGGTTCCTCCCCTGCGACTTGTCTGTCTGTACATCTTATCATCTTCCTATTGAGTTTCTGGTCTTTAGCTTATTGCTTTGAATTCATTTTGTAACTTTTAAAATAGACTCTAAGCACTAACCACCTATCAGTTATACATTTTCAAAATGCCTTTCAATTTGTATTTTATCACTTGTTTATATGTGGAATTATTTTTGCTTCAAATATACTCAATATTTGGGCTGGGAAGGTGGCTCAGTGGTAGAGCGCTTGCCTTGCATGCTCAAGGCCCTGGGTTTGATTCCTCAGCACCACATAAAAAAAAAAGAAAAAAGCCGGAAGTGGCGCTGTGGCTCAAGTGGTAGAGAGCTAACCTTGAGCTGAAGAGCTGAGGGACAGTGCCCAGGCCCAGAGTTCAGGCCCAACGACCGCACCCCCCCCAAAAAAATATATACTCAATATTTGCTGGGTGCCAGTGGCTCACACCTGTAATCCTAGTTATTCGGGAGGCTGAGATCTGAGGATTGAGGTTTGAAGCCAGCCTGGGCAGAAAAATCCCCATGAAATGCTTATCTCCAATTAACCACTCAAAAACCAGAAGTGGCACTGTGGCTCAAGTGATAGAGTGCTAGTCTTGAGCATAAAGAGGCTCAGGGACAGTGCTCAGGGCCTGAGCCAAGCCCCACAACTGATCAAAATATGTGTGTGTGTGTGTGTGTGTGTGCACATGCACATGTGCATATATATAATGTATATATACTCAATTTTTTGTGCATACTTTCCCAATGTCCTATGATTTTAAAGTCCTTCTGTACACTGAAATTAGATAGTCTCAAATCTGTAATTTCTTATATCTGTAATCTACTTGGAATGTTCTTTTGGGGGGGTGAAGCAGAAATTTAATGCTAATTTTAGTATTTTGTATATGGACATCCAACTTTTCTAGCACTATTAATCAATAGCCCAGGATCCGACCTGCTTGATAATATGATTCTACCATGCATTGTGCATTGTGCATGGCTCTGTTCCTGTCCACTCACTTGGAACAGATGGTGAAGACCACATTTCTTTCCATCACCACAGGCTCTTAAATCATCTGGGTAAGAGAATGAAATTTTTCAACATTTTAGAAAAGTCACTTCCTCCCAGCAAAAGCAAGAAAGTTAATCTCTTTTCACCCAAAACTAATATTCCGTGAGAGATTGTAGAAATGCAATGTATCAGGAAAATGACTCCACATGCTTCTTAAACAGGACTCATCCATCAATCTTTGGCTTATTTGTCACAACCCTCTCTTGGTGGCATCCAAGTTTTGATTTTAAATAGTGGCACCACATGGTCTCAATTTATCTTTATCTTATATTTTAAACTATGGGGCAAACAAATGTGAAAAACATCATCCTCACAGGTCAGTTAGTATCACTTCTTATTTTACTTCTCACAAGACACAGAAGTTCTCCACAGGACGATCTCTTCTTTCTTATTTCATACCATCTGTAGAAGAGGAAGACTGAATGGTGATTCTGAAAATGGCAAGCATGGTAGTTAGGCATTTGTGAGGCTCATAGATTGACAAAAGAGGGCTTCTCCCAATGTTTATGTTTTTTGGGTTTGGGGGCTTGGGGTTTTTTGTCAGTCGTGGGGCTTGAACTCTGAGCCTGAGCGCTGTCCCTCAGCTCTTCAGCTCAAGGCGAGTGCTCTACCACTTGAGCCACAGCACCACTTCCATCCCAATGTTTTATATGTGAATTTTTTCTCTGTGATGAAGCTGTCCCAGGCTTTGGCTGGGGCCAGAATTTCACTAAAGTTACAGCCCCAAAATGAAGCTGTGAACGTCCCCCAACATTTGCAGCTGTAAAATGTTCTGTGGGCAGAGACTTGAGCATAACTTCTAGTCTCCATTTACCTCTAAAAATAGCTTTCCTAATCACATAAACAAAGCGCCACTTTCCTAATGGGTGTTAGCGGTTTAATCAGGAAAAGATTTGTAATTGCATTCACTTCAACAAATCTGCTTGATTTCAGCGTTTGTTGATGTCTGCTGTGTGAAGGATAGTCCAGTGTGTTACCATAACCTCCGCCCCTTGGCCAACTTTAATGAAGTATGAAGCAGTATCACTTCCACATGTCTTCTTTGTTGGCTTTCTTTAGCACGTCAACTTGGTCAGCAAGATTGTCTTCTAAAGGACATCTTGACGGCCATTCTGGAGTGAACCTCAATGTTGCGTCCAGGACCCCGCATCCTGCATGCTCTGCGTGGTCTCAGGGATTAACACTGCACCCTCTTGGAACCACCATGCCCCAAACTTGCTAAAATTGAGCATTGTCAACTCGATCCTGCCTTTCTTATCTGCACAGCATCAAGTGTATCCTCCAGATACACTTTAGTTGCTGCAAAGGAGAGAGAATTACACTGCAGCCTTCAATGCCCTCTGCTGGTTAAACACACACACACACACACACACACACACACACACACACGTGGGTTTCCAATTCCAGAATAGGTACAACCAACTTCCTTTCAAATGGAACAACGTCTCTAAGACTCCCAACTCAGCAAGAAGAACAGTTAGGAGCCCGTCTTTAATTCATGGAAAGTGTCACTTCCTCACTAAAAGTTGTACAGGAAATGTATTTTGGACTCTGAGGTATATATATATATATATATATATATATTCTCAAGGTAAATAGAAATGGGTGATGGGAAATGGAATCTGCTACTGAATGATAGACAGACGTTGCTGTATGCTGCGCTGGCGCAATGCTACAAATCGTCAGATCATAATTCATACCTGCTAGGCACTCAGTAAGTGTGTGTTAAATTGGATAGTAGCTTGAAACAGAGCCTGAGTAATTCAACTCTTCTCACTTACTCCTAGAGGGCCTTCATTTCTTCTTTACTTTTTAGCACTGGACTCTGCTCCTCCAGCTGTCCCAAGGATGTACATTTCAGGGTGGAAATCCCCGGTGAGGGCTTCCCTGTGATTTCTCATACTGCACAGTGATCTACCTCAGACTACCCAAGTTCCTTGGGGCCTTGGTTAATAATTCAGAACTCACAGGGACTGTTTTACAGAATATGAACCCTGTGCGTGTTTCTGAAGGAAGGAGAGGGAAGACGGCATGCGCTGGCATCGTATATCTTTGGGAATTCTCAAAGATGTCATCCTATGTTTGTCACTGTAAACGACTTCAGCCACACTCTCTCCAGCTCCCGGAGGATGTTGAGCAGTGACAACCTTTGTCATGTTCTGCGGACACTCTGCTGTCCTCGCCCTTTCACTGGATCTGGAGGAGGCGCTGGGCTGCCTGCTCAAAGGTCGGCGTGCGCTGCCCAGCAGGGAAGGCCAGGACAGACATTGACCTCTTGCCGGGCATCAAGCCCTGGATATCGGGTGCTTGGATGTTCTCCTGCCGAGAAGGCCTGCCCAGCCAGGACTCAGGCGTCTCCGCAGAGCAGCCGGACCACCGACGATCCGATGGAGCGCTGCAGGAGACCCGGGGGACTCGGCCAGCCCTGGCAAGGCCAAGCACCAAAGCAGGGGAGGGTCCAGGACAACCCTCACCCACCAAAGCAGGGGAGGGTCCAGGACAACCCTCACCCACGGAAGCACTGTCTCCAGGGCACCAGGAACGCCACAAGAATTATATCAGCAAGGGAAGAACACAAGCACTGGGAATGCTGCTTTACAGTTTATTTTGCTAGCGGGAGTTTCTCCGTGGGGATGTACAGACGCTATCTGGTAGATTCAGGGAAGAGGAAGACACAAGAATAAAGTGTCTCCCTGGGTGGATCCTCCCCGGTGGAGGATCTATCGTTGTCTTGGAGTCTGACGCCTAGTCCTGACTTTGATTCAACAAGCACTTTCTGCGTGAATCTCCAGAGCCACGCAGCAACACTCTGCTCAGGGGAAACTAAAGAGGAGAAAATCTTCTGGCAGAAGAAGCAGCCAAGCCTCGGGGCCTTACCTCTCCACCCACCGATGCCTGCGACCCCCGGGGGCCTGTGCTGTGTCCCTGTGACCCCCGGGGGCCTGTGCTGTGTCCCTGTGACCCCCGGGGGCCTGTGCTGTGTCCCTGTGACCCCCGGGGGCCTGTGCTGTGTCCGGTCTGGCGCCTGTGACCCCCGGGGGCCTGTGCTGTGTCCCGTCTGTCTGGCTCGCTCGCTTGCTCTCCTCCCTCTGTGAGCCGGCGCTGCCCCTCTGCTTCGCCTCAGAAGGGACAATGTCACTGCTTCCAGCAGGCTGACCGTGCCAGTGGTCTGGGGAGTCTCCCTGGGCTACAGCAGGCAGCACAGGAGTTCGTTCTGCTTGCCACTGTGACTCCAGTGCAGTATCTGGAAGTGAAGGTCAGCTCTGATCTTGCTTGTCTGTGGTTTAGCTGCCGGACCCCTTGTTTTTCTCCCATACTTTTGCCTGGCTCTTCCCTTCTGTGTTCCTAATCGTGGGGCTGAACATAATGATGAGTCATCCTGTGGATGCCGAGGTAGCCATTGTGTATGGACCCCAGATCCTTCATCAGGTTTGCTCAGGAAGCATACCTGGGGACTGGCTCAAACCAGTTCTGCGTGGTCACTGTCAATGTCCGCCGTGTGCCAGGCGGGACCAGAGGGCTGTTCAACCTCACATCACGCAGCAACCAGCCTGCACGCAAGGCAGGGCGGCTGCTGGCTGCGACACAAGCGGCCTCGAGCTGCCCATACCTCCTGACGAGGGCAAACCTGCCGAGTACCCTCCCGGTGTGCTCACCCACAGGGCCACGCTCACCAAGGTCTTTAAGGTTTAAGGATCCAACCGGCAAGTGTGGGCTCGCTCATGTCAAGGTCTGGTGACCTCGGCCGGGCCTCACAGTGTCCTCCGGCTGTGCTCCAGGCATCTGTGCCCAGATGTGGCCCCAGGGGAAGGTTAGGTGCGATTCCGGAGGTACTCAGAGGGTCAGCCACCAGTTCATCTGAGAGCACCACTATTCCACCCACAACCCCGTGGGGAAAGCATCCCTGCCACCCCCACCACATGAGCCAACAGCACAGACAAGCCAAGACAGGTGGCCAAAGCTAGGGGGGCCACTGAGGGACCGAGCCCAGCTTGACCCCACACACCTGCCCCCAGGCATTAGGCACAAAGCCCCCCAAGATGGGATCTAGAAATATTCCTTCCAGCCCAAGCTGATAGCATGGAGCTTTTAACTTTGGCACAAAAATTGCACAAAATGTGTATATTTGGGATTATTTCTGAAAATAAAAAAGAATGGTTTGAGGCATTTCATATATGGATTGGAACTGAAACTGTCATGTATTTATTTAGAAAAAATAAACATTATCGTGAACTCAGTTGATTCAAACCCCAAATATTAGTTCCCAACACCGTGTCTCTGAAGTGCCAGGCACCAACATCTCAGTCTCTTGTATTCGGCAAGGTCCCATGGCTGCCAGCCACACACCCAGTACGTCCAGCCTCTGTGACATGCTCTAATGAGACAGGGCCAGCAGGTAACAGATTCTCCACCAGCAACATGCATTGCTTTAAAAGTCAGCTGCCAAAAACTATCAGCAAACAACAAAATAAGCTTAGCTCCATATCAAAAAAGAACACTGAATGAGTCACGTATCAGTAGCTCATTCCTGTAATCCTAGGACCCAGGAAGCTGAAATCTGAGGATCACAGCCTGGGCAGAAAAGTCCACAAGATTCTACTTCCAATTAACTAGTAAAATGCCAGACCAAAGGCTTGCCTCAAGTGATAGAACACCAGCCACAAGCAGAGCAAGAGCATAAGCTTAGTTTATAAATCCCAGTACCACCACTATATTTATTTGAAAGACAGTCTTACTAAAAGAACAGGCATTAGCTAATGCTACCAACACAACTATATTTATTACAGCATTATTTACCATAGCCAAGATATGGAACCAACCCAGATGCCCCCAGTAGATGAACGGATCAAAAAAATGGAATTCTATGCCTCCATCATAAAGAATGACATTGCCCCATTTGTAAGAAAATGGAAACACTTGGGTAAAAAAAATCATATGAAGTGAAGTAAGCCAGACCCAAAGAGACAGAGCTCCCATGGTTTCCCTCATTTGTACTAATTGGTATGCATCTAGGATAATCCTAGCAGATGAGCAGAATAGCTCAATAGCTATGTACATATGACCATATAAGATGATGCTAAGTGAAATGAATTCCAAGACATGAACACAAAAGGTCTTTCTTTATTGTGGTTGTTTTTAATGTACTATGTGCTTTCTTGTTTCTTTTGTGTTTTCCCCTCTATGGCTTATTTTTGTTGTTACGGTATTTGATTTTGGTACCCTGGTATTGTAGGCATGTTTATCTGAATTAGGGAAGAGAGGAGGAACAACAAAATGGGGAGACAAAGGACAAAGGGGAAGCAATGTAACAGCTATATTCACAAGATAATATGTTGGAAATGATCTGTACAATTCAGGGGGTTGGGGAGGAAAAGAGGGAGAAAATGAGGGATGGGGTAACAAGTTTGACAAGAAATGCAATTATTACCTTATTTATGTAACTGTAACCCCTCTGTACATCACCCTGGCAATAAATTTTTTTAAAAGAATAAAAAAGAACAGGTATTAGAACTTTTAAATTTATTTAGGCAAACAAGAATGGTGAATGTGCACTGGCTTCCCCAATCTCTCTGAGCCCTTTTTCTGTCTCTTTCCATTTCAAACCCATCTCTCTTTCTCCAGTGCCTCTGCGCCTCTCTGCCCACATCTCTTTCTATATCCTTTTTCCTCTCTCCTGTTCCTTCCCCACACTCAAGAGCTTCTGCTGTGGGGGACTGTTAGGCCCACTGCTCAGTTTTCTCTATTGGGTACTGAAAAGAAAGCTGCTTTTGCCTATATCCTTCTATTTTCTTCCTTCACATCTTTCTAATGTTTTTCTCTCTACATGGATAATCTCAGTTTTACAAAACAAAAATCAATATTTCCAGACCCATTCATAAAGATGCGGTACAGAGAGGTTACACTTACATGGGTAAGGTAATGAGTACATTTTTTTTTTTTTTGGTCGTGGGGCTTGAACTCTGGGCCTGGGCGCTGTCCCTCAGCTCTTCAACTCAAGGCGAGCGCTCTACCACTTGAGCTACAGCGCCACTTCCAATGAGTACATTTCTTGTCAAGCGTTGTTACCCCCTCCTTTGTTTTTCTCCCATTATTCCCCATTCCTCCCCACACACACAAGTTGTAAAGTTCATTTCCAACATAGTGTCTTGTGAGTATCATTGTTGCAATGGGTCATCCTGTGTCCCTTTTTTTTTAGCATTTTGTTATTCCCTTCCCTTCCCCAAATCAGATAAATGTATACACAAGACGCAGGGTACCAGAATCAAAGATAGCATTTGCCAGGGATAACCCAATGGAAAAAGAAAAATGAAATAAATAAGAATTAGGTACAGTACATTGGCAACAACAAGGTCAACCACCAAAAAGAGACCTGTTGTTTCCATGTCTTGGAGTTCAATTTGCATCATTTTGTATGGTCATATGTACGTAGCTTTTGAGCTATTATGATTCTCTGCCAGGACTATCCTGGACATGTACGAATTATTACATATGAGGGGGAACATGGAGCCTATGTTTCTTTGCTCTGGCTTACTTCACTTAGTATGATTTTTGTCCAAGTCTTCCCATTTCCTTATGAAAGGGGCCTTGTCATCCATTGTGTATATATACCACATTTTCTTGATCCATTCATCTATTGAGGGGCATCTGGGTTGGTTCCATATCTCAACTATGATGAATAATGCAGCAATGAACATAGCTGTGCTAGTAGCTTTAGTGTGACCTTTCTTATGATTATTGGATAAATGCCCAGGAGTGGGCATTTACGCTGGGTCATAGGGGAGCTCTATGTTTAGTCTTTTGAGGAACCTCCATACTGCTTTCCAGAGTGGTTGAACCAGCTTACACTCCTACCAACCGTATAGTAGCATTCCATTTTGGCCACAATCCTGTCAGCATCTGTTATTATTTGTTTTCTTAATAATTACCATTCTAACTGGGGTGAGGTGGAATCTCAATGTGGTTTTGATTTGCATTGCTTTTATGGTCAGCAATGTTGAATGTTTCTTCATGTGTCTATTGACCATTCTTATTTCCTCTCCAGAGAAGTCTCTCTTTAATTCTTTAGCCCACTTATTAATGGGGTGGCTGTTTCTTTGGGATTTGTTATTGGTGGGTTTAATTTTTTGAGCTCTAGGTATATTTTTGATATGAGGCCTTTCTCTGTTGTATAGCTAGTGAAGGTCTTCTCCCAATCTGTAGGCTTTCTATTTATCTTGCTATGTCCTTTGCCATGCAGAAGTTTTGCAGCTTTATGCAATCCCATTTATCCAGTCTTTCTTTAATTTGTTGTGTTTCTGGATCTTTACTTAGCAAGTGTCAACCTGTTCCAAGGAGCCCTAGCATATCCTTTACCCCTTCCTATATTTTCAGGATCTCTGTTTTTACCTTGAGGTCTTTGATCCATTCAGAGTTGATTCCGGTGCAGGGTGATATAAAAGGCTCTAACTTCAATTTTCTATATGTTTTGCCAGCACCATTTGTTGAAGAGGCTGTCTTTCTTCCATCTGATAATTTTGGCTCCCTTATCAAAGATTAGGTGGCCATAGGTCTGTGGGATCATGTCAAGACCCATTCTTTCTAGCTTTGAATATACTGTGCATAGCCTTTTTATTGACTTGTGCATAGCTTTGTATTGACTTGGCATACAATAAATGCTGACTGAAATTCATTTTGGGGCCATTGGCTGCTATCAGAGTCAAAAGTTCTCTGTTTCTGGTTCTGTGCCATGATGTGTGATCAAGAATCTGCTACTGAAACATGATTGGCATAGCTCAAGAAGAATAGATGTGTTTAAAAGACAGAGCTGGTACCGAAGTCAGAAATAAAGGTGCACGTTCATCTACTATGTGATGATTTCACTTTTTTCACAGATAATCCAATATTTTTTAAATAACTGCAAGCAATACTAAGTCCAACAAGCCATATTCAATTCTTGATACAGAACCCAATTCAAACCTTTATAGAAAATTAAGGGAATGACTTTTCTCTGATTCACATATGGGTGGAGAGATTCTGCACACAGAAGTAATGCTCTTTCTTGCTATCTAATTCTTGACATAAATCACAGTGGTTAAAATGCATGGTTATATCCCTAAATTTAATGACACCCTTGAGGAATAAATGTAAATGCTCACATAAATCCATGAGACTTCATTACATTGTCTGCCTCCAGAATGCAGGTTTTCATCTATTTCTAGTGTCACCAAAGACAGTGTTCCACCTTACCTATGCATGAAACCAAGTTCTATCATCCAGGGACCTTTCCCTGAAATATAGCTTTGAGACTCTCTTTAAAGCAGTTGCCAATGTACTATAATGTGTTCTTTGGGAAAAAGAAGAGTGAATGCCTAGACCCTAAGGCCAGCAACACATGAACCATTTCTGCTGCATGCGCAACATGCACTAAGCAGAAACATCAGAGCAGCCAATTTAGAGGCTACCTCAGAAACAAATTTCTCTTGCACATTATTTACTCTACTTATGTAGAACCAATAATAGAGAAAATTCACAATTGAATATCAGAACAAAATCTTATTACAGAATGGTATTCCCTTGTTCTGGGAAAATGGGGAGTTGATATTTATAAATCTATATGCAGAGACCATTGCATGACAACTACAATTCTGGCCCCAACACAGAAAGAGCTGCATGTCCAGGAAAAGCAAAAGAACCACAAGCAACTAAGGTTACTGAGATGTAGGCTGTATGCAAATAAAGATCAAATGGTTTTCTTTGCAGGCTCCACATTCTGGTTACATCAGTATTTAATTGTGGAAATAATATAATCATGAACTTAATTTCTGATTTTAAAGTTTATTATAAAAGCATGAATAAGATTATAAATACCTAATCCCATGACTTCAACAAATCAACCTGTATTTATTTTGCCATTATTCCTTCTAGTCCCTATTATAAAAATATGTGCTTCCTTACTTAGCTGAAAGCACACTACATTTAAGAAGTACTTGGCATTTAAAATCAGTACAAAGTGCTCTGAAATCGTTAACCCCATCATCTTGAGCCTGAGAATGTTTAGACTCTTAAGTATTAAGGCATACATTTTCCTCACAATAATAGCAGCATTAAACACCATTAAACCAAGGTAATTCATTGACCACTTCTCTAGCCCACATAAATAACCTACTTGCAAGTTTTCATTATCGTTGTGACCAATTCTCATCCACGTACATTTCACAACATGGATTGGATTCACTTATTTTTAATCCCTGTCAATTGTATTAACATTTTTGCCACTGAACACGTTATAAATGAACACTATTTTTCCAACTGTAAGTTACTAACCTCAAGTCCGAGGTCCTACCACTTACTTTTTGGCTTTACATTTCCATCAAGTCTAAATTGTATTAATCATGCACAGATAAGCATTATTGTGTCAGAAATGGCAGGCTGAAAATACACGAATTTTTAATACTTTGCATGGTAAGATTTTCCTTTCCTTCTCAGAGGGAAAACTGTAGGTGTCTAAATACAGTCCACATTAATAGCCAGTTTCTTCAGCTACTACTTTGAGACCTGCCTCCACTTTCCCTTTAAAATCCAAAGTAGAATTAAATTTATTCTATTCCCCTCTGGTGGGAAAAACATAACCAATGAGTCATATTGCTTGTTAAGAACTTGGAAACAGATGTTGGCTCTAAGTTGACCCAGGATGAAGAGGAATATTCCAGCAAGAAATGTCAAAAGATAGAATATGTTTACTAGGAAAAGGGAAAGTCTCATCATCTTAGAATGGTGTGTGAGTCAAGTGCTCATGCGAGATGCTGGCCCAGGAAATACTATCTGTGCGGCCTTCTTTTCTTTGTGTGCAGAACCCTTAACATGGAATTTATAATCTTTAAAAACTTTCACACGCACAATGGACAGGACAATGTAGTCCCACCATATTTCTAGAAGCTCTCTGTGTCTTCAACTTTATATCACTGAACAGTTTTAGCCCATTTCTCCCTCCTGGCAGCCTTGCTTCTCCTTGGAACCACCATTTTACTCTCATATTTTACATCCATGTATAAATGAGATCATTCAAGATGTGTCACCATGTGTCGGACAATATAACATAATGTCCTCCGGGTTGACCCATGCTACTGTCTTTATGTTTTAAGGTTTGATAGCACTCCATTGTGTCAGATTTCTTTATCCATTCATTGACAAATAGGCACATTGGGGGACTCCATATCTTGACTAATGTATATAAAGCTTCAATGAGCATGGGAGTGAAGATATCTCTTCGAGACGCTAACATCAATTCTTTTTCTGTGTACATGGAAGCAGAACTACTGAACCAAGTGTTAAGTATATTCATTTTTCAAGGAACTTCTATACTGTTTTCCATAGTGGCTGCTCTAGTTCACATTCCATCAGTCTATAATGCTCCTGTTTTTCCCACATCACCACCAGCATTGTGTCTTTTGTTCTTTTGATAATAACTACCCCAACAGACCTAGCATGCATGGAATTTCATTGTAATTTTGATTTATATATCTCTGTCTTGTTGAACATTGTGTGTCTTCTTTGGAGAAAGGTATATTCATAGGTTTTTGCCAATTTTTGATTGGGCTATCTGTCCTTTTACCATGGAGTGGAAGGCTGCTCACCTTGTCGCCCAGGAGTTTATTTGCTTTACACATTTCAGTCTATCGTCTGATCTACATAGAAAGCGTCTCTGGGCCTGAGGTGAAGTGGACGCGCTCTTGTTCTGTCCAGATGGCTATGCAATTAAACCAGTACCATCCATTCCACAGTCCCCTCTCCCATCATTCCATGGTCCACATCAACAGTCTGTCCAGCGTGTCTCTGAGCACTGCCTGCTCTTCCTCTTGGGCATTTGTTCTTTTCTTGCCGCACAGGGTAGAATGATTTGCACTGTGACACTGTTTGGAAAGCCCTCCAGAGCCCTGTCACCCAGAGCTTCTTCAATGTGACTTGGCTATGCTAACTTCAATGACAAGACCTGGTGTTCTTTGAACAGATTTATCCCTGTTAGGCAGAGTAGTTTCACTGGACATCTATCCTCTGCCAAATACGCACATGAATACAACTTCCTGTGTGGCAAATGCTCACGATGGTCTCCTGTCCTCCAGCACTGTGGCACAGCTGAGAGTATGAAGTCACCAGCAGGGCGTGCGCTTCACAGTCAGGCAGACCCTGCCCCGACCACCCCCACATGTGATCCTCTGGTTATTTCATTTCTCTGAACTCAGTAAAACATGGCAAAAGGTCATTACCATACATTCAACTTATGGCGTTTAGAAGAATTTTAAGCTACAGGGGAAGCTATTGCATAAATGTCTGGTATGCAACAAACCCTCAATTATTAAAAATGACAGCTGTTATTATTTTATAATGAGTTTTTCACCTCCCCTCAGACAACACTGAAGTCAGTGAGAAATCACCTGTTTTTATCCTGTGTCTGCAAGCACTTTTCTGAATTAGGCATACACAGATGAATATGTTTCTTCTGCCTGTTTCCCTACAATAAGCATATACTGTATGTTAACCAATAAATACACATTTGCCTTTGGAACAACTCCCCAAATTCCTTTGTATAATTGCCCAGAGGCTAACATGAGAGGTTTTCAAGGCCGGCTGGCGGGATGAAGTCACTGGGAAGAGGTTGAGGAGCTCTGAGGGCTCCATGTGCAGTGGTGCTCTAATCTGACATCTGGCAACAAATCCAGACACCATCCCATCTGCGCAGCTGAGGTCTGCACATACGAGCTCAGGTTTCCTGCTTGAGCAGTGCGCCGTTAGCCTATTTTAACCTTTTACGCCCAGGCCAGGCTTGTCTTCTTGGCTCTCCCCTGGCAGCTTGGTAGCCCTGCAGCCACAGTGACACACGAGGTCCACCACTTGTAACTGCAGTACTCCTCCCACAGATCCTCATCTCTCCAGCGCATCCCTGCCAGCCACACCTGCCCTGTGTACAGCCCCAGTGTGGAGGCCCAGGAGTGAGCCCCTCCATCATGGGCCTCTACCACTAGGAGCTTGTCTAGCAAAGATCTTTTATTATAGCTCCTAGAAATTCCAAATGCTACAGGAAAATGTAAAACCCTCTCCCAGGATGAAGATGGATGCCCTTCATCCCACATACAGGAGTACACTGGGGCTGTAAGGGTAAGTTTCCTGTCCAACTTGTTCAAGGCACAATTTCCTTACACATTCGGGATATAATTTTATATAATTTTCCTGGGAGATAATTTTGTTTCTGAAGCAATTATTAGACGTATCAGTAGATATAAACAAAAATTTTAAAACAGACAACTCTCCAGCTACTTACAAAAGTCATCTTTACAAAGGCTGGTCAGATCTTTGAGCTGATTTTATACTTATCTTAGCCAAAAGGCCAAGAAGCAATGAACTGATTTTAAACCAGAGAATATTTCTGCATCTGAATATACTTGAAATGAAATGTCTCTTACTCTGCACTGGGGTGGAGATTATTCTCTGTGTGCAGCTCAAGCTTGTTTTCCTTGCCAACAGCATAATTAAGTACTTGCACCTGTTACTCTTATTGAATTGATTCACCATAATAAGTACTGCTTCGTGATTCTCTCTTTGTATTGAAGATGCTCAAGCACAATCATTCCTCTTGCTTTGCAAACCAAAGGCTTTCTTTTTGACAAAGGAGTATGATTAGTAAATGCTTTTACTTCATGTGTCTGACAACTTAATTTCAACACATGCAATATTAAAATGGTGTCTTATTCTGTTTTCTATGCCTGTAACAAAATAGCAGAAACTGGGTAACTCATTAAAAAACAGGTTAATTAGCTCACAGTTCTAGGCGCTGAGAAATCCAAGAACATGGTACAAGCATCTGGCCAGAATCTGGTGAGGGTCTCATACCACACCCTAGACTGGAAAGGACATCACATGGTGAGACAGAAAGCATGCCAGAGAGAGCTCAACCACTTTTGCTAACGGGGAGTGGAAAGAAGAAAGATGATCTGATATCCTGCTTTATATATTCCTATTCTTTGTAAGTGTTGCCTTGGTATATGAAAACAAAGAAAAACATAAAGGCTCTGGGCCTAAAGAATAAAGTCCAAGTTTATCTGAATACATTGGTCCTAAACCAATGAAACCTGGTTTAGGCTTACCTCCACTAGGTGGTAACTATACCAAAACCTTCCCCATGCCTTATACTGGGTGCTCTCACACAACTGTAGGGAAATGGAGAACTTTCCCATGAAGAAACCTCCAGCCTAGAGAAAAGACTCGTCACTACTCATACACACCCACGCAGTGTGCAGATAATAAGTAATGTGCCACATGATACTCACTTGGTATCAAAGGCAGCACATGCTGTTACTCCTGGTGGACTCTCAGGAGACTAGATCTGATCGCCTCCAAAAGGCCTTCATTTCTAATATGAACAGAGATAAAGTGCTCGAAGGAGAAAATCACAACCGAAGCAAACAGAAGGAAATTAGAGAAGACAGAAGACATGAGGAAGCAGAGGACAGTTTTAGTTTATACATCCACTTTTCATCTCAGAATAAAAAAATTAGTTGCAAGAATATAGCCAATATGGCCTTCATTCAGATCTTCCCAATGTTAACATTTCACATTTTGATACCAAAACTAGAAAATTAACACTGTTGAACCTACAGCCTTCCTTCAGATTTCACCCACTGTTCCTTTAATGTCATTTTCTGATCTGAGATTACACTTGCTCTTACGTGACCCACTCCCTTGCCTCCTCCAATGGCCCGTTTCAGAAAACAAGTACAAAGTATGAAATGTTCATCATTTTCATACTTTTAATGCAATTAACTTGATCCATGAGTACTGTGGTTCTTTCTTCTCACATTCCTTCCCTGCGAACTTACTATCCTTACCTCTGTAGTAAGTATCTATGGCATGAAATTTTGAGATTATATCCATTACTGTCACCCACAAACTTTTAGGTGCCATGATGAGTCTTATCTCAAGCTATGATTATTGTGTTTCTCTTTGAAAATTAAAATGTATGCCTAAGGTTTGGGGAGGGACTGACAAACATTGGCCTCAAGGCTAAATTTAGCTGCTGCCCATTTTGGTAAATAAACATTTGTGGATTCACTTGTGCATCATCTATAGCTGAGACCACACTATAGCAGCAGAGCTTAGTAGCTGCAACGAACACCGTATGGCCCATGGAGCCTAAACTATTATCTGGACATTTATAGAAAAATCTTGCCAACCCCTACTTTAAAAAAATGACTGAACTTTAAGAACAGGTACAGAGGCTTTGGTGGGTGGGTGAAGGAAGAAGGCAGGATATGGTGGTGTGTGCCTATAATCCTCATTTCTCAAGAGGTAGAAAATAGAGGATTACAGTTTGAAGACAGCCTGGGAAAAAGTTAGCAAAACCCTATCTCAAAACAAAAGCCAGGCCTGGTGGTACACATTTATTGTCCTTGCTACTCACAAGGCAAAGGTGGGATGATTGAGAACCAAGCCCAGCCCCAAGCATACCCTGAGATCCATTCTGAAAAAGGATTTAAGTAAAAAGGTTGAGTGTGGCTCAAGTGGTAGCATGCTTACCTAGCAAGTGTGATGCTCTGACTTCAAACCCAGTACTGAAAAACCAAAAAGATTTATTAAGAAAGAATGAGCCAGGGCAAAGAAACACATGAGGAAATGTTCACCATCCCTGGTTGTAAAGGAACTGCAAATAAGGACAACCCTGAGATACCATCTTACCCCAGTCAGAATGTCCCACATTCTCAAGTCAGCCAACAACAAATGCTGGAGGGGATGTGGAGAAAGAGGAACCCAATTACACTGCTGGTGGGAATGTACACTTATACAACCACTTTGGAAAGCAATCTGGAGGGTCCTCAGAAAGCTAAATATTGACCTCCCTTATCACCCAGTCATACCACTTCTAGGCATCTACCCTGAACAACAGGAACCAGTATACAAGGACACGTGCACCTCCATGTTTATTGTAGCTCTGTTCACAATAGCCAGGATATGGAAACAACCCAGATGCCCCACCATAAATGAATGGATCCAAAAATTGTGGCATCTATACACAATGGAATATTATGCAGCCATTAGAAATGATAAAATAATGGCATTTGCAGGGAAATGGATGGAGCTAGAAGAAATTATGTCGAGCGCGGTAAGCCAAGAGCAAAGAAACAAACAGTACATGGTCTCCCTGATAAGTGGATGTTAAATCCAAAATGTTAGGTGATACAACAAAATTAACAGGACTTAAGAAACAAAGGACTTCCATTCATCTGGTCCAATCACTACTAAATAACCCCATGCTGCTGATCACATGTATGGTATATATGTGTACACTGGAGGGGAACCAGGAAGACGACACAGAACTAGAGGGAATCAGGGAAAAACATATAACAGCGGGACCCATCAGCTACACTGGACATTGACCAAAATGAACTAAACAACTCAATGGCAGCGATGGGAGGGAGGGAACAAGTGGGAAAGAGGGAACAGCTGATGCTATGCAAAACAAAAGAAATGTACATATCACCAATGTGGAAGAAATAACTATCACAAAGCTCATAGAACTCATAAATGTTATAGACCATGATAGAAAATTTGCTCCAGGAAAGTTAGACTGTGTTTGTGACTTTAACTGAGCCTTACTATCCCACAATACTGTGAAATTTGGGAAATTACGTAACTATTTAATCACAATTTAAAAAATTGAAAAAAAAAAAAAAAAGAATGAGCCAGGCGTCAATGGTCCATGCTTGTAATCCTAGCTACACAGGAGGCTGAGATCTGAGAATCGCCGTTCAAAGCCAGCCCGAGCAGGAAGGTCCATGAGACTCTTATCTCCAATAAACCACCAGAAAACCAGAAGTGGCACTGTGGCTCAAGTATACAGCATTCACATTGAGCTGAAGAGCTTAGGGACAGTGTCCAGGCCCAGAGTTTAAGCCCCACAACCAACAACAACAAAATGATAGTTTGTTAATAAAAGTTATAGGAAGAGACAACAGTAAAATCACAGCTAGATTTAAGAACTTTTTAAGTCTAGATTTAAGAAAAATGCCCCATAATCAAAGCAAACATTCATTCAAAAGCATATAATCTTAAAATTTCAGAATACCAGGAGAAAAAAAAATCTAAAAGCTTCCAGAGAGAGCTGAGAAAGAAAGCAGACTGCATACTGGAAGTGGGGGAAGGGGAGCAAAGTGGTATTATATACACTAATCACAATACTAGGATGACAGCTGCCAAAGAAAAATTCTTCAAGGTCCCTAGAGAAGATACATTTTTTTTTCCTGCTACAATTCGGCACCCAGATAAACTCTCCATCAGATATTTCCAGAAACCCATTATGGACGCGATGCAGCTCCCGTGACAATCATTCTTAGAAAGCCCTGAATGAATGTGTGCCACCAAAAAGGGGCATAAACCAAGAAAGAGGAAGACACGGATTCCACAAGCAGGGTACACACAGGAAACTCCAGGGTGACCACCATCTGGCAAGGCTGGAGGACAAGCAGTGGGAGGCAGGCCAGGGGCGGGGAGGGAAAAAAAGGGTGTAAGAATTCATGGTCACTGATACAGTATTTAGAACATGGAGGCCAACAGCGGGAAGCATGTGAAGAACCTGCTAGCTCAGGCACACGGAAGGGCCTGTGCGTGAAGAACCCACTAGCTCAGGCACACGGGAGGGCCTGTGCAGGCGCGAGTGTCCTACCACACCGCTCATTCCTACTCGTGGGGCCTCTGGTATTGCTGGACAATGTGCCGCAGTGAGCTCTGTCATCTTCACATGTGGTCTTGGGGTCGTCAGGACCAGTCCTCTGACACTGCCTCTCCTCTCAGTGGTGTCACCTGTCCGCTCGCGGACTCCTAGTCTTCGTACCTCTAGTCACTGCTAAGACAAAGGCTCTTCACACTTGCATTCAAAGGGGCAGGCACTCTGCTCTGCATCTCCCCTTCGGTGAGGCCATGAAATGATGCTGCCAGTGCCCTCCAAGTCTAATATGGATTTCAAACTGCTCTCTTCCCAAAACCTTTAGCAAGATGCCAAGGACAGTGGGGTGGAGGATGGTGCTGTAGAAGGAATCCTGTTCACTTTCACAGTATTTGGGTGAGAACCTACTATATGTTCTGGTCCTTTATTGCTGTCTTCAAGCCTTTTCTTCTATATTCTCACACACTATCTATCTATCATGCCCACACCTCACAAGGGAAAAAACTGTTGGATAACTTCACTGGAGAAGTATGAAGGAAGGGGAAAATTTAATTCTGATTTCCTGAATAGTAAAAAAATAATATGGCAGGATACCAGAAACCATCCCTGAGGATAATTTTTAAAAGGGAGATAAAAATATAATCAAAGCACAATCACTACAAAATTAGAATAACTTATGTTTAGGTATGTCACCACTATTTGAACTCAAGTAATTCTCCTGAAATACTTCTACCAGGAAGTGTTCAACAGACAACTCCCATCTCTAGCTCTACTGGTGGAGGGGTAGGTGTCTTAATTGCACTGTAGAAGACTTTGCTCTTTTTAGTTGCAATAGTTTCTTCTGATGGTCTCAGCTACATCTTTCCTCATCAATTTTGCCACAGGACTTTTTAACCTTGTTATTATATAGTCATATGTGGCTGCTGAATGCTGTGAGTATAGCACTAATTCTAACAGCTACCATGAAGTTCATATTTTGGTATATCCTTGCATTTGGGCTCCTTACTAATTAAGAAAAAGCAAAGCCTTATCCATATAGCACACTGATGAGTATGCGCACACACACACACACACACACACAGTAACCACATGCTAGGTGAACTCCTTGCAGGAGGGTCACTACGGAGGCTGAACTCAGGACCTCACCCGTGCTAAGCAGACATTCTATCATTTAATCACACCCTCCATCATTTTTGCTTTTAAATAAGGTCTCACATTTTCCCCAAGCCACGTTAGACCATAATCCTCCTATTTGCATGTTCCACATATCTAGAATGACAGGCAAGACCACACCACCGTGTCTAACTGTTCATTGGCTGAAGTGGGGTTTTACAAACTTTTTTCAGGCTACCCTAAAACTACCTCTGGATCTCAGCTTTACAAGTAAGCAGGATTACAGACATCAGCCATACCCCCAGTTTTTCCTTTTCTCTTCTTTATACCAATAGCAAAAAAGAAGTAAATAACATTTTTTCCTTCTCATCTTCTATGAGTTTTCACTAGGACACATGGTTTTCATGTTTTTAAATTTTAACTTAATTTTCTGTTCATTTTTAAATGACCCAAAAATACTAATATCTAATGTAAAATAAGGCACTGAACAGGATTTTCATAGATATGCTTTATTTTAACTTTCAATATTAAGAGCGAAGCTGACAGTAAAAAAAAAATAAAGTTAACAAAAAATACTTTGCTACCTATTTCTAACAATTAGTAATCTGTCCCAAACCAGTAGTTTATTTTTGCTACACTGAGGTAAAGGACCAGGCTGACAATGAAGTATTCTTCTGTCTCTTCAATCCACACGAGCTCTGCATGTACTTTTCCTACTTCATCCTTGTAGTCGACATAGTATGTGTGTCCCAGGAAAGTGGGGCCGTCGGAAGGGCAGGTGACGGGCCTCATGCAAACGGGAGAACTGAAGCACCAAAAGGGCTTTCTTTTTTCATCCAGGAGAGTCACATCTAGTATGGGGCACCTCTGAAAGCAGACACAGATTCACAAGCGGCAGGGTAAGATGGCCAGTTAAACCCCATTTTCACAGGTCATTCTGACCCAATGTAAACCGAGTGGGAAATGCTGCATGTATCATCAAAACCCAGAATGCTATCACTGGCACGCAGGCTAGTCATCAGTAGAATGTAATCAGTACCTGCTGTGTCTCTCGTCACTAGCACTCACACTCATCCAAACACCAGGGTGAGTTTCAGGGGAGTTTCAGGGGAGACCAGAAAGTAGTATTGGAGGCCCAGAGGAGAAACACACTCCCTCACCTTTCCAACATCAAAAGTATACCTTGCCTTAATCATACATGCAACCAGCAGCACACTCTCCAGAAAAGAGCCAAAGCATCTTTCTTAAGGGTTTGACCCCCTCCCCATGATGAACCCTTGCTCTGCCTATTCAAGTCTTCCTGCAGAAAGCAGCATTACAGAGCTTTACTGAAATATCTGATTTAAATTAAACTTGATGCCAAGCTCTACACAGAATTAGAAGTAACATTAAAATAACATCAAAAATGCCAAGGCATGAAATAAAAAATGGAAAAGGCAGGTATGTAAAGAAAAGCATTAACAGGAGAAACATATCAGCAGGATATCCAGTGGTAACGGAGAGCAAACACTCGAGGGAAGTGCTTACTGTCAATGACACTGGAGGCCCTAGCAGGCAAGGCTGCTTGATACCCCAAACCGCGCCAACAAAGAGCATGGGGACCATCTACACAGGAACTGTCCTGTGTGCGCCAACACCCACACTCAACCACTGTAAGCCATTTGAATGCACTTTATATTGTAACCTGACTTCAAAACACACTGTGTTCTGATAATAATAGGTTTTCTGGTGTTTAGGTTGAGCCATAACCACAGGGACATTCGGGCTGTGAAGCTGGACACAGTGACTCCAGCTCAACATGCCTAGCATCGCGAGTGCTGCAGCCCGCATACCCAGAGCTCCAGGAAGGACCCTTCTCACGGATCCGTGAAGGCCAGATGATCAGAGCTCCAACAGAACCCCACACTGCTTCGAAGAAACCAACGCAACAAGGCACTGCCTCCAACACCATCGCTAATACGGCTTTACGCTTTCTTTACCATTTGTTGAGTGAGGCCTTGGGACCAGAATCAGAATTGGGGTGACATATTTTTCTTAACTGCCTTTGCTCAAATGGTTACTGTAAGAATTAGAAACCGTCTACAATATCCCAGGGGAACTGTTTATTTTCTTATATCCTTTCTTGTTTGTTTTTTTTTTTAAAAAAAAGGCCTGTAATCGTTGAAAGCAATTTTTAAAATGTATTTTACCAAGCAAAGGACCTGGCTCAAGTAGTACAACACCTACCTAACACATATAAGGCCCTGAGTTCAAAATCCCAGAACTGCCAAAAAGAAAATGTGTTTTATTCCTTAGGGGAAATTCCTCAGCTACCTGGCAAACACAAGGGATATAAACACAAGATGGAATACTCACCTGGCTTCTTTTTTAGGAACTCCAAGATTGGACTAGTTTTAATACGAGTACTATACGTAAATGGCAAATGCAGATCAACCTGCTCACCTCTTAACCAGGCAGAGCTGGTGCTGAGGCAGATTTGGGCTACATTACTCCTTCTTTCTCCCAAACTGCCTGGGACCAGGCCAGACACTCTCCACTTCAAGACCTCAGATCTCTCTTTAGATCCTAAGTCACACCACTTTAACGGCCTGTGGAGGCCCTACCTGGAGCTCCTTGGAGGGCTCAGGTTTGCAGCAATGTTTTCAGACTCTGAGAAAGACTGCTGAGAATTCAGTCCTACATTTGTGACTGTAAGACTATTTAGTATTTAGTGTACCTTACACATGGGGGACTTGGTTTTCTATAACACAGCCAGGACAAAGCTTTGTTTCTTAGTATAATTCCTACGCTTTCCTTTTCCCTTCCAGAGGGAACTAAGCTACTGCTTTTATCTTACTCTAAACTACCAGAAAATATAGAATTAAACATAAAAGGACAACCTGACCCTTTGTCATCTTGCCTTTCTTACTCTGTTTTGCGTTCATGTTTTATTTTAGTACACGTTTTCACTGTAAGCCCATCTATCACAGAAAAAAAATGGGTTTGCATTCTTAAAGATATGAAACAATTATCCTTTGTGCATGATAAGCAATTTTTCCAAGTCGTACATATTCGCTTATAGACAAATATCAGAAATAAAACATGTTCTTGAACCAAATACTAAGTGGGTTAGGAGATAATTCTAATTCTCTGTGGCAACATGGCTCAAAAGAAATAGTATATCTACCATTGGAGCTACCCTACAGATGTAGGGCAGAATAATCTTGGTAAAGAAGGAGAAGCAGTCAAGGAGATGTCACTGGCTTTTCTGACTAAGAAATCCCATTCATCCCATCAAATACAAATGAGAATACTGAGATGCAGAACAGTAAGGGCACAAGGCCACCCAAGAAGGGAACTATATGTAATCTTTCCCCACCATCTTTTCCCTCTCTCCCTGACAATTCCCTACAGAAACCAACTCTCCTCTTTATGTAGCTGTTTTTATTTAACTCTAAAGAATATATCTGTAATCAGAATCAATAACTTATAACTACAATAAACTTTATATTGATTGGTACAAAAGGATGTCTCTTTGCAAATGCTACTTGCCTAGTGCAACTTTCAGCTCCCCTTTCTCTACAGAACAGAAGGAATGAGAGAGTGAGGTTATAGTTAGTCCTGTTCAGAAACTGCTGCAGTGTACATACCAGTCCTACCCCACCACAGGAAGAGCAAAGGGTCTCAAGAAGCTCTTGGAGAAGAGCTGAAGACTGTAAAAATCATAAAATCCACAGAAATTAGAATATAACATATTTATTAGAATAAATATATGCACATCAACAGACATTTTTTCTATTATACATAAATGAGTTAAAAAAAAAAGTCCTTCTTACCTCTATAAAGCCATCAAAAGCATTAGTTCTCCAAACAAGGCCAACTTTTCCAATGAGAGGTAGATGTTCTCTATTGTTCTTAAAATTTATCACAATGACCTTCACATATCCATCTTCAATGTACCCTGAAAGGAACTAATGTTATTTTAATTACCACATTCCAGTCAGGATATTAAATCCTCAGTCTTCAGACTAGCCATTCCACAAGAGATGTTCTGTGTCACACTGAAGACATCAACACAGCTAATCCTAAATACCAGCATGAGGCCAGAACACTGTAACCCTGTGACTCAAAGATAGGGGAAAAAAAACACATTATGAGGAGGTGTCATCCAGGGTTACATCAGGGGAGGATGGTGGGGTGAACCTGGATACACACCTGTAACTATCAGAAAGATAAACGTTCACCTCAGTCATGTTGTTGGAGTTCCATTTCTGCACTAAATACCTAAGATAATCAAGTTCTAGAGATGAAAAAGTTATCTTGGCTCACAAATTTTAATGGTCCAGACCATGGTGGCTAGACCTCCTAGCTTCAGACTGTGGCAAAGTAGAATATCATAGCAGGGAGCAAACAGAACATGATGCTTTCCTCAGGGCCTAAAGACCTTCTACTAGGCTACACTCCTAAATACCCTACCACCTTCCAACAGGGCCAAGCTAAGGACCAAGACTTTAACCTATGGACTTTCGAGGTCCCTCCAGATCCAAACCATATTACTTAGTCAAGCCAATTCATAGCAATGGAAAAGCAGAAATACAGAGCTTAATAAGAAAGCAGATGTAGAATGGCTAAGGAAAAAAGGAAGCTAAAAAGGACAAAGCAATCAATGGTACCAAGAAAGGAGGGCCTGAAGAATGGACGGGCAAGAAAAGCTAAGGGAAGGAGCCTAGCGCACAAATCAAACATCTTCGCCCATGCAAACACTTACAAACCCTAAGGACAAATGCTGTTCCTCTCCTAACTGTCCCAATGCTGGGCACTAGCAGCCCTCCCACCTCATGGTACACAGTCACTTCAAGGCCTCTTGTGATAGAGAAGCAGCAGCACTCCCCAGCTCAGGCAGAGATGCACTCCACAGATCAAGCTAGCACACCATGAGGCGTGAATGTCCAGGATCAGGAGCGTAATACTGTAGCATCTCCACACTGTCACCCAAGTTTCTTCAGAGACTGACCCCAGAATAAAGGTTAAGTGAGAGTCAGGCAGCAAAGCATACCAAAACAAAATCAGAAAAGAGCAAATGTTCTTTGTCCCTAGGTTTAGTTATTTCACAGGACAAAATAAAACCAAAGCTAATTTGTTGCAAAAAATTATATACAGTGTTCCCCAACTCAGTGCAGTGCAGTCTGATTGTAACAGGGCCTTCTGTGCTGCTGTGCTTTTAGTGAAAGGCACTATCAGAAGCAGAGTGCCACGCCCGGCAGGGGGGTGCTCCTAGCCTCCAAGCCCAGGTGGCCATGCTACCTGCTTCTGTCTTACTTTTGGCTCAAGGCAGCCTACGTTTTCTTCTGTCCTGCTAAGTAATTAGCAAGAGTGTAGAGAGTAAACCAGAAGACACTGTCCCTTCCCAGGCTCTATGTCACCTCCTAGACCCAAAGAAGGGCCCTAGGCCTAGGGGGAGCCATACCAATAGCATTTTGATTAGACCAGATGATTGGACCAGATGTGACTCTGTGTACTACTGAACACGCATGTGCAAAGGCAGGAGAGACCACTGACTGGCACAGAAATTCAGGCTTGTGTGCTGTCAGCCATCAAAACCAGACATGAAACCAGAAGGCTATTTTCCATGTGGCTCATCCTCAGGACATTCAGAAAATGAACCCAAATACAAGGGCCAAAAACACTATAATGGCAACTGTCTAAGCTAGTAAATACGAGATCCTTGTAGTAAGAAAAGCCTTTCATTTTATTATTAGCAAATATTCTGCCACTTCAGAACAATTACAGTGCTTTTGACCACACGCCCTAGGTGTTCAGCATCGTGAGTGGTGAATGAGAAAGGTCTTCCTCTGAAAAATCACAGTAGCAAAGAAACACTATTCCTTTGAGCAGATACAGGTAGAACTCAGGAGTATACCACTGAAGTTATAATGGTAATGCTTCCAGAAAAGAAGCCTCACAGTGAAGTAGACATATGTAAATGAAAAGACTGATCCAGTATATTTTTACTACATGCCTGTGCTCTTAAACTCTTCAGAGTAAATTCTGCTGTTGAAGATACTAACCTTAGATGCTAAGCTTAACTTGTCAGCACAGAAGACCATTCCCAATTTGTAGTCAAATATCCTTTGAGGCTCACCATCATGGCTTCTAGACAATATATTCATAAGCATGAGCTTTAGAATAAAACAATCAAAAACCCTGCCCAGATATTTGTTACTCCAAACTGAGTAAAACAGGAATATACTTTCTAAGGCTTTGTGAGGGCTATTGGAACCAACAACAAATATTACCCTTACAGGGTAACTCCTGATACCTGTCAGGCTAAATGTACTGAAGCACTTTAGTGTACTATTTCAATAAGAATAACACTCTATGTAAAGAGCAAGGTCCACTGTCAGGCAGAAGAGAGAAATATGTCCATAAACTGGAATTCTCAATGACTGTTAAGATGTCTCTTAACCTGAATTCACTTATAGACTTAATGTCATAACTACCATAATCCCAGCAAGCATTTTAATAAATAATTTAATAATTTAAATTTATAAATAACTAATAAAAATTCACAAGATGACTCTAAAGGTCACATGGGACCCCTGATTTTTTTTTTTGTCGGTCATGGGGCTTGAACTCTGGGCCTGGGCTAAATAAAGGTCACATGGAAATGCTAAGGATCTAATATAACCACAGCAATCTTGAAAAAGGAAAAGCTGACTTTAAAACATTACAGCAAAAACAGTATGGTATTGCTTCTAAGGATATGTAATACATCAACAGAATAGATAAGTTCAGAAACAGACCTATACTTTTTCAAGCAAGTGATATTTGAGAGAGATAACAAAATAGTCCAATCATCAAAGAAAGTCTTTTTTTACAAATAGTGCACAAAGAGCAGTACAGCATAAAGAAAAATACCTCAATACTTACCTCATACTGTACATAAACTAATTAATTATAAATCAAAGAAAGGTAAAAGAAAAAACTCTAAAACTGCTAGTAGAAACAATAGAGAATATTTTACAACCCAGGAAGGAAAAGACTATTGATAGGAGAAAATAATAACCAAGAAGTTAAAAACTGATAAATCAGATTTCATCAAATTAAAACCTGTGATCAACAAGATACCATTAAAAAGACCAATATATTTACTATATATGTATTTGACAAAGAACTAAGATCCAGAATACATAAAAAAACTGTAACAATTTAAGAATAAAAGGTAACTTACACATATATACATACATCTATATACATAGATGCATATGTGCAATGTGTTTACATATTATACATGCAAACTCATATGTGCAAAAGAACATATGAGTTATACATATAACATATATAATTCACATATATAAAAGATATATGCATTTATATATATATATTGTTTAATGATGTCCAAGTGTAATTATCTTTTACTATCCATTGGATTAACTTGTAGATTTATAGACAGTCTAACTATTACAAGTGAAGTAAATCATCCAGCCTATGTTTCCTTGGATCTGGATTACTTTGCCTAATATAATTTTTTTCAAGTCTTTCCATTTCCTTATGAATGAGGGCAGTGTCATTCTTTCTGATGGTAGCATAGAATTCCATTGTGTATATATACCACCCTTGTTTATCGGTTTATCCACTGAGAATCATCTGGGTTGATTCCATATTTTAGCTATGGTAAATAATGCTGCAATGAAAACTCCAGTCTTATTGAAGGAAGTGTACCAAACAGAATCATAATAAGAGATTAAAAAAAAAGAAACAGATATGCTCAATTTCATGACAAGCAAGAATGAGCCTGTATCATGTACTTGAACCAAGAATACTTAATAACATGACCTCTTCTGGCTAAGCTAGTGTGAGTTATCCAGTATTTTTATAGAAGTCAACTTAAAAATTGTCTGATACAGAAGCTGGGTTAATTTTGTAAAATAATTTTTGTGAATGTATAGATGGGAAAAGAGTTGAGATGATGAAAAAGATAAGGGACAAATGACTAAACAAACGTCCGTAGCAAAGAAAAGTAGATATGTTTAGAAAAATTAGAAAGTTCATTTTGGAAAGAAGTGAGACTTTTTTCTTCTCTGTTTCAGAGAAATAGATAAGCAAAAAAAAAGCATATAAATAATTTGTGATTCAATGAAGATGTAACAGCAACAGAAGATCGGGAAGCACAACAAGTAATGATTTTCCTTAACACATCCCAAGAATAAAGGAAACAGAGGGAGGAATCAGGAGTTATTTTTTGCTTTTATAAGGTACATGCACTATACATGAGGTGATATAAATTATTTGAAAGTGGATGTTGGCTGATGCTAAGTATATATGGCATATTCCAGGACAACAATTAAAAAAAGAAAGGACAATAGCTGATATTCTAAGAAAAGAGGGAGAGTATATAGAACCATATAAAATGCTCGATTAAAATCACACAGAAAAAAAAAACAAAAACAAAAAATGAGAGTAACAAAAAGAAAATGCTAACAAATATCGTGATAGTAATCCAACTATATCACTAATCTCTTTAGGAGTGGTGTCAAGGGAGGAGGGCAAACAAATTTAGAGGGGAAACGGAGATAATGGTGTTACAAAAGTCAGTGCATGTCCTACACCAAAATTAAGAAAATTGAGGGAAGCTATAGGATTGGGAGGAATGGAGGTGGCACTGATCAAGATGAATTGTATTTATAAACTGCTTTGTTAAATGGCTTTGTACAGCAACTTAGAGATAATTTAAATAGCTGAGCACTCACTGGCTTAGCGTGTAATTCTAGCTATGCAGGAGGCGGGGATCTGAGGATCATGGTTCAAAGCCAGCCCAGGCAGAAAAGTTTAAATTACAAAAAAAAAAAAAAAAAGTGGAAGTGAGCCGGGCGCCAGTGGCTCACACCTGTAATCCTAGCTACTCAGGAGGCTGAGATCTGAGGATCTCAAAGCCAGCCCAGGCAGGAAAGTCCGTGAGACTCTTATCTCCAATAAACCACTAGAAAACCAGAAGTGGTACTGTGGCTCAAGCAGTAGAGTGCTTGCCTTGAGCTGAAGACCCAAGGACAGTGCCCAAGCCCAAGAGTTCAAACCCCACCACGGACCAAAAAAAAAAAAAAAAAGTGGAAGTGGAGCTATGGTTCAAGTAGTAGAGTACTATGAACATAAAAGCTCAGGGACAGAGATCAAGCATGACTGACAAAAACAAAGAAAATAATAAAATATATTTTAAAATAGTCACTTTAACATTGATAGGCGATGACAGATACACTGGAGGGGAGAGGAGGACGAATGGATGGGTTGAGAAAATACATCATGCCAATGCCAATATAAAGAAAGCTAAAGGAACTATACTAATTTCAGAAAGAGCAGACTTCAGAGCAAGGAAAGCTATAAGGAATAAAGAAGGGCAGTTAAGTAATGATAAAGGATCTAGTCTACAAGAATATGTGACTATTTTCAACGTGTGAGTACCTAACAAAACAGAATTGAAATATATGAGCAAAAGCTACAGAACTACAAGGAAAAATAAGTAAATCTACTATTAGTGCTGGAGACTTCAATACCTCTTACCAGAAACAGATAGACCCAGCAAACAGAAAATCAGTAAGGACATAGTTGAACTCAATAACAGCATGAATCAACTGGATATTAGATACCTGTAGACTAGTTCATCCAACAACAGCATCTTCTCAAGCTCATATAAAGAACATTCACCAGAAGGGCCATGATACCATAAAATACACCTTTTCAAATTTAAAAGATCCAAGATCATATGGTGTCTGCTATCAAATCAACATGAAATTAAAATAGAAATCCCTAAAAGAAAGTCAGCTGGTAAATTTCAAATAATTGGCAATGAAATAACGTATTTCTAAATAACACTAAAGCCAAATTTTTTTAAATCTCAAAAGAAAATTTTTAATTGGACTGTAAGAATAAACTTACAACTTTACAAAATCTGTAGAATACAATGAAAGTAGTGCTTAAATGGGAATTTTTAGCATTGAGTGCATTTATTAGAAAAAAGAAGATCTGAAATCAACCTAAGTTTCCACACTTAGAAAACTACAAAAAGAAGCCAGTTAAACCAAAGTAAGTAGGAAAAAAGTAAACAAAAAGTGGAGTAAAAATCAACAAAGAGGGAAAATTAAAGAAACCAAGGAAAAGACCTTAAAACGTTCAGCAAAACTAATGTATATAGACAGAACAACAGAGCACACAAATTAAACAATCACCAAAACTGAAAAAAGTTATCATCAATACAGACTCTATACATTAAAATGACAGTAAAGGAATACTATGTATAAATTTAGTAATCTAGATGAATAAATTCCTTGAAAGGCATAATTTGCCAAATTTACACAAAAAGAAATATACAATTTTATCAGCTCTCTAATCCAAGAAATTGAATCAAAAGCCTTCCAAAACAAAAAGTACAGGGCCTGAATGGATTCACTGGTAAATTCCATCAAATATCTAAGAAAGAAATTTATAAGAATTCTCTATAATCTTTCAAAAGCTAAAGCAGAAGGAGTAATTCCTAACTCCTCCTATAAGGCCAGCATAAACCTAATTTTGAAACAAAAAAACACTGCATAAAAATAAAAAATACTGACCTCTTATGAACATAAAAGCAAAAATTCTCAACAAAATACTAGTAAATAGTCAAGCACCAAAGGCTCATGCCTATAATCCTCAGGAGTCTGAGATTGGAGGATCACAGTTTTCACGGTTTAAAGCCAGCTGAAGCAAGAATGTCTGTGAAACTCACTCCAATTAACCCCCAAAAGACAAGTGAAGCTGTAGTTCAAGTTGTAGAGTGCTAGCCTTAAGCAAAAATACAGACAGGAACAGCACACCAGACCCCAAGTTGAAGCCCCAGAACTGGCACACACATGCATGCACATGCACACATGTACACACACACACACCAAATAAAAATTGAATAATGCAAAAAAAGAGAATTACAAACTATGACCAAATGGAATTTATCACAAGTATCCAAAGGCTGGTTCAACATTTGAAAACCAATCTATATAAACTATTCATAAGCAAGTCAAAGAAGGAAAAAATATATATAATTACATCCATATATGCAGAAAAACATGACAAAAAGCCAACATTCATCCATAATTTAAAACTATAAGTAAACTAAGAATAGAAGGGACGTTCTAGCTACAAGAATCGCTACCAAAAAAATCTACAGTTAGCATCCTACTTTATAGAGAGAAACTAAAAAAACTTTCCCACTGAAATCAAGAGTAAGGCAAGACTGTCTTATTGCTATTTCACAATATGGTACTGGAGATTTTAGCTAATGTACTAAGGAAACAAAAGATCTGTCAGCTTTCCATCCCTGGAACAAATGAAATAATAAGCTGGTAAGGAGGTTTCAGTCTATGATCACTTGGCACAATTGCTTTTGGGGCCTGTGGCAAAGAAGCTTATTCTGGAAGGGGCATAGGGCAGCGCAAGACTCTATCTCAAGGCCAACAAGTGAGAGAGAAAAGGGAAGAGGCTGGGTTCCCACTATCTCCCACCCAAGAGCAAGCTTCAAAGACTTCCCATTAGGTCCCATTTCTTAATATCCAGCAGTGTCAAACAGGGGAGAAAGCCTTTAACACCTGGGCCTTTGGGGACATTTCATACCCAAACTTTAGCAATAGACATCCAAATTGGGAAGGGAAAAACAAAGTTGTCTCTAATCACAGATTTTAAAAATCTGAAAAACTGTCCAAAATCCAGAGCACTGAAACACCAAATGCTGATAAGAATGTAAAGCAAGTCCTTTTATTTCCTTATGAATGAGGCAGTGTCATTCTTGGTGATGGAAACAGAATTTCATTGTGTATATATACCACATTTTCTTAATCGATTCATCTACTGAGGGGCATCTGGGTTGGTTCCATATCTTAGCTATCGTAAATAATACTGTAATAAACATGTGTCGTTGGTAGCTTTAGTGTGGCCTTGTTTGTGTTCATTTGGGTAAATGCCCAGGAGTGGGATTGCTAGATGATCAGGTAGTTTCTATGTTCAGTCTTTTGAGGAACCTTCATACTCCTTTCCAGAGTGGTAGAACCAGCTTACATTCCCACCAACAGTGTAGTAGCGTTCTCTTTTGGCCACATTCCTGTCAGCATCTGTTATTATTTGTTTTCTTAATAATAGCCATTCTAACTGGGGTGAGGTGGAATCTCAATGCATTGCTTTTATGGCCAGCTTTTATGTTGAATGTTTCTTCATGTGTCTATTGGCTATTCTTACTTCTTCTCCAGAGAAGTCTCTTTTTAATTTGTTAGCCCACTTATTAATGGGGAGGTTGTTTCTTTGAATATTTGTTATTGGAGAGTTTAATTTTTTGAGCTTTTGGTAGATATAGATATAAATGTATAGATTTTTTTTTTTGCCGGTCATCAGGCCTGAACTCTGGATCTGGGCTCTGTCCCTCAGCTCTTCATCTCAAGGCTAGCACTCTACCACTTGAGCCACAGCGCTACTTCCAGCTTTTCCTGCTTATATGGTGCTAAGGAATTGAACTCAGGGCCTCATACATGCAAGGCAAGCACTCTATCACTGAGCCAGCTTCCTAGCCCCATCTGGGTAATTTTTGATATGAGGCCCTTGTCTGTTGTGTAGCTAGTAAAGATCTTCTCCCAATCTGTGGGCTTTCTGTTTATCTTGCTAGCTATGCCTTCACCATGCAGAAGTTCTGCAGTTTAATGTGATCCCATTTGTACAACCTTTCTTTAATTTGTTGTTTTTCTGAATCTTTATTTAGGAAGCTTCACCAGATCCAAAGAAACATAGGCTCCATGGTTTCCCTCCTTTGTAATAATTAGTATATGTCTAGGATAGTCCTAGCAGAGGATCACAATAGCACAATAGCTATGTACATATGGCCATATAAAATGATGCTAAATGCAGTGAACTCCAAGGTATGTAAACAAGAAGTTTAGGAGGGTCTTTTGGTTTTGTTTTTAATGTACTGTGTGAAGTTATTTTTTTTACTTCTTTTTTTTCCCATTTGGTTTATCCCCTGTTGTCGCTGTTTTTCATTTTGGCATCCTGAGTCTTGTATATATGTTTACCTGATCTGGGGAAGGAAAGGAAAATAACAAAATGGTGAGAGAAAGAACACAAGGAGAACCAATGCACCAGCGATACTCACAGGACAGTATGTTGGAAAAAAACTTGACAACTTGGGGAGGAGGGGAGCTGGGGCGGGGAGGAGAAGAGGAGGTAACTACATTCAATCAGAAATGTACTCATTACCTTACTTATGTAACTGTAATCACCCTTACCATAATTTTTTAATGCAAACCAAAAGGAATCATCATTTATTGCCTTTAGGAATGTAAAACCATACAGACATATCCAAAGACAATTTGCTAATTTCTTACAAAGTCATGCTCCTTGGTAGTCAAAGAAGCTGAAAACCTAAGCCATATCAAAATTTGCATGTAAATAGTAATAGTTTTATTCACAGTTGCCCAAACTTGGAAGCAACCAAGATAAATGGAAAAACTGAAATACATCTAGACAATGGAATACTATTAAGTGCTAAAATGAAATGAGCTATGAATCCATGAAAAGAACATAGAGAAAATTCAGTGCTTTTTTACTAACTCAAACAAGAGAATCTGAAAGCCAATATACCATGATTCCAACTGTTTGACAACCTGGAAAACGTTAAACCATCACGACAGTAAGAAGATTAGTAGATTCTTGAAGTTGATGTGATGGCAGAGACAGGTAGAAGACAGGAGACTTTTTAGGTAAAACTATTCTAATACTATAATGGTAGATATATAACATTTATCCAAACCCTTAAAATACACAATGCCCAGGCAGAATTTACCATAAACTATATAGTCTTTAAGTAATAATGATGTCCCAATCTGTGATCACCAACTGTACAAATGTTCTATTCTGATGGGGATATTAAATCCACTTTGTGTAACAGAGAATAACAGTATAGAGATCTCTATACTTTCCTACCATTTTTGCTGTAAACCCAAAACTACTCTAAAAATTAAAGTACGAATATTAAAAAGTCAAATGAAGGGAGAAGCATACTTTGTTATTCAAAATGACTTCTGCTTCTTTACTATGACTGTTCCTATCAATACTGATAACGGTACTGTGCAAAACCTTTTTCCTTCTGCTTCTGAAAATTGGTAATAATTACTTTGATACTAAGATCAAATGAATATACAATCCTTTATACTTTGCATTGCTGATCAGACCCTTTGGCAAGGTCCATCTACACTTCAAAGACATAACTGGACTATTTCCTCTCTTTTCCTCACCAGGCTACCCTGTTATCTCACCAAAATGTTAATGGAGAGTTGAACAGGAAAATACTAATACAGCGGGTCTGAATCTGCCTATTCTATTCATGAGGCCTGGTTACAGCACGACTATGTCTAGGAATTTAATTTGAACCTGTTCTCCTATCATTTCCTGGCAGGTAAGGATGGTTCACTGTGCCATGTGGTTTATGCTGAACATCCTCGTTTCTAGGGTCAGGAAAAGTGGTAGTACTAGATAGTAGAGGCCAACATGACCAGCCTGCAATGAAAACGCTGCATGATGGGCACCAGTGGCTAATGCCTATAATCCTAGCTACTCAGAAGGCTGAAATATGAAGATCACAGTTCAAGGAAAGTCCTCTAGTTAAGCACTAAAAAAGCCAGAAATGGGGTGTGGATAAAGTGGTAGAGCACTAGCCTTGAGCAAAAAAAAGCTCAGGGACTGTGCCTGGGCCCTGAGTTCAAGCTCCAGATCCCCCTCCCCTGAAAAAAACCAAACCCTGAACTAGGAAAACTATTGTGACTCCTCAGGGAGAAGATTCTCAGAAATGCATGCTTGGAGCTGGGCACCGGTGGTTCACGCCTGTAATCCTAGCTACTCAGGAGGCTGAGATCTGAGGATCTCAGTTCTAAGCCAGCAGGAAAGTCCTTGAGACTCTTATCTCCAATAAACCACTAGAAAACTGGAAGTGGCGCTGTGGCTCAAGTGGTAGAATGCTCGCCTTGAGCTGAAGAGCTGATGGGCAGCGCTCAAGCCCAGAGTTCAAGCCCCACGACCGACCCAAAAATAAAAAAGAAAGAAAGAAAAGAAAGCAAATTGTGTATGAGAAAACATACACAGCACTGTTATAAGCTTACCTTAGCTCACAGCCACAAATTATTATTGCAGTATTCCCTTTGATGTTTATCCCTTCTACCCTCTTGCTCTCATAAATTCAGTAGAGGTGGCAAAATGTTTCCTCCCCTAATCTTCCTTGTAGCTTAATTTTACCAACAATACACAAAGGACAGGCAGCAAATATGTGCAGGTTCAGGGATCATAAATTTTTCTTTGAAAAGAGCTTATATAGAACCATTTTTAAAACTTTTAATATTGCCATGACTTGTCAAAGTTGAAAAATACATAAAATACAAAGAAAGGAAATTCTCTAGTTCCTTGGGGAAGGAGTATGATAAAGTTCCACATAGTCAAACCGCTGAGGAAGAAGGAAGGACACAGTGATGAATACTCTCCAGTAGAGCTGAAAAGCAGAGAAAACTATACCAAGTTTCTTACTGAAGGAGAGTAACGTCCAGAAATGTGAATGACATGTTATAAAATTGAAGGACTTACAGCACTCCTGACACAGAGCAGAGCATGTTCTGATCTGAGAAGGTAGTGATGGGCAAACAGAAAAAGAGGACTTAGGGTTCACATCTGGGTGCTGGGCTGCTGAAAACATATTTGAAATCAGAACCCAGCAGCCTCAGTCACAACCTCAAGATGAGTAAAAGCAGCTCTGCTGACTAGGACGCTGCTGGCAGCCTATCAACCAGTAAAGCAATACTCATCTCAGAGCATTATCATTCAGCCAACCTCTGCCTCTGGGACTAAGGAACCAAGAGCTAACAAAGGACTTCTGTTTGTTTCAGCTGTGTGAACTAAAAAGCAAAAAATTCAAAGAACCTTGTATGTCAAACATATATGGGATAGTTAGGAAACAAAAGCTCAATACGAAATGTACTCATACCTTACTCATGCAACTGTAACCCTTCTATACAGTATCTTTACAATACAAGTATATATTTTAAAAGTATATTAAATTCAGAAAAATGTTATTAGGAGGTAGACAGCACCAAATTTCTAGAATTCATTCTGAACATTTCATTGGACTCTACTGTCTGAAAATGAACATAGCAATCATCCTTTGAATATAATTTGCATTCCCTGTATAGTAATGAGTGATAGTTTAGCCTGTTAAACTACATCTACACAATGTATTCTATACTAACATTCTAAAGAAATACATACATACAAATCCTTTAAAGGATGATGATATATCCAGACATACAGTATACCATGAGGCAATTAGTTAAAATAGCTAATAATTGCTTTTCTATGAGTATAATGTTTATCAGAATGTGGATAAAGGATTTATGTATATAAAATAATTTGACCAAAGAATCTTGAACTACAAAAATCACATGGAATTATTCTACCCTATTCACCTGGATTTTTATTCCCAAGAGTAGCATACTTTCTTAGTGAATGGTGTTTTAGAGGGTATATTACATACTATATAGATCTCTGCTGGCTATTATCAAAATTTAATCAGGACCTGGATGGTGATCACATATGTCTACTCTATACTAATCTATGTGTCATTTCATGATACAAAAAAGTGTAGTTACAAGAACAGTTAACATACACAGCAGTGCTTCCCTCTGGTGGGAGGAGAGGCAGATGACAATAGCAAGGGTACACAGTGACCTCAAAGGTCATGACCATGGTGTAGCTTTTAAAACTGTGCTGGCCCCCTGGTTTTGTATTTTATTGCTTTCCTATAGGGTATACTCATATCATATACAGAAAAGATTACACTAATTCTAATAAAAAAATTTTAAGACAAATTTTCCCAGCCATACGTGTATTTCCAAATCAATTTTAGATTCAATTTCACAAATTTTATAATTCTATTACAATTGCAACCCCAAAGAATTGCAATTAATATATGAAGTAAATGGGTACATATGCAGAATCCGGATTTTAAAATGAAATGGCCCTATATAATGATCAAATTCAGGCTCTGTTGAGGGATGGGGAGCCTTGAACTCTGGGCCGGAGCACTATCCCTCAGCTCTTCAGCTCAAGACTAGCACTCTACCACTGGAGCCACAGCACCACTTCTGGTTTTCTGGTGGTTAAGTGAAGATAAAAGTCTCATGGCCTTCAAAGAAACATAGGTCCCATGGTTTCCCTTATTTGCAATATCTAGTATATGTACGAGTCAAGC
>NW_012267307.1:1029423-1030986 GCF_000151885.1 Dipodomys ordii
TGGTAAGAAATGTACGCATTATCCTGCCCATGCAATTGTAACCCCTCTGTACAGTATGTTCACAAATAAAATAAAATTTAAATAAAAAAAAAAGTCTCATGGCCTTTCCTGCCTGGGCTGGCTTTGAACCACGATTCCCAGCTCTCAGCCTCCTGAGTAGCTAGGATGACAGGCATGAGCCACCAGCGCCTGGCTAAAAATTTAGGTTTTTTTTTTTTTTTTTGGTTGTGAGGCCTGAACTCTGGGCCTGGGCGCTGTCCCTCAGCTCTTAAGCCCAAAGCTAGCACTATACCACTTGAGCCACAGCACCACTTCCAGCCTTTTCTCCTTATGTGGTGCTGATGAATCAAATCGGGGGCCTCACACATGCAAGGCAAGCGCTCTACCACTGAGCCACCTTCCCAGCCCAATTTAGGCTCTTTTTATAAACTATGGCCCATTTAAAGCTTTCTCCTTTCTACTGACAAGTGGCCTCTCGGGCTGGAGGCCTGTGGGTCTGAACACTGAGTGTGGTTGCGTTATTCTCAACACCAACCCCTGGCAACTCTCTCATGCCCCTGCTCAGAGCCATTTCAGAGTTCCTAGCCCCACCCTTCCAGCATGTGTCTGTCCCACAAGCTCTCTGCACCTCACCTCATAAGGGCAAGATCTTGTCTCCTCTCATGCCTGGCTCATCTCTCCATTCCAGACCTATCTGCTAACAAAGGAACCAAAAGAAGCCAACCTCTTCACTCTGACGTTCCATCCAAACTGCCTCATGAGGACCAGCCAGTTCGCTCACAACTCATGGACAAGGAGCAAGGCATAGAGCTACTTAATTCTAAGGGCACGGTGATAAAACAGTTTCTCCTTGATAAGGAGAGCAAATAGAAGAATAGGGGCAAAGTTCTGTCATCCCCAACTGCAATGACACAGCTGAAATTCACTAAATATACCACAGGTACCAAGAGAGTTTCTCAAAAACTATAAAGGACATTCTAGCTGTACTTTTTAAAAATGTGACACTCTGTGATGACAACAGTGCCCTCTGGTGACTCTTCATAGAACTGAATAAAGAAGAAATGCAATTGAGATCCTATGGGAAGCCTTTATATTATAAGAAGAAAAAAGAAGGACAAATTACTCTGTCCCGATTTCCCATTTCTCCTTCATTTCTCCCAACCTCTTCAATGTGTGACAACCAATTAGCCTTAACAAGGGACTGGATTGTTACTATAGCTAGTCAGAACAGAAGCGCCTCACCCTGACCTCATCTATGCCAAGGATTTAAGACTCTCACAGCCTATGATACACTCCACCTACACATCAAACAGCAAACATACACGGGGAAACTGTAGATCTAGGTGTTTAACTCCCATCTTTAATTATGTGGGCCCAAGCTCAGAAGTTTCCTTGGCAGTAGCTTTATAGAAGTGAGTACACATGATCTTGTATTTAAAGAATCCCATAGACTCCACTCCCAAATATACTCAAGCTGATTCAAAACTTTGGCAAAGTAGCAGGGTATAAAATTAACCCCCAAAAATCAACGGCTTTTCTGTATGCCAACAATGAGAAAAGTGT
>NW_012267307.1:1034555-1046054 GCF_000151885.1 Dipodomys ordii
TGCCCATGTAATTGTAACCCCTCTGTACAGTATGTTCACAAAAAAAATTAAATTAAAATAAAAAATAAAAATAATTTGGGCTGTGCCAAGGGAAAAAAAAAAAGAAATGTACTCATTATCTTGTCCATGTAATTGTAACCCCTCTGTACAGTATTTTCACAATAAAAAATAAATAAAAATTTAAAAAAAGAATAACAAGTTGAAAGAGTGGCTGTATTCAGATTTTGAAGAATCTTACTTTGTATTGTTTAGCATCCTACTGTTGATACAAAGAATCAATCACTCTGCCTACAGGTGAATTTGTGGGGCTGCTTCTTTCTAAAGAAAAAGGTACAAGTAAAGCACATAAGAAGGGGGACTTCAATCCTTCTTCTGGATTGTCAGAAAAGAAAAGAACGACAAAGCAGCAGAACCACAGTAACCTCTGTGGACATGTGAGACAGCAGACATCAAGGGCTGGCCTCAATCTGAATGTGTTCAAGTCGGTGCTGATATGCTAGAAGATATGAGGTACCAGAAGTAGGACAGCCACTGGCTGTGAGGGTCAACAAGTATGGGTGCAAATACAAGGTACCTGATCCTTATGAATGGCATTCCTTCAGAATTCCCTAGTCTCCCTGCAGTGCTCTCTCTCTCTCTCTTTTTTTTACACACACACACACACACACACACACAGCACACTGTAGTATCAGGGGATGTTCAGAAACCCACGGCATTATCATTATTATTACCATAAGTACCAGTATTGCTTATAATCCTAGCTACTCATGAGGCTGAGATCTGAGGATGGTGGTTCAAAGCCAACCTGGGAAGGAAAGTCCATGACATTCTTAAGCCAGAAGTGGAGCTATGGCTCAAGAGGAGAGCCACCAGCCTTGAGGGAAAAGAAAAGAACTAAAAGCCAGTGCTCAGGCAGAGTTTAAACCCTAGTACTTACACAAAAATTAAATAAATAAACAAACTTGTTTAACTTATAAGAATATATAATAAAAACCTTAAGTAGCCAGGTACCAGTAGCTCGTGTGTTATTTTAGCACTGAGAAAGGCTGAGATCTGAGTAGCCTGAGTAAAAAATCTGAGGCCCTGAGTTCAAGCCCAGAAATAGAAAAAAAAATTAAGATAATCCATTATCTCAAAGAAGATTATGGGACCAGGTTCCTTCCTCTTTCTCTTTCTTTCACTTCCCAGCCACAAGTTAAGCATTTTTCCTTCAGTACATGTTTCCCCATAATACGTTATCTCATCAAATGCTCGAAAGCAATAGTGCCAACCAACTATGAACTAGAACCTCTAAAGCCAAAAGCCAAAATAAAGCTTTACTCCTTAGAGCTGATTATATCAGGTACTTGTTATAGAGACAGAAATTTCACTGATACATGAGTAGAAAAGATAGATAACAAAACAAAGGAGAAATTGTGTAATACCACTAAAGCAATACTTAGGTGGAAATTTATAGCACTAAATGTCTCTGTATTATAAAAACAAGGTTTTTGAGTCAATAGCTTTAACTCCCTATTTACAGAATTACAAATGAAAAAATAGAGAATAAAAATCCATATTTAAAATTATACACAAAATAAGACAGCTAAGAAATACTAAAGAAGCCAAAAGCTGATTATCTGAAATGAGTAAAAATGACAAGCTTCGAGCCACACTTATCAGGGGGAAAAGAGAGAAAGAGATAAAAAGCTCAGAGACAGCACCCAAGCCCTGAGTTCAAGATAGGAGATGGGCACACACACACACTAAAAAAAAAAAAAGTAGTGAAAAATGCCAGCAGACTAATGAAGGGAAATCCGAAGGGAACAGAGCAAGCTTGAAGTACATCCCAATGGTCAACTGCGTGACAGTTTTAGCTTCAGAAAGAACAATACCTATAACATTATTTTCAAATAAATGAAAATCCTAGAGTCAAAAGTTTAAAAGAGAGGGAGTGGAAAGAGGAGAAGAGAAAGCTCAAAATCATTTCTATCATAATAAGTGGCAATCATTTTCTTTATCTGAAAATCAGTAGTTAAAGGGGAAATAAACACTAATCTTACTTTTTCTGTGAGTGTGTGCCAGTCCTGGGACTTTAACTGTGGGCCTGGGTGCTGTCCCTGAGATTTCATGCCCAAGGCTACAGCTCTACCACTTGTGCCACAGCCCCATTTCTAACTTTTTGGTGGTTAATTGGAGATGAGAATCTCACAGACTGCAGGCTTCAAATCACAATCCTCAGATCCCAGCCTCCTGAGTAACTGGAATTACAGGTGTGAGCCACAGGCACCCAGCTCTAATCCTACTCCTATAGTTCATCCAGTGATAAAAGAATATGTTTTATAAAGCTCAACTAGTAAACACAGCAAGAAGTAAATCAACATTTCCTGAACGCAGATGATTTAGGCAAAAGATGGATGTCAGCTTCTCTAGGTAGAAAACTTTAGAGAATAATGTGTTTGGAAAAGGACTACCTTTATAATGAAGAGAAATGGTAGCCATCTTCCAAACAAAATGATAAAATTCAGTATTGCTAATAGTAAGACAACTTGACATTATATGACTCTTAATAAGTATAATACAGTATATATTTCTCCTATAAAATATGCTTACCAAAAATGTTCAATTTTTTTACACAAATCTTTGGGACAAACTCCAAGTTTACAGGATACAGCAAAATGATATCAAAAGGAATTGATAGATCAACAGAACAGACAGAATAGTGTTCATTCTACACTCTTTTCTCTGGATGAGCTCAAACTCTCTCCTTTCCTTTGGCTACCCCAGCCTCTCACTGATGCAGTAAATCCAGAAGAAAGAGTAGTTTCCCTTTGTTTTCATTCTGGATAGGAACTGTACTGCTCTGTGGATATAAACTAAATTTCTGAGAAAGAAGGGAAGATAAGGGAGGGGAATAATAAGGAAATATCAGAAAAAAAGATGAATGAAGGCCACATCCAGAAGGTAAGAAAGTGAGGGTGATGAAGGACACAGAGGCAGAAGCTAAAAAGATCTGCTCTGGCTGAGAAAACTCATGTGTCCTAGAGTAAAATAAGGATCAAGGAACACAGTTATGCTGACAGATTATACTGTAGTCAGGTAGGAGGACAGTTCTTAACTCATAAACAAAAATGGCTTCCCTGGTCTCTATAACCTTTTAATTTCAAAATGACACAAGAGTTAATTACCTTCACCTTTTTTGGAGAAGAGATTGCGAAATGTACCACACAGGTAGAAAACTCCACCACCGTGCATGTCAACGTGGAGCTGGTAGCCACTCAGTCCATACTCCGGGCTGTCATCCAAAAAGGGACTGTGAGGAGGAAGTTCATAAGGGCTGAAAAACACATATTCACAAATTTGTCAGTATCAGAGAAGAAATACTTGGGCTTAAAATACTTCTAAAAAATTAACATTTATTCAAAGCACTACCTCCCACCAATGAGATGCTATGAGAATCCCAATAATCTTCCATACCATGAACTTAAAAGAACTGCTCCATGTTCTGCTTACAAACATCTATATAAACTGGCAGGGATATGAATTCCATGGGAAGACATAGGACTACCACAGTAAACATGTTTTCTGAGACCAACCCCAGGACAGCAATTCTACAAAGGCCGCTCTGTCCTCAGTGGTCTCGGCAGCCAGGGATTGAGGTACTTAACAGGTGAATGCATAAAATAACAGATCTACATGTTAGAGACCCAAGCAAAAATCTCAAGTTAAGATGAAACACGCCTTTCAACAAGAAAAACCTTACCACATAAGGATTAACACACTTGAAAGCATCCAGGAGCTTTTAAGATAACATAAAAAAATGTGAATTAGAAAGCACCTAAGTCCACATGAAGGGTAAGAGCTGCCAGGGAATGGAAAGCATGCTCCCCATCTGATTGTATACAAATGCATTAAAACACACCCAAACAAAACACATCTGCAGACCAGATTCAGTTTGAGGATATGGGTCTACATGTGTCACAAAATACAAATAGTAACTGAGTGCAAGAACCTGAGGAACAGTGGTGGCATCTTATACTAATGAAATCTTCCTGTCTTATAAATATTCTCCTAGGTATCAATTCCTTAACCTAGGATAAATAAAGTAAATACATAATCATGAATAATACCATTATTCAGCAACAAGTAACTATGCTTGTTGGCTTGTGTCTACTAACTAAAAGCACAATATCTTCATAGCTATTCTCTGAATGTTAAGATGGCATCAACTTCTAATGCTTTATATCTGACCATATGAAAACTTGATTCACCCACATACAGATACATACAGAGTGGCTGACCCTAATGTGCTCCTCTCCACAAGGTGATGGAAATGAAGATTTGCCATGACAAAAGCCAGTTCTTCCTCGTTCTGAAAAGTTAATTGAAAAGAGTACATTTTTTAACTGAAATGCTTTAAATTTTTCACAAGGTCATTGTGAATATCACAACATTTCAACTTGCAGATACATGCAGATTCTTAGAAATAAAACTCACCTCAGTATAATCATTATTACTACTAATGCAGTATTATTATATAATGAGACTTACATATCATACCGACAGTAAAACCATAATCTACTCAAGTATACAGAACCTGCATTTCTGAAAGAATTATGATCCTAGTACTCATAAAACATCAAAATATTCTATTAAATGGTTGCAATTGTCAATTCCAGGCTGTTTCGAACTCTTTTTAAATATAAAAACAATACTGTGAAATATTTTTAGATACTAGTTTTATTCCACAAATAATGAACATTATTGTCATAATGTTCCTTTCCATATAACTGCTTGGTTTGGTAAATGCCGTGGAAATCATTAGATTTGGCTTTACCTTTTGCCTCTCAGATTAAAGAGCAAAAAGAAACTGACCCACTTGTCCCAGATCCACAGTAATGCTGACTGGTAGAGGTACCCTTGAGTGGTAAACCTGAAGGGGCCATTCTCCAATAGCTAAGCAGAGGACAACAGTCCTTGTAACTCTACAAGCAACATGGATCCAAGAATTCAATTCAAGATATGTTGAACAAGCAAACTTCTGCCTCACCCACAAGTCACCATAACACATAAAGAGAAAGAATAATGACTGTCACAATTGGCAAGATAAAAGAATATGATGCTGCATGGAACTACAGACTGATTCTGTCTAGACATTGTATACAGAGGCATACTACTGTTCTCAGATTCCTATCTGTAAGCGACTCTTTTTAAAACAGCCATAATCCAAAGTTATAAACCTAAATAAACCTAAATGAACAGAGGTATATGATAGCATTACAATTTTCACTAAGTCACTGACAAAAAATAGGCCCAGAGGAGGAGGTGACAATCAACCTCACCAGGAAAAACAAGAAACCTATATAGAGAGAAAGGACAACTACTTTACAGACACTTGACACTGAAAAGCAGATTATGCCCTATGCTACAACCAGGAAAGACACATGCTTGGAGAACCCAGTGTTAAGTGTGTAGTAAGAGGGGCTCTGGTAGAGAAAGAACATGAAAGCAACAGGAAAAAAATGGAATGGAAGGCAACAGGAGATAATCCCCTGACATTAAAAAAATAATGTTAACAAAAATAGGCAGGAGGAGGTGGCTTCCCACGTGTGATAGCAGAATAAGCCCAACTCAGTAGAACAGAGGGTCGCAGAGCCAGAAATATGAGGTTGTTAAGATGAAGTTACATAAAAGTCACCAGGAAGTTCACATTCAATCTCAGACAGAATGCTGTATAATTGCAAAGCTGTGATGAAGAAATTAACACAGTAGATATGAGACACACCTTACCTTCCACAACCCCACAAGGAGGCCAGGGTTTAGGCAGAATATCCGAACAAGTCTGTCACAGCCAATCATGGCAGATTCAGTTAAATGACTCAGATTGTACTTTGCAATTAAAGAATGCCATCGAGGTCTTTGAACATCCATGCCAAAGGAAGGAGAAAGAGAAATGAGCTATATGTGTGTGTATGCAGGTGTGCATATACATAGATAAACATATATATAAAATTTCAAATCTCATTGTTATACCTAAAAATGTTTTGAAGAGCAATTTATATATACTAATATGCCCAAAACAGCTTAATTATAAATGGAGGCACAAAAATCTTGTATAAATAAAATTAAAAAAATATATGACTCTCATCCTATTGTCATTCTTCACTTCCCTCTTGCTGTTACTCCAGTGCCCATCAGAAGGAAGTTTTACAATTAAGATGAAAAAGTGATAAAAATCATTTTTTATTATTTCCTCCTAAAACTACAGTAAAAAAAACTATCAATATATATCCCTAATCACGTGAGTAGAATAACATGCAAGTAAAGATAAAATAGTTTAAGTAACATTAAAGCGAGTCCTTACAGCAAGCTATATGAAAGCACATGTGCCTTTCAAAGTTATCAGGAAAAACTCAGACAGTGAAAACTAAAACAGGAAATCAGTCTGAAACAAAATCATGAGTGTTTTTATGAAGGAGAGACACTGAACTCAAAGTCTCATTGCCTGACAACTTCACTTTTTTCTCAACATAAGACTTAAAGCTAACTCAGCAACATTTTACAAGGACTACCAATGGGTCTACCAATGATAGCGTCAAAAGTCTTACATTTCCAGTAACCTACACCTAGTTTGGGAACTTATAAAGGCGATAAGATCTCAATCTAAGAGGCCGAATTCCTTAAGAAGTAGGAGTCACAGGGCACTGGCGAAGCCTGTAATCCTAGCTACTCCGGAAGCTGAAATCTGAGGGTTGCAGTTTGACCAGCCCAAGCAAAAAATCCATGAAACTCTTATCTCCAACTAACTACTAAAAATCCAGAAACGGAGTGGTGGCTTAAATCGCAGAACACTACCCTTGAACAAAAAAAGAACCCAGTTCAAGCCCCAGGACTAGCACACACACCAAAAAGGTCATTCCAAAGTCTGTTTCCAGAACTTAACACATAATAGGGCCAAATGGAGATGAATATGCAAATGTTAATTAAGTAAAAAAAACTTAAGAAGATTAGATGTGAAAGTTTCAAAGCATTAAGAGCTGAAACCAAACTACAGTCCCCTCACCCCCCATGCTACTGAATTCAACCCTTTAAAAGATCTTTTATGCTGACAACCACAACTGCGTGGGAGAGATAGCTGATAAACACAGCCTGGTGGCATATGCAGAATATACCTGGGGACGATGAATATAGAATTGGCGACCTACGTGTGGATTCATGTAAGCCTGACCTGAAACCTTAGCCCTAAGGAACAGTGACTCCACAACCATCACAAACTAGGTTCTTGTGACATTACCAGCCTAATCAAAGGAGAAGCTGAAAACTTAAGAAAACACTAACAGCATGGTACACAAAACAGGTGTTCAATAAGTGATAGTCAATGCATTATCAATAAGATGGAAAGGGGAGACTAAGGATGTGAGAAGCCTTCTTCTCTTCCTCTTCAAGAAGACCAAGGCTGGAAAATACTCTTAAGGCTGGCTGTGTTTCTTCCATTCTATGTTTTTAGCTCCCTTAACAAAGATTAGATGGCTATAGGTCTGTGGGTTCATTCCTGGGTTTTCAATTCTATTCCATTGGTCCTGAGGTCTGTTCTTGTGCCAGTACCAAACTGTTTTGATTACTATGGCTTTGTAGTAGAGTTTGAAATTTGGTATTGATATTCCTCCAGCACTGTTCTTTCTGTTAAGGATCATTTTCGCTATTCGGAGTCTTTTATTGTTCCATATGAATTTTTGGATTGCATCTTCTATTTCCTTGAAGAATGAGGTAGGAATATTGATAGGTATTGCATTGAATTTGTAGATAGCCTTGGGAAATATTGCCATTTTCACGATATTGGTCCTTTCAATCCAGGAGCATGGGAGGTTTTGCCACTTTCTAAGTTCTGTTTTGATTTCCTTTTTCAGGTTTTTAAATGTACAAGACATTATGCTGAAAAATGAAGTTTACAACTTTGGCAGGGTAGGGAGTGAGGGGTGGGACTGGGGGTGGTAGGAGATAGGAGGGTGGGGGGGTGGAGAGGGGAAGGGATGGTATGGGGAAACAAAAGAGGAAGCAACAATACTTGATAAGAAATGTACTCACTATCTTGCCCATGTAATTGTAACCCCTTTGTATGGTATTTTCACAATAAAATTAATTAATTAATTAAAAAGTAAAACAGAAAAGAAAAAGCTGGCTGCAGAAGCACTTACACAGCCTCTGAGGACATTCTTGTCCTCATCTTTCTTGGTCTCAAAGACCACTGACACACTGAGGCGCACATTTACACCAGTGTACTCACAGACTTGGAGCAGGACAACATATACCGTAAAACTGTCAAGGAAGAAAACCTGAGAGTTACAGGAAAATTCAATTTACAAATTATAGGGGTTTTGCTTTTCCTCAAAAATCTTCATAAAAACTGGGGGGGGAGCCCTAAATGAAAGTCCCTAAGTATCTTCCTAGATGTCACCAGATACAAAGATTTTTATTCTTGCAAATGAAAGGCCCACCAAAACACATTCCTAAACTTTCAGTTTTGTTGAGAACAGTTCATTAAAGGCTAGCTGACATTCATAGACTTTTAATGAAAATAAATTACATTCAACAAATTCCCCCAATCAATTCCAGCATTTTTAAATCATAGGTAGTTCTTCATGATTCCAATTTTTTAAACATACTATTTTGGGGGCAGGGGGGATAAGGGGGAGGGAGCCATACAGGGGCTTGAACTCAAGGCCTACGTGCTGTTCCTTAGCTTTTTAACTCAATACTGGGATTCTACCACATCATAGCTCTACTTCTAGATTTGGGTGGCTGACTGAAGTTAAAGAATCTCAGGGTGGGGTGGGAAGGTGGCTCAATGGTAGAGTGCTTGCCTTGCATGCAGGAGGTCCTGGGTTCGATTCCTTAGCACCACATAGGCAGAAAAGGCCAGAAGTGGCACTGTGGCTCAAATGGTAGAGTGCTTGCCTTGAGCTCAGGGACAGCGCCCAAGCCCAGAGTTCAGCGCTCCCCCCACCCCCGCTTCCAAAAAAAAAAAAAAAGAATCTCAGGGACTTTCTTGCCTGGTCTGGCTTCAAAATATAATCTTCAGATATCAGTGTCTTGAATAGCTAGGATTTACAGTCATGAGCCACTGGCACCAGCAGAAACATACTATTTTTAAGTGGATTTTCAATTTAGTATCACCCATTTACTCTTTCATGTTCATTTAACCAATGTTAACAATTTTGTTCTAATATGTATAAACTAATATTTCCTAATAACCAAGTAACACATTGTTGCCAAACTAATAAAAGAGTTTGTGGGTTTCTTCTTTGAACTAATTTCACATACATATAACCTAAACACTATTTGAGGAAAACCTGGTGCCCAGCAAACTTTCAAATATTTATCCAAATAGAAAATCATTTAAAAAAATAATAGTTTCTCCAGAATACTTTAGTAACATAAACAGAGAGAACAATTTCAGTTTTCATTGATTTTTTTGATAAATTTCTTATTAAAGAGTTGTACAAAGGGGTTTCAATTCAACATGTTAACTTATATATACAATGCATTTTGATCAGTGTTCCTCCATCCATCATTTTACTTTTTTTTTTCATGTTACTATTAAGGAAGCTGGAGACTTACTAGCAGTGTGAGATCCAAATATCCTCACATTTGCAGCATTCACAGAACTCAATAATCAGTAAAAACTTGAAAAAACAGTGCCACAGAGGGGTCCAACACAGGCCTACCTACCTCCAGGGAAATGGATAAAAAGTGTCCACTGCAACAGACATGAATGAGACTCGTGGAACTGTAGTGTGCACGGACAGAAAAAAAAAAAGCAATAGGGAAAAGGCTGCTGGAAGGTCAAAGGGAATTAAGACAGGTAACGGATGGGAGGGTAGACTGGACACCTGCTAAAGAGAGGAATGATTTTAGCTTTGCATTTGCAATGTATTATAAGGATTCATTAGCTTTATCTAGAAGTAAATCTTCCACCATGCCAGAGCCCAGCTTTTAGGAAAAAACATCAATGATGAGCATGAAAGATTCACTAGGAAGACAGATCCTAGCCTTTCATGAGTGTACCTCCAATGTAAAAACCACCTGACAACGGGATAATCATCAGTGCTCTGTGAGGCACACTGATCTGACCTTACAGTACTATGTGCATGTTGTCACATATCTAGGAAGTTTAGAAGAAAGGCACATTAAATAACTACTAATAAATTTATGCTCTCACATTTAAGCTATAATTAGTATATCATTTCTTAAAGAAAAAAACATGCTAGGTTTATGTCTTTAAGATGGTTAAAACTAAGAACTTCAAAAAGTTAACCATCAATCACCAACTTAAACGTACTTATTGTTAACTCTGTTATATACAGTATCATTTGTACTGTTACAGGTTATGTCTAAATTTAGGTTCTGCATTTTTTTGTTTTGTTTTTGTTTTTGTCAGTCATGGGGCTTGAACTCTGTGCCTGAGCACTGTCCCTCAGCAGTTCAGCTCAAGACTAGCACTCTACCACTTGAGCCACAGCACCACTTCCGGTTTTCTGAGTGATTTATTGGAGATAAGAGTCTCATGGACTTTTCCTTCCCGGGCTGGCTTTGAACCGTGATCCCCAAATTTCAGACTCCTGAGTAGCTAGGACTACCAACATGAGCCACCAGCGCCCAGTTCTGCATGTTTTTTAATATATGACAGTGTGATATCTATAAAGTGTGAAAAACCCATTTTTTCCTATTCTATGGTGATGCAGAATAGTAGAAAAGTCTTTCAGAAACAATATAGCTTTAAAATCATGGTAGCATTTCTGAATTACAAACCAAAGCCAATATTTCAGTACAAGAAATTTCTATGACATTATGACTTACCCATTTTTGACAGGGGGTTTATACCGATCCATAAAAACTGGTGTCATACCACACAGATCCAAGGTTGACAATGTGGCTAAGTGTGGCCAGGTTTTGCCATACCATACAACAGTAACAGATGTATCATTGAAGGAAAGATCCACATGCTGCAAGACATACTCCTTTCCACTTTTTTCTCTCAATATAATTGCCCAACTTAAGCCTGAGATTCTGGAGAAAGAAAAGAAAGCTAATAATGTTTACCTCATTACCAAAAAAAAAAAGCTAAAGATCATTTCAAGTATTATCTCCAAAACATTTATTTTCTTAACATCAAAAGTTCTCAGGGGGGAGGGGGGAGGCTGGGAAGGGATGTGAAGGGTAAACAAAAGGAGGAGGCTGCAATGCTTGGTAAGAAATATACGCATTATCCTGCCCATGTAATTGTAACCCCTCTGTACAGTATCTTCACAAATAAAATAAAAAAAAAAGTTCTCAGAACACACTCAACATAATTTTCACTTCATCAACAGTACCTTCAGTATACTCACTCATTGAGCATTTATGATGTCTCAAGAATGGGCAATAGGGGCTGGGAAGGTGGCTCAGTGGTAGAGTGCTTGCCTTGCAGGCATGAGGCCCTGGGTTCGATTCCTCAGCACCACATAAGCAGAAAAAGCTGGA
>NW_012267307.1:1046104-1047637 GCF_000151885.1 Dipodomys ordii
TAACACATTTATAAGATTATTTCTTTGTTGCTTTGTATATCCCTCCCCCACAGTATAACCCCTGCTTTCACTATATTTGATGTCAGTATAATTTGTGGAGGAGTTGGAGAAAAACAAGTCGTTTAAGGATACAGGTGGACCTGTTGCAACAATGAAGTACAAGTTGTCATGTCAAAAACGAAAACGAACTTTACAACTTTGGTGCGGGGTGGGGGGGGAGGATTCGGGGGGCGGGGGGAGGCTGGGAAGGGATGTGAAGGGTAAACAAAAGAGGAGGCTGCAATGCTTCATGAGAAATGTACTCATTATCTTGCCCGTGTAATTGTAACCCCTCTGTACAGTATGTTCACAAAAAATAAAAATAAAAAAAGAAGTGAGTACGCTGAGCTGTAGATACCTCGTCAAAGACCTGCTCCCAATAAAGACTAAATTAAATAAAGTAAATATGAAACTTTAATGAAAGCCTATAATACTGAGTACTTATAAGCATGTAAATAGTTGCATAGTAGACAGACAGCTACATAGAATGGAAATAGAATGATATATATATATATATGTAGTTCCATATATACATATTTCCATATATATTCTATTTCCATATATATATATATATATATATATGGAAATAGAATGGTAGCACATTTTTGGTACATTTTGAAAAAGTTACCTAAGTTTTGAAAAATTTTTATAATTGGTAAATCCTACATAGAGACAATATAGGAAATCTCTGTATTTATGTACCATGAAACTATCTCACATTTTAAAACTTAAAAATATAAAATGAGAATGTCTTAGAAATAATTTTTACAGATAAGCTGGTAAATTATAAAAAAAAAAAAATTAACAGAGCCAGGTGCCAGTGGCTCACAACTGTAATCCTAGCTACTCAGGAGGCTGAGATCTGAGGTTCACGGTTCAAAGCCAGCCCAGGCAAGAATGTCTGTGATACTCTTATCTCTAATAAACCACTAGAAAACCAGAAGTGGCACTGTGGCTCAAGTGGTAGAGCGCTAGCCTTGAGCTGAAGAACAGCACCCAGGACCAGGGTCAAGCCCCATGACTGACAAAAAAAAAATTAACAGATTAGCTGGTAAACTATAGAAACCATTCTGATATAACCAGGTTAGATCAGAACAGATGTGTATCTATGTTAATGTACTCACTATCTTGCCCATGTAATTGTAACCCCTCTGTACAGTATTTTCACAATAAAAAAAAATACAGGTTGACCCATTGTAACAATGAGATGTACAAGACACTATGTTGAAAATGAACTATACAACTTTGGGGGTAGGGAGGGAGGAGTTGGGGAGGGAAAGGATGGTAGGGGAAAGACAAAGGAGGAGGTAACAATGCTCAATAGAAAATGTACTCATTACCTCACTCATGAAACTGTAACCCCTCTGTACAGTATCTTTACAATAAAATATATATTAATATTAAAAAAAGAAATGTATGAATGGATCAAGAAAATGTGGTATATATCACAATGGAATTCTATGCCTCCATCAGAAAGAATGACATTGCCCCATT
>NW_012267307.1:1048084-1058318 GCF_000151885.1 Dipodomys ordii
AAAAAAAAAAGAATGCTGCCATCTTTAAGCACATAAACACAACTGTTCAGAATATATGACTAGATATAGCATTAGGCATATTATTTCCATTTATATCTAAAAGTAATATTGAAAGCAATTCTCTTAAACTTTATGGTTAAAGGATATTACTGGTTTTCATGATTGCTATCACTGTTGTTTTTTTTCTTACTTGTCATTGGACAAATGATAGAACCGCCTGTTCACACAGCCCGTACACAGCAGGCTCACAGCATCCAAGTAGGAAAGTATCTTCAGCAAGACCTCTGAAGGCATTCTGAAAGAGAAGAAAGCAATCAGACAAGTGACCCATGCGTGTATTAATACACAAATTACCCAGAAAACTGGATGTTCACCTCTTAATAGGAGATCACAAATTCCTCCTGTATAAAGAGAAAACTGTACCATCATCATCAGTTATTTTCTTGACTATTATTTTCTGTTCATTACAATTCTTATAGCATATACCAATAAAGAGACCATAAGGTGTGTTTTATTCTCAAGTGAGGTGAATAAGGGAGAAAGGCCATATTAGGACTTCTAATCGAAAGACACTGAATCTTCCCTCTCAAAAAAAAAAAAAAAAGCAGCAGCCAGATGTCAATGAGTCATGCCTATAATCCCAGCTACTCAGGAAAGTAAGATCTGAGGATCCCTTGTTCAAAGCTAACCTAAGCAGGAATGTTCAGTGAGACTCATGTCCAATTAACCATCAAAAAAAACAGAAGTAGAGCTATAGTTTAAGTGGTAAAGTTCTTGCCTTGAACAAAAAAGCTAAGGGATAATACCCAGGTCCTGAGGTCAAACCACATATGCACCATGTGTGTACACATGCTCATACACACACACAGAGCAAAGTGAAGTAAAATGGAAAAGTCAACTTGCTCTCAACTACCCTGTGCCCTTGAGAGCACCTTCCTGTTTAATACCCCCATACTGGGATACCATACTTCCTCCTAGGCTCAAGGAGACATAGCTTTATTTTGTTTTGCTTTGTTTTGGTTTCAATGATAGGCCTAAATAATGTTGTAATGTATTCTCCAGATCCCATCAATTTCCATAACTATAGAAGTCTGAAAAACTAAAAATCTTAAAGTTCCTAGCATTACTAGGAATGTATCTTTAAGAACCTTTGTTCTTAAACAGTTTCTAAAAGGTAAATGAACAGAGATTGTAGTGAGGGTTGAAGAAGAAGGGGCCTACAGATAAAAGATTAGAGAAAAAAAATGTTCAGTTACTTCAAATGGTTTGTCCATACTCTCTACTTATGTTTTCAATGATTAAAACACTTTTTCTTTAGAGAACCAAGTAATCCAATGTTTAATAAGTCCCAAAATTTGATATTTTCTTATTCTTTCCTTTTTAGTATTCTTTCTGAGAATAAAGTGGATAATCAGAGAAAAGACAGTTGGTGCCACACATATTTGATTTGATTCATGTCACTGTACAAGTCAACCACTTTGATTTTGATTCATGTCACTGTGTAAGTCTACCACTGCTCAAAGTTTTGAAGAATCTAAAAAGGCAGCACTGCCTTAGTTAACTCCCTCCCCCCAGATAAAATCTTTTGTATTCAGGCAATAAGTTAGACGTATTCAATAAGAAAGGATTTTTAATTCTAGAGGCAGCAAAACTACAAGAAATAATGTTTGTATGACCTCTAAATATATTTTTATATCTTGTGTTAATTGTTTTTCTAATCATTATAATTCAACAAAAATTAGAGTCGTACTTAAAGATAACATTTCAGAAAGATATACAATAGCTATAATAATTATATAATGAGTAAAACTCCATTGAAATCAGGCATTAGACAGGTTTTGACCTTCCCATCTGCCATACTAATATCATAAAAGGGAGTCTCCTTCCTATATTTTTCTAGCACAAGAAGAAAACCTCTACTTCATAGTTAAAATGGCTAAGATTAAAGCATTTGTAATTATTGTCTATATAGTTCCCTCCAAGCTAGGTCAATGTTCATACTTATATTGGGTTACTTTCTGTTGAAGTCTCATTATGTGACATTCACAGGTTCAGTTATTGGGGTAAGGTAAGGAATGATGGAAAAAGAAAGGGGAAAAGGATGGTGAAAGGTAGAACAAAGAAGTTCTAACAGTGGGAACAAGAAACTGCTTTATTACAACAGGCTTCCCTAATAAAGTTTGAACTCATTTGACATATTTATTTCTAGTACTATGGGGATCCAAATATAATTATGTCCTTGCTCCTATTCCATATTTGGATCTACTCCAATACTCTTGTATCCATACTCCCAACCACCCACCAATTCCTAGGGAGAATACTCACTTCACCTATCAAACCATGTTCTTAAGGTCTATAACATTTCATTCCTGCCTCTATTCTGTATCATTCTCTTCACTCAGAAATACTCCCCAAAATCTCAGCCTACCACTGTACTATTCCTTGCATCTCCTCACTTCCAGCCACCCTCCTGATGCAGAGCTGCCCAGAAAGAACAAAAGAAAACAAAATCTTGTCAGGTAATACTAACTACTTAGGACACTGAGACACTGAGGATCAAGATTCAAAGCAATTTGAAGCCACCCTCAGAAGAAAAGTCTATACAACTCTACCTCTAAGTAACCAGCACAAAAATAAGCTAGAAGCATGTCCCAAGTGATAGGTCAGTCATGAGCAAGAATGCTCAGAAAAAGCTGAGTAAGAAATGTGAGGAGGCCTTAAATTCAAGCCCAGGTACCAGCCTTCCCCACCTGCAAAATAAAAAAAAAAGCCAATACCTTTGTCTATACTTACTACCTCCAAATCCATACTCCTACTTACTTACTTTTTATACTTGCATGTAACATCTAAGTGTCCAACCTCTTTCCTTCTGCTGGCTGGAAACAGTTCGTTAAGGCTAACTAAAGCTTCCGTGTAACCTCTGCTCTCTCATCTTCTCTTGACAACAGGTAACCAACCATTTCCATTTTTGCAGCAATCTCTTTTGTTCACACAACACCCCCTGTCCTAGAATTCTAGAACTCTTGGGTCTTCCCGGGTTCTCTAGTTGCTTCTCAATGCCCTGGCATTGAGCTTACCACTGGTCCACCTTTGCTTGCCTCTCTCTTTCTCTCCAAGACATTCAGCCACAACTAGCTCCTATCAGAGACATCAAAAATGAAACTGATGCCCAGTGTCACTTGGCATCCTCCTTTGGCATCATTATGACTCTTTTCTGCCTGAGACCCCAACTCCTTCCTATCTCAGTCAGCATTTTTTTAGTTTGTCTCCCAACCAACTCATCAGCTTCATGAGAATGCATGTAAGGGCTCACTATTTGTCTTCTAGAACCAAACACAGCACCTAATACTTAATTGGTTACTCTCTCCATTAATTTCCATTAATTTATAGGTCACTATAAATTAATGGAGAGAGTAACCAATTACATAAGTAGTTTATTTCTCCTGTCTGATAGCTGTATTCTATTCCAAATGTAAAGAGTTTAAGCTTTAACTAGTGTCCTTAAATATATTTTTTGGCTTTCCTTTGTAAAAGGAAATGGACATAATGTATACAGTGAAGTATGTATATTAAAATGTGTATCTAAAAATATAGTCATGGTCAGTTGAGATAGTTATGATAAAATATTAAATGCCCAAAACTTCTTCAAAGCAGGCAAATTATATTTGTAACATGTAAGCTATACAAGCCTTGTTTCCTCCAGTATAAAGTATCTCCAATATATAAATATCCTCTGTGGAGGAGAAATTGGGGGGTAAGGGAAAATGGGAGCAAAACAAGAGGGGGTAACAATGTTCAACAAAACATGTACTCATTGCCTTATTTATGTAACTGTACAATACATTTACAATAAAATTAAAATATCTCCATAAAAATACTAGGTTTTACCAGGTGCCTATGGCTCATACCTGTAATCCTAACTACTCAGGAGGCTGAGATCTGAGGATCAAGGTTCAAAGCCAGCCTGGGCAGGAAAGTCCATGAGACTCTTATCTCCAATTAATCACCAGAAAACCAGAAGTGGGGATGTGGCTCAAGTGGTAGAGCACTCTCCTTGAGCTGAAGAGCTCAGGGACAGTACCCAGGCCCAGAGTTCAAGCCTCACAACTGACAAAAAAAATAGGTTTTCAGGGCTTAAGACAATGCTTACATAGAGATGGTATTCCATAATGTTATACCCAGTACAAATCTGGGATTTGAACCCAGGGCCTCTCACTCTTGCTCAGCATTTTCACTCATAGCTGGTGCTCTTATCACTTGAGTCATGCCTCTACTTCCAGCTCTTTGCTGGTTATTTGGAGATAAGAGCTCTTGGATCTGCCTGCCCAGCTGGCTCCAAACTTTGATTCCCAGATCTCAGCCTTCTTGAGTAGCTAGGATTATAGGCTTAAGCCACTGTTACACACATACCATTACTTGCTACAGACATCAATTCTAGAGGTACTTTTTGTATGCATTTTCTATTAGCATTCATCTTTAAAAGCTTTTTTTAAAAAATGATTCTTTGGATCTTCATGTAGAGGATCACAGTATAGAATCATAAAATGGCAAAATAATCCCAAACTACTGAAAGCTATGAAATTCAGAGTGCTCTCACACGTTTAGGAAAGTACACTCTGATCTTTCTGCTGCTTTGAGGGTGTTTATAAATTGAAAATTGAGTAATTTAAAGAACATTTTAATAAAAGGAAAATTCAATTTACTTGTCACTTTTAGAAGTTTAGCTTCAAAAATTTCATTTAATAAGGATAATGATGACAAGCTCATGATTCATCAAACTCTTCACGTTGTACATTCTTCCTACACAACACTATTCTTAGAAAGCTCAAAATAGCAACTTGATATATACTGTACTACAACTTTCTCCAAAAGCACCATGCCTAGAAATTCTCCCTACCCAAAAAATGTGGGGAACTACTTCTGTTACTTACCCATCCAGGGACACAAAATAATTACAGGAGGATTTCTCATAGTGCTGGCCACATCTGGCATTTTGTCTCACAGTAGTACAGTTTGCTGCAAATCTGATACCTGGCCCCATTCTGAAAGAAAAAGTGGGAAAATCCAAATGTAATTTCCAAATGAATTATCTGTTTCCCTCTACAAAATTACTTGAAAGATCATAAATGCCAAAGCTTACTCGCTAAAACTTCATTTCTGAGACAAAAGCAAGGGATAAGAGAGGGAAAGAGGGAAAAGATGGGAGGAAAAACAAAGAAAGAGGCTATGAAACATGTGTGTCATTGAGTAAATATACTTAAAGCCTGAATTTACTCCGATTGATTTAATATTTGCTCTCATAAGCAGTCAACATGTCAAAGAGGTGCTACAGAATGTACTTAAAGGAAACGAAAAGAAGGATTTTATAATGCATTGGCTGACCAGTATAATTGTTGCTTAGCATGTAGATGATATTCTATACCACCACAGTACAAAGAGCCCAGTATCCACAAGATTTCTCACACCTTAACATTGCGCAGTGAATGAAATATATTTTAATTGGCCATCTTTTTAGTTTCAGTAATGCACAAAATAGTATATCTTAAAATTAATGGCCTTTTAGATTTTATGAAATATGTAAAATTTTTCAGTTCTTTTCAAGAGTCCCTAAATTCTTCTGAAGATCAGTCTCTAAAACCAGTGATGTTCACTAGCGGTTTGAAAGATATCTGAAACACAGAGTGACAGCCCAAAGCCCCCTATTCTAGGCCATATCCATTTCCAGGCAGCAATCAGTATGCTACTTCTCCAAGAAGTCTGGAAGTTGCTTCTTGAAGAATTTACAAAAACACTTATTAGTAATTGATCATCTCCCACTCAACATGCTATTTAAGAAGTAACTAAAATCTAAAGTATACATTTCCCAATGGGCTCCACCCACCAACACCATTGTTTTGAATATGTAGTTTGCTCACCAAGAGTTTTTTGTACTAAGCTGACTCCCCAGAAATATCTGAACTACTAGGAGCAAAAAGGTGTCCCAAGAACTTCAAAGGGAAGCTGATTAGCCCTCTGGAAGCTGAACTATGAAATCCACCAAACTTATCTAACAGAAGATGATCCTCAACTCCAAGCATCCACTGCTATTGGAAGCACAATTGAGAAGGTCCCTCACCCCGAGCTTCAGCTATTAAGCAGCTGAGTAAATAGCTGGAAGCCTACAGCCAAGATGATACCATGAGATACATCTGCTGTGAACACCCAAAGCATCCAGCAGCCTCTGTGCCATGTTCAGCATTCCCATGTGCTTCTAAGCAGACGCAGAAAGGCTTCTTTCCACTGTACACCTCCAGCCCTTTTCCACCTGGTTATTTTTTAAAGAAGCTCTTGCTCCTGACCAGGCAGCGTGTGGACTGCAATCCACAAGTTCGAGGCTTCCTGTGGTGGTAGCTGGGATAACAGATGCAGCCACCACGCCTCTCTCTCAGTTGAGAATGGGTCTTCCACACTCTTTCACCCAGACCGGGTTCAAACCACAGACCTCCCAATGTCAGACTCCAGGTAGCTACGAATGCGAGGGAGCTAGATTCCAAATACGGTTTTAAATGAGTCCCAAGGAAGGCCTGTTTGGTCCTGATTATTTCTAAACGCAAAGGCTCTTCCCTAACCCAGCAGCAAATGCAGACAGTTCTTCCACGACACTGGTCCGGTTCAACTGGACAAACACGTGCGAACCGCATACCCTGTGCCACCAGCACCAGCCCGGGAGCTCCGGCCCCAGGCTGACATCGCCGCCACGCTTCACCCCTGCCCGCCGGCTGGCGGGGCGGGCGTTCGAGGCGGAGGGCGGACGCCGGATGTGGAGGGGCGGGAGTTCCGGGGCGGAGCAACGAAGAAGAGGAGAGACCCCAGGAGAGGAACTGGGCTCCCGGAGCCGAGCAGTGGAGCGAGCGGTGCCCGGGGAGACCCCCCCCCCCGGCCGGCCGGAAGAGAGGCCCAGGCCGGCGGAGAGGCCCGCGGGGAGGCCGGCGGGGAGGAGGAAAGGGGAGGCCCGCCCCTGGCGATCGCCGCGGGAAGGGCAGGCGCCTCACCGACCAATAAAACCCCCGTGCCCCCTTTAATGGTGGACTGTCCCGCTTGCAGGGTAGTAAGCCCTCAACACGCACTGCCTCTTCCTTTCCTTGACCGGAAGTGTGAGCGCCTGCTTTACGCTGTTTTGCCTTGCTACGCTTGAAACAACTTCTATAAGCCCTCATTTCAGTTTAGAAGACCAAGGCTCAACTAGAACGTTCCAGAAACTCTGGCCAGCACAGGTGACTCTCACCTAGCTACTCAGGAGGCTGGGAGACCTAAGGATCACAGTTCAGAGCCAGACCAGGCAGGAAAATCCATGACTCTTTCCACCAATTAACTGCCCCCCCCAAAAAAAAGCCCAGAAGTGGAGCTGTAGCTCAAGTGGCAGAGAGCTAGCCTGGGGCAAGAAAGCTCAAGGACAGGGGTGGGAGGGTAAGGGAAGGAAACTTACAGTACCAAGCTGGGCAGAGGCTGCACGTGCCTGACAGAGCTCTCTGTAAACATATTACATTTATGTCATATCAATTTGATTTTTGGCACTACTGAAAATACAAGTCCATTTTTCCCTAAAACTAATTTCACATTGTAATGGGCTATATAACTAACAAATGAATAAACTGCATGCCTTCCTTATGCAAATTTGTCTAAATTTGAAAATGTTCGGAAACTTTTTTTTTTTTTGGTCAGTCATGGAGCTTGAACTCTGGGCCTAGGTGCTACCCCTGAGCTCTTCAGCTCAAGGCCAGTACTCTACCACTAGAGCCACAGTACCACTTCCAGTTTTCTGGTAGTTCACTGGAAGTAAGAGTCTCACAGACTTTCCTGCCCAGGCTGGCTATGAACCATGATCCTCAAATCTCAGCTTCCTGAGAGCTAGGATTACATGTGTGAGCTACTGGCACCCGGCTTGAAAACACTTTTCAACTTAAAAGATTTTTACCTTCGAGAGTTTTGAAGAGTTTGAGTATTTTAAATTCTTGTATACCACCTGATAGCTTTGAACACATTCAATATTTTTAAAAATCTTACTTGTATGCCTCTTAGTACCTATTAAATCAATTAGATGATATAAAGTAACCCAACATGATATTCATTCTGCTCTGAGTTTGTGATGTTCATTCACATATTTTGTGTTATAAAGGATAACTGATAGAAGCAAAGCTGTGGTTCAAGTGGTAGAGGGCTAGCCTTGAGCAACAAAGAGCTCAAGAGATAGCACCCAGGTCCTGAGTTCAAGCCTTAGGACTGGAACAAAAAAATTAAAAAGAGGATCACTGATATCTTAGTAACCTATGTTTTCATAATGAGATGTTAAAAATAACCACTTACTTAGAAACTGCCTTTGCTATACCAGGAAGAACCTTTACATGCACACCTCACAAGATGAAATGCAGGCTCATCATGTCTAATGACATTATGTCTAGTGATATAATGACAGGGAGGACTTAATAATTCCACCAGGAAGTTCACACAATTTATAGACATAAGGACTCAACATATTAAAATCATTTGGTTTCCCCTATCAGGGCACTATATTAACACGAGTAGCAGGGGCAAACTCAAATCTTCCTCTTCTACATAATAGGATTTTTGTTGTTGTTGTTGTTGGTTGTAGGGCCTGAACTCTGGGCCTTGGCCCTGTCCCTGAGCTTTTCAACTCAAGGCTAGCTCTCTACTATTTCAGCCACAGAGCCACTTCCAGCTTTTTCTGCTTATGTGGTGCTGAGGAATTGAACTCAGGGCCTCATGCATGCGAGGCAAGCACTCTACCACTGAGCCACCTTCCCAGCCCCTACATAATAGGATTTTTGAAAGCACTGATGCCATTTTATTTGTCACAAGCTTTGTGGTTTATTCAATATTATATAGCCAAGAACTATTATACTGGCACTAAGAATAGGACTGGGCTTCTGAAACTGTGGTAAAGAGTAATGGAGACATAGGAGGACACCATCCTAGAGATTGGAAACAGAGGGACTTAGGTTGGTAAAGTAATACTTTATATCCTATTTTGTGCATACACAAAGATGCATTTAATAAAGCAAACTACTCACGACTTTTTGCATCTACTGATCAAAAAACGTTAAAAGCAAAAAGAATCTTTAAGAATACAAATTCTGGGCTGGGAAGGTGGCTCAGTGGTAGAGCGCTTGCCTTGCATGCCTGAGGCCCTGGGTTCGATTCCTCAGCACCACATAAGCAAAAAAGAAAAAACCGGAAGTGGAGCTGTGGCTCAAGTGGTAGAGCGCTAGCCTTGAGCTGAAGAGCTGAGGGACAGCGCCCAGGCCCAGAGTTCAGGCCCCACGACCGGACCAAAAAAAAAAAAAAAGAATACAAATTCTTAGGATTATCTTTCCACTGGTAAACTGCTGGTGCAATAAGAGAGGATCACCCTTAAGACGCCCACAGTCATGAGAAATGGAAAAGACAGGCGCCTCTAGGCCAGGATGTTCTCATTCTGCAGGTGCTTAGGGAGATAGCAAAGCACTGGGTTGAGCACCTAAGTGTGACTGTTTAGAAAGCAACTTGGCCTTGGTCACAGGTTTTGTAGAAAGTATTGGTGGGGAAGACAGGCCCCATGGCAGCATGCCAGGACCTCCACTTAAGGGGCAGGCTTGTCTTACTTTGGGGGGAGGGGGGGAGGGAGGGAGGAGAGTTAAGGTATTTTAATGGGTAGATCTAAGTTTAAAAAAAAAAAGACAAAAGGTTCTTCCTAATTCTAGAACAAGAACACAAAGGATCCAAGCAGAACGCCTTGGCCCACACAGGCGGGCTGATGGACAGCATCTGTCTTCCCACCGGACCAATTTATGGATGGAGTGCCAAAAGGTTATCTCCTTGAGAGTGTGTCAATACTTGGGATACCAGTGTACCCACAATGGAGGGATATTCTACTGACACGCGTCCGACCTTTCCCGCGCTTCAGGAAGAAGCAAACACAACCTAGTCCGGGGCCAGAGCAGAACCAACGAAAACTAAAGCTACTCCCAAAGGGGCGGCGAGGAGGCGGCGGGAGGGGCGACCCACCCGGGAGCCCCGGCCCTCACCTAAACCCGGAGGCCCAGGGGCACCCGGGGGCTGCCCCTGCGCCGACCCAGGCCTCACTGCCACTTGGGATGGGCCCGCGCAGCGCCAGGAGGCCCAGCCAGCGCGGCTGCAGCATCCGACCGCGTCCAGTCGCCATGGAGACCCGGCGGTACCCGGCGGCCCGGCAGCTCCG
>NW_012267307.1:1058433-1133278 GCF_000151885.1 Dipodomys ordii
TCTGGGAGGGGAGCCCGAGGCATTTCCGGAGCCGGCTGCTCCCAGCCCCCGCCGTCCTGGCGCCCGGCACGCTCGGCAGCGGGCCCGCCCTTCGTTGTTTACTACACCCCGGCCGGTTCTGTGGAGGCCCCAGGCGTCTCCACTGGTTTAGCCGGGGCCTCAGGGAAGGCAGAAACTCATTTGCCGTCTGGCAGGGCCATGACAAGACGGCGGGCCTTCTCTGTTGGCAAAGTCCACGCCAGAAGGTCGCCTTCCGCGAGCTCCAGCAGCAGCAGGCCGCTCCTCCACCGGATGTACGTGCGGCGCGTGCGCACCGCTCCGCGCGCAAAGATGCCTGGGAAGCTCTGAGCGGCCCGCGGCGCTCGTCGCCAGGCATTGTGGGAGATGTAGTCCCTTCTACTTTTCTCTCTGCGCCGACGTGGTTGAGGGTGAAGTGGTCCAACTGCGGTTCCCAAGACACCTAGGTGTTTCCCAGGGTGCCTTGCGGAGGTATGGCGGGGTTGGTCTGAAGGTCCGCGTATTCGCCAGGAAAATGGGCCCGAGGGCGTCGATTAGAAGTCCTCGTTCGACGTAGCTCTCCCTGCCACGCTTGCAATGTGAGTGTGTGGATGTGGGCTCGTGCCCGGCTGAGTGTGTGCACGCACGGTGTCTGGGCCCCGTCCCCGAGCGGGACTTTTCTGGAAACATGATCCGCGTCCTGCTGCGGGCTGCGGAGACGGCGGCGTCGGGGAGGCGGCTGCTGCGGTCGGCGTGCGTGCCCGGCAGAGCCTGCCCGGGGGCCGAGCCCGGCGCGCGGTGGCGGCCGCCGGGGCCGAGGAGGACGGCGCCCCCCAAGGCCGTCCTCACGGTCGCCCCGAAAAACATCTGGTCGCAGGCCCACGGGCCGCGGAACGCCAAGGACGACGGCGGCAAGCCGGTGCCGGTGCTCCGAAGTGAGAGACTGGAACCCGCCGCGTCACCGTCCCAGAAAGGTAACAGGAGGCCTTCCGCAGAGACCAGGCCCCAGCCACGCTGACCGGCGCGGCCAGCGCCCCGGTGCCAAGCTCACAGCCAGCTGCCAAGACAGTTCACACGCAGATCACGAGGTAGAGCCCATGGGGCAGGACTGACTTAGAAACGCAGAACACAGAGCTAGGTTCACCGACTGAAACGCACTTAAAAGCTTGAATTTGGTATCACTTCGTCGCATTTCTGTCATGGAAATTTTTCTCAGCCTTAGTCTGAGGAATATTAGAAGTGGATAGGATAAGTAGAACAGACAGGTATGATTAAATCGTGATAAGCAGCGAAAGTGTTTTGTTCCTCAGCTCAATAAGTATTTTACTTAATAACTTCCCACATACTGAGTTAAACTCCGTAGGAACTGAATTGAGAACGTCTCTTGCCATCACACACACTTGGGTGCAGTGATAGGAAGAACACATGAAACAAAGAGCGTGAAGCATAATTTTGTCAGAAAGCCAGAAGTATGTTCATCTTCATGGGTGAGAGCTGCAACAGTTAACACTACCAACAGAATCCTCCATCTACAACCAAGGACAGGGTCCCCATGGCCAGTGGGTGACTATTGTCCCAGTCCCCAAATCTTAATCTGAGATGGCTTTCTAGGAGCACTCTTGGTAGCCCTTGCTGTAGGTATGCTTCCAAGGAAGCAGATTCAAGAGCTTTGTTTAACAGGGGAGTGTTAGGGAGTGCTCTCAGTAAGGGTCAGGGAAGCAAGCAAGACCTGGCCCAGGATGCAGCTCAAGTACATGGCAAAAGAGGCCTCAGGCAGGTGCAGGAAAGAACTGTCCTAGGAGACTCTTCAGAAGAAAGAATGCTCAGAAAGGAACTTGACCGAAGACTGACAGCCACCAGTGTTCTCACAATGGCAGTACCCCCACCACAGCATGAAGATTAGAGAATTGTAGAATAGCAAGAAGTCTTGTGGATAAACATATTAGGACTGAGAACTCAGAAGAGTGAAGTAGACGATGAGCAGTTTTCACTGGAGACATCTATAAAATAATACTAAACAGAAGTCTTTTTAATGAGTAGTATTTAGCATAGGCCTAGAGATACTGTAGACACACAGGAATGTTAGGAGGGTTAATTAGGAATCCAGAGTATGTGAGCCTAATTTGTGTAATAGGCACAAATATGGCTACTCGTTGGGGCAGTTGTTACTATACTCTTAACTTAGGACTTGGCACACAGCTGGAAGCTAGTATTTAAGTATAATTCATGACATTAATGGACAACAATGAGATGTTGTCATTGAAAGCCTATCAACTTGTATACCTGGTACAAATTAGATTTGTGATGGCAGTTATTGTCTGGATTGGTCCCATGAGTTACACATGTTTTAGGAGATGCAGTCTCTGACATTTTTAATCATATCTTTTAACTTTTAATGAAAAGTTGGATTGTGTTATGCTAAAGAGTACTATACGTACTATCTCATAAAAGTAGTAGAAGCTTACATACAAAAGGTAAAAATAGAGATAATAAAAACAACTGTTAAAATTTTGCTTAATGCAAAAAAGATATACATAAGTCTGAGTTTCTGATGTAATGAATAAATTAGTCTGTATAATAACATAAAAGGCCCTAAATATCTGTAGAAAAGTATAGTTATAATTTCAGTGTAGTAGTCCTTCATATATAAGTGAAAATATCTATATAATAGGTACATAACGGCTATATTTCTTTACACCCCATCCCCACCCCAGGACTTCTCTTTAACCTGTATATCAACATACTTGGAAACAGTGGTTGAAACAGGTCTTGCTGTGTAGTCCAAATTGGCCTCGAATTCACAGTAATCCTCGTGCTTTCCAAGTGCTGAGATTACAAGGCTGTGCACCATGCCAGGATCACACATTTTTTATTAGTGTTGGAAAAAATACGTAAAGAGCATTATCTTTGTAGATTCTTCATTTTCTGAGTTTAATTTGTAAAGCTTTCTAACAGGAAAATTCCATTCCACATTGTATTTTATGCAGTCAATGAGGGAACATGGTGAAATGGCATTTGGGAGGACTGCTAACAACTAAGAGTTAATATCCATTTTGTTCTCTGGTCTCTTGGCTTTAGTTGACAAAGCCAGGCTTAATCTGTGTGAGGCAGACCTGTGGAAGTCATTCTGAGGGACTTAAGAGAACTACCTTCTAGAAAATAAATAGTAGGGGCTGGGAAGGTGGCTCAGTGGTAGAGCGCTTGCCTTGCATGCCTGAGGCCCTGGGTTCGATTCCTCAGTACCACATAAGCAAAAAGAAAAAAGCTAACCGGAAGTGGAGCTGTGGCTCAAGTGGTAGAGCGCTAGCCTTGAGCTGAAGAGCTGAGGGACAGCGCCCAGGCCCAGAGTTCAGGCCCCACGACCGGACCAAAAAAAAAAAAAAAGAATAAATAGTATTCCAATTATAGCATTTAAAAGAAAAGCAGAGATTCCTAGGCCCTATCCATACCACCCTAAGCATGCCACTCTCATCTGATTTTGAAGGCTAAGTGAGGATGGTCCTGGTTAGCACTTGGATGAGAGAGTTCTAAGCCCTACTCCAAGGCGCCCATAAAGTTTTATGGTCCAGGACATTGGAAAACAACTACTGAGAACATAACAGAACCACTCATTTGGACTCTTAACTCCGTGTCACCCACTAGAAATGCTGAAGCCCTGGGTGAATCGGGTTACAGTGGGCACACAGGTAATTTAGTGCCATTTTCTCTTTGCAGTGAGAGAAGCTGGGAGAGATTTCACCTACTTAATAGTGGTGCTCATTGGAATCAGCATTACAGGTTGAAAAACACAGCAAGTACCACACTCGCAAATAACTTTTAACATACCTTTTCATCTTGCTGTTGCCTTGGCTCATCTTCTTTTTCTGTGATTTCAGGTAGCTTGTTATACACGATTTTCAAAGAACTTTTTTCTTCATCCAGTCCTAATAAGATATATGGGAAAGCCTTAGAAAAATGCAGAATACATCCGGAGGTTAGTTCTTTGATGAGAGGGAGAACATGTTGGGGAGGAAAAAGTGGGCCGAACTCAAATTGCAGCCTGGTGCCTAGCTACCCAGGAGGCTGCAATCTGTGGATTGTGATTTGAAGCCAGCCCAGGCAGGAATGCTTTAAGTGGAAGTGTGGCTCGAGTAGTAGATCACTAGCCTTCAGCAGAAAGGTTCAGGGACAGTAGTTAGGCCTGAGTTCAAGCCCCAGGATCTGCACATACATACACATGAGAATAAAAATTCAAATTCCAGCTGAGAAATCAGTAAAAATATATAGTAATACATTGGTGGTGTTGGTTTTATGGTACAAGGCCTTTTTTGTACTTGAAACATGTTGATGACACCCAGAGGTCAGGTAGGATATTTTTATCCTAACTGTGCAAGTGAGATACTTTACTGGTTGTTCATAGATATTAAATGCTTAAAATACATTGAAGTAGCAAACTCAAGTGATGAATTTATAGTCTTTTCAAAATCAAGATTTGTGATCCGTGATCATAACAATAATTGTTGGCACTTACCAGTATATCATATGCCAGGATTTACAGTGCATTATCCTGCTAAATCTTATAAAAACCCTTTGCATCTCCTATAATTGCACTATTCACTAACACAGCCATCGTCTCTGGTAAATGGGAGAGCCAGACCTGAGACCTGAGACCAACTCTGTCTGATACCAGATCTTACCTTCCTGAGCACAGCCTACCTCAGCTACTCCCTAGAAGTGCAGATGTGGGGACAAGCTGTATCTTCTCTGAACAAGCCTGCCTGAAAGAAGGCAGTCCATAGCCCACGTGGCTTGCTCCCGGTGACATGCCAAATTTCTTGAGTGAAAAGCTTCCGAATGGAAAAATGGTCCGCACTGAAATCCTAATCCCAGTGCCCTGAAAACTCGCAGGAGACAGCATCACAAAAATCCAGGCTGCTCCTCACCAAGCAATGAAGTCAAAGGACAGAGAGTCTGTGGTCCCTGGGCAGGGAAAGAGGTGAGCCCACAGATCACCCCTGAGTGATGGAATGAAGCTGCCTAGGGAATGAGCCTTTGACTTTGACAAGGTGATGAAAATCAACTGTATTTGACCTGGAAGATGGTGGTTTCTGTGTGTAATTGGGCTGCCAGTAAATGCTGCCAATTTTATTTACTAATAACAAGAATAATGTACAGATTTCTCTTGATTAGAAAGCCTATGGAACACCTAGAGGAAGGGAGGGAGGGAGACACGTGTGAAAAAAAGTTGAAAGTGTGGCTGGAACTAAGGAAGTTAATGGGACTCTAAATTATATCTGACAGGAAATGTTCTTTCAGGGTGAATAATAAACAGGTGTGAGAGCAGCCCAGAGAAAAGGAACAAAAGCTGATAATCAATGGGATGGGAGGGAAGAGAAGTAGACTCTGGGTGGGTGGGGAGATGGAAAGAGGGTTGTACCTGAGAGGAGGATAAAGAAGATTGAGTACTGCCATAATAGACTATCCCCTCCTGTATAACTTGATAAGAGCCAATTAAAATGGAAAGAAGGAAAAGCTTGGCTCTTTCCCTTCTGCAGAAATAAGTAGGAATAGGAAGTACCTGGAGCCTCATTGGATACCTAGATGAATTGAGGTGATCCAGTGTGCTAAACAAACTCAGTCTCAGAGTTTCCAGCATTGAGAACAGAACTCCACAGACTAAACATGAAAAATGAGATATTAATAAGATCATCACTTAATCTACTGCCTAAGGGACCTCGGTGGATGATAATTAAACTCTAACCATTTAGTTTTGCCGGTACATTTTAAGAGCCACTCTGCCAAGTGGTGGGCATGTTTGAAAAATAGAAATCCTAGTGTCTGATGCTGTTTAACCATTTATTAAAGTCGTTTATTTAGACAATTGCTCCGCTTGTTTCACCACACTGATGTCTGTCAAATATCTTGCATATTATTCCTTTTCATTTATGCCTGAGAACTCTGATAATGAAGACAATCCAGAGCGGTAACAAGACAACCTAGCTGTGAAAAGAAACCTGTAGTTCTGTTGTTTTGAAACGACAGATACCACCCTAAGATAACCATTTCTGTGCATGACTTACAGGATGTTCCAGGCCTAGCCTTTTTGGTCGTTTTTTTATTCTTGGAGTCACCATCTTTTGAAGAGCCTTAGCCTCACTGATTTTTTTCACTGTCAGAAAATATTTCCCTAGGACTCATTTAACAAGTGACACTAAGGAAGCATTGTCTCGACCGCAGGTGATCAGTATTTTCGGTAAACCTTTGAAAGGCTACGGGGAAATGTCGAGACGTGGACGGAGGCAGCATGTCAGGTACCACCATCCCTTTGGAGTTGGGAAGCCCGTAAATTATTTTTAAACAAAAGGAACTTATGCCCGTATGGTTTCATTTTCTCCACAGTTTCATTGAATATGTTAAAGATGGGCTGAAACACATGCGTTTGAAGTTCTACATTGAGGGGTCCGAGCCAGGGAAGCAAGGAACAGTGCACGTGGAAGTCAAAGAGGTGTGAGGATCTTGGCGGGGAGGGGGGGTGGTAGTGGTTTGGAGTGTGCTGTTTAAGCTCCACTGACGGAACTAACACTTGGAAATACATTTCTCCTTAGAACCCAGAGAATGGCAAATACGAATTCCGATATATATTTGTGGAAACAGAATCCTTTCCTAGAAGAACAATTGTCATTGAAGATAATCGGTCTCAAGACAGTTAAAAGAATCGAGCAAGGATGCTGTTTTCTGAAGGATGTGGAGAGTGCAGAAGCACAACTATGTTCACAACCCTCTTCCAGAATCAGCTCACAGGAGCAAGAACATTGTTCAAAAAGCAAATGGAGTAAGATATTTGATTTGTTTAGGCAAACCAAATTAGAGATTTTCTTGTGAGAAATCATGAAACAGTGTATTTTGCATTTTTTTCTTTGTCAATCATGACAGTATTTCTATTCTACTTTCATGATGTGAATTTTTTACTGAAAATTTTACGCAATGTAAATAAAAGATTTCAGTATTTTATGCTTTTATATTGTATAATTTCATAAATCCCACAGAAAGAAATTAAAACTATCAAAATGGTATCAGAAGCATCTTCCACATACTTTGGAGTCTGACTTGAGACAAACACAGTGAACTATATGATAAATACCTCCTGGGGAGCCATATACACTGTACACACTTGGGATCCTTCTCTGTCACACATCCCCTTCCATGACTGAGCTTGTGTAGGACCTTAGCATTTGCAAACCTCACCATCACGTGGCTGGTTAGTGTTAGGGGTTGGAACATTCCCAACCCCTCAGAGTTTGAGATTTACACTGCAAAAAAAAAACCAAAAACTGGAACTATGTGAGATTCATTTAAATGTGTGAGGCTTTTTTTAATGTGGTCACAGCCAGGCACTGGAGGCTCTTGTCTATAATCCTAGGTGCTCAGGAAGCTCATATCATAGCGTCACAGTTTGAAGTCAGCCCAGGCAAAAAAATCCATCTCCATCTTGTTAATCAGCAAAACGCTGAAGTGCTCAGGTGGTAGAACATAAGCCACAAGCAAGATTCTGGAAGTGTGGCTTGAAGAGTCCTATCTCTACAGCTTGCCTGTTGTCTCGTATGCAGTTTGTCTCACAAACCTCTGGGCCAGACCAGTGATTCAGGTGACATCTCCCGACCTGCCTGATGATTACAATAATGGCTGACTCCGCATTTCACACCCTGTCTGGTTGTCAGAAAACAAGTCTTCATAGGACTAGAGCAGGGTCTACTTTAATCTACAACTACCCAAAGAAATGTCCCGTAGCCTGGCTGAGATAATAGGACCTTACTTTCACAGTGTGGAGGCCAGAAGTCTGAGGGCCGCTCTCCTGCAGGACGCTCCAGGGAAGGGAGCTCTTGGCTGTGGCTGCCTCACTGTCCCCTCTACCTCCCTCATCCTAGGGCAGGGTCTTCTGCTCACAGCCCCCACCTCTTCCACAGGACCCATCCACATGACCTAGGTTGACCCCCGTCTCCAGAACTACGTCCTGAAAGATGCTTCCAATATAAGGAATAATCATTTATTCAAACTCTTCTATCTTCTTCCAAGCAAAGCATTTTTCCCATGAGCTATTGTCAAATGCTGATGTGAATTCTTAATATTCTGAAAGAAAATGGTCCTAGAAAGTATACAATATTTACAGCCTTCTGTCTGTTCTGCCTCACTTAAGGAAAACTCATCCACACAGGAGCATTCTTTGGCTTTGGGGAACAGATGGTGATGGCGAACAAAAAGGCATGAAGTAGAGCTTCTATCTCCTATAGGGAGCAGTGGTCTGTGTTTGCCAAAGCACTTGACCCTTGACTCCTCATACCTCAGCCACACCTCCTCTCTATCACCTGCACACGACCTATCGCCCAAGGACACTACCTCCCTATGTGCATTTTCATCCCACTAAACAGGAACGTCACATCGCCTAATAGTATCAAATCCCTGCCAAGGGGGGGGCCACACGTGCACTTTCCCTCAGAGGTAGTCCATCTCATTCCACCTTCCTACTGCTCTAAAGCCATCCTCCCTCCCTTTTCCTTTAACTCCATCTGAACAATTGCAACTTGGATCCATATTGAAATACAGAGATGAAGTCCCACACTGGGACTTGACAACACCCACCTTGCAACACCCAGAGGGGGCAGGAGGCCAACCCCTTTCGGTCCTGATTCTGCTGTGGGACAAGCATCTGGTGTGGGCCAGCTCCAGGTCACATGGAGACTTTCTCTAGGGATAGACCCCAGTTTATTTGAGAGGTGATCCAGGAAACACCAGGAAGAAGGGCAGTGAGAAGGAAGCAAGGCCTGCCAAGGAGAGGGACAGACTGACACCCAGGAGCTAGCCATGGGCACAGGTGCCAGGGGCCCCGCTGCCTCATGCCAGCAAGTGCTGAGCTCCCGGAGCAGGTGTTCTCCAGGTGCCCCACAACCTCAGTGCTGTCCCCGGGAGGCCTTCCCAGTGTAACTGGTGAACACACTTCTGAAATGTTAAAGTCGCTTGAATCAAAAGGGAATGAAATAAATATTTATAAATTATGGCAATTAAACTAGTTTTTTAAATTTATATTTCAAATGTTGTGATATAAAATTCTACTTCTCCTAAGCCCTGTTTTTATTTTTAAATCCGTCTTCAAGAATATAATCATACCTCCTAGTCTTGTAATAAATTCCCTTACTTATTGAACCACCAAGCTGTTATAAATTTATTGGTGGTTCCTTTTAGAAACCCATAGCTTTGCATTTGGGGAAGTTACCTTAAAGCAAAGGAATGTCATTTAGACTATGGGATTCAGGACCTCTCTAATGCATGGACCTCACCTAACATTCTGGAAGGAGGCAGCTGGACCTCTCTCCCCTGCTTCTTCCTCTCTTCCTCTCCTCTCTCCTCTGTGGCTTTTCTTTCACTTTCTTTCTGTCTTTGTCTCTCTCCTTTCTCCTCTCTCTCTCTCTTCCCTCTTTCTGTCCCTCTCCTCTGTTTCTCTCCTCTATCTCTATGTCTCTCTTATCTCTCTTGACTCTGTGTCTCTCCCTTTTGTCTCTGTCTGTCCTCCCCACTTACACACAGTGAGAATATACACAAAGGTGTTTTCTGCAAATATGAATTTTCCATTTAGGGAGAGCAGATTTGCAACTGCTGCTCCCCAAGGATTTCATCCTGGTTTCTTCTAAAAACCAAGACGCCTTGATATATTTAGTTGGGATTTATATTTCATTCAATAATGTAAATAATCATCAAGAGCAGAAATAATGGTGACAGCAACTAATATCAAAAAATACTCATCAATAAGGAGGTACAATTCTTTTGAATGACACTATAAAGTAAAAGCTCCTACATTATTCATTCCACAAACTCTGAGTTCCTACTTTCCACTGGGCCGAGACCAGAGAAAGATGACTAGATGGGTGGATAGACAGATAAATGATGGATACACATTGTACAAATATATGGATACATACATAGATGATGCATGGAAAGAGACATGGATAAATGAATGAAGATATACATGGGGAGAAAGACAGATTACAAATAGGCATACTGATAAACCACTTTGCTTTAATTTGCAACAAAGAACTCTTATAAATAAAAGTCAACCTGGGCACCAATGGCTTGTGCCTGCAGTCCTAGCTATCAAGAGGCTGAGATCTGAGGATCATGGTTCAAAGCCAGTTTGGGCAGGAAAAATCTGTAAGACTCTTATCTCCAACTAACCACAAAAAGCTAGAAGTGAAGCTGTAGCTCAAATAATACACTAGCCTTGAGCCAAAGAATTCTAGGACCATACCTAGGCCCACGCGTGCACACACACACACACACACACAATATCAAAATATTTGCTTTGGGTGGGTTTTTTTTTCAGTTCTGTGTTTGAACTCAGGGCCTCACACTTACCAGGCAGAAGCTCTACCACTTGAGCCATATCCTCAACTCTAAGGATACAACAAGATCTGCAATATCCCAGGCTTCTGAACATGAGCAACTGTTCTAGCTGACATACTGCACAGCAGTTGAAATTTAAAAAGCAGGTCACAGTAGTATTGGATCAATGGACAGATGTGGTAGTCTACATGGTGATTTCGTGGATATTTATCACTAGTATGTTGTGATGATTGATGTTTTCCAGGACTTTCACCATGATTGATATGATTGTGCAGCAACATATTTGTATACCAGTGTAACCACAAGGTGAGTGCTGAACATAAAGAGATCATACACTTCATCTTACGATTCCCTATGGCAACTATTGGTTTACTCGTTTAGAATTTTTGTCAGGTTAACGATAGCAAGAAAGGCCAAGTTGCCACCAAGTTCATAATACCATTACTGCTTACAATATTTGTCTTCTGCCATTGTTTTCCTCTGACTCCAAACTTGTATGTTCTACTCCTCCTGGGCCACAAGGTGTATTGCCTGAGCCCCACCGTGATACTCTAACCTTTAGGGCCACCAGAGGGCCACTGTCACCACCATATGGAGAGGATATACCAGATTCATGAAAACAGTTACAATCAACTGCATTGTGTAAGACACCTGGGATCTGTTCTGCTCTGGTGTGTGTGTGTGTGTGTGTGTGTGTGTGTGTGTGTGTGTGTGTGTGTGTGTGTGTGTGTGACACAGAGAGAGAGAGTTCTAGGCTATGAACTTGGGACCTGGGCATTATTTTGCTCAAGGCTAATGCTCTACCACTTGAGTTCCAGTTCTACTTCCAGCTATTTGGTAGTTAATTGGAGATAGTGTGTCTCAGGGACTTTCTTGCCCCAGCTGGCTTTGAACTGTGATCCTCAGATCTCAACCTCCTGAGCAGCTAGGATTACAAATGTGAGCCACTGGTGCTGGGCAAAACAATTGTTTTTAGGTAGCCTCTTAAAGATACTTATTTTTATAAGATTCACCCTATATAGTATTTACTTAAATTTCAAGATCCTCTAGTAAGTTCAATTATATATGTGTATGTGTGTGTGAGCTAGTATATATATGCCCTGGTTCAATTCCTCAGACCATATAACAGAAAAGGCTGCAAGTAGCACTGTGGTTCAAGTGGTAAAGTGCTAGCCTTGAGCAAAAGAAACTCAGGGACAGACAATGCCCAGACCCTGAGTTCAAGCCCCAAGACTGGCAGGGAAAAAAAACAAGTACAGATGCCTGCGTTTATAAGGACTGGAAAAATTAATGTTAAGGTGTCCATATTGCTCAAGTCAATCTAAGATAAAATATATATATATGTAAGTTGTTCATCAAATCTTCATACTTTCAACAACATTTTAACTATTATAGCCTGTATTCTCAAAGCTTCTGTGACAGACAGTGAGACCACAAAATTGAGAAAGACTAAATTCTTATCTTCAAGAATAAACAAATTGGGCCAGATGCCAGTGGCTCATACTTGTAATTGTAACTGAGAGGCAGAGAATGGGAGAATTGTGGTTCAAGGCCAGACTAGGTAAAAAGATTACAAGACCTCTTCACACGCAATAGCTTGCACCTTTCACCCAGGTATCATAAAACAGGAAGTGTAAATAGGAGGATCAAGGTCCAGGCTGACCTGAGCAAACAGTGAGCCCCTACCACAAAAACAGTCAGAGCAAAAGAGGACTGGGTGCATTGCTTATGTAACAGAGCACTTGACTAATGCACACAAACTCCTGAGTTCAAACCTCACTTTTGTCAAAGAGGAAAAAAGAAGGAGGAGGAGACATATTGGAAGCATAGAAACCAACTGGTTATCAGGGTCAGAATCTGCTGTGAACAGCAAAGAAAACACAGTAGGAAAGTTATTGCCTCTTCACAGGGGTGGAGCCAGCTAAACACATGTCAGTCACATTGAACAGTAGATAAAGAAACAGGCATCCAATAAGAAAAGCAACACAATCTGTCCACTCAACATGGTTGCTACTTGGATCGGTAGAAGTCTGAAATCATCTTTACCCTCTCCTAAAGGACATATTATGCCCACTGTTGGGGTGATCAGAGAAGAAAGGAAGGAAAGACATCCCTAAGACTGAGCTGTATAGATTTCTACAGCAGCCTAGGAACCACCTCCATGGTGGTTTACTCCCATAAAAAATAAAACTTTTTAAATCTTCTAAAAGATTTTTAAATCTGAGAGTGCTCTCTCGCACGCGCTCTCTCTCTCCTAGACAGAAAGAAAGCCTTGTTGTGATTCAAGGAACCTACCCTCCCCACCCCCCATTCTGAGATGCCAACACGCTCTGAAAGCAGCCTGCTATGCCTGAAGCTCTCCCATGCCAGTGAAGGGCACAGTGTCCTCTGAAAGAGCTGCTGAAAACTGGAGGGAAGAAGGGGAACATGCAAATTCCTGACAGACCAAAGACTTGAACACTTCCCCTCCCACCACTTGCCTCTGCCCTTGGCATCAAGCGTGACTAAAAAGTAACCCAGCTCAGGGATTCCGCTGGGCCTGGAGGGCCTTGGCACCATCCCTGCAGCTCCAGGAGCTCCAGGAGCTCCACCAGCCTGTAAACCAGGGCTAAATCCATCATGAAGGACAACTGGAAACCTAAAGGTGTCTCTCATCCAATGCTTGCTATCCACACACAGAGCGAAGAGGCTGGAGTAGGAAACCAACTGTCAGTGCCATCTTTCATGAATGCCTTGGGTCAGGCCATGGTGACAGGCTACAGGCTAAGTAGCCCATCATGATGCTGCTCCATACACAGGTTTTAGTCCCCAAGTAATAATGCAATCCATAGATAATAGGTTATAGTCCACAAGTAATAATGCAATTCAGCTGTGGATTTGTTTATAGGTTACGAGACAAATTAATATTAGTGATGTGAGATCATGGGTGATTTGGGGGGAAGGAGGGAGGGAGGCAGCGGTTCCTATAAAAGTTCATAGTGTTTGGATCAAATTAGCGCCAACATTAATGCTATGTGACTTACAGGTGAATATGAATGTGCCACAATTGATTTTGAATGTATGGCAGAAATAAGCTTAGTTTGTTTCCATTTTTTTTCCTTAAGATGCCACAAGAAGTTTTAGAATTCTAGAAATCTTCATTATATACACAGACTTCCAATTCAGTGACATAGTTGCAAGAACTGGACCCAGAGATCAGGGCATCCACATGTGTTTCTGTTGTCATAGAAAGGTCTATCATTTTTTTGGTGAGGGAGGGGGACTTGGTCATGGGGCCTGAATTTTGGGCCTGGGCACTGTCCCTCAACTTTTCAGCTCAAGGCTAGCACTCTACCACTTGAGCCACAGCGCCACTTCTGGCTTTTTTCTTTTTTGCTTATGGGGTACTGAGGAATCGAACCCAGGGCCTCATGCATGCAAGGCAAGCGCTCTACCACTGAGCCACCTTCCCAGCCCCAAGACTAACATTTTTACCTGAATGCTGTTATCCATATTAATCACAGGAGGGCATAAGATCAGAAAGGTTTGAATTGAGGTCTTCAACAGTAGATTATTCAACAGTCTAATGAGCCTGTTAAGTTTGGGATATAATTTAATGTCATGAGGAATAGAAATAATGAGCTGATATACACAACAGAAAGTACAGCTCTGTCCTTAAGTTTGTTCTCTATGGTTTCCTCATTGGAAATGAGGAAGCAATTCTACCTTTACCTCTGCCTCTAATGTACGGGTCGTTGGGGTTAGTGTGGCTTCAAAGAGAATACAGAATACTATCATCTTGCAACTGCAAAGGCCGTACAATCTCCCTCTGTGATAACTGGGGGTACCTGGTCAAATGACTAGGTATAAGTGACAAGCAATGACTAGGCCCCTGTTTGCTCCAACTTCAGAATGCCTGTCACCCCTCCCTTTGGTGACTGGGGTCTGCAGTCCTTCCCATCAGTCTCCATGCAGTACCTAGGACAGATGGACATAGCCACTCTCTCCAGCCAGGATTCCCAACAGGCATTCTCTCCCACTGAGGGTGCACTGGCGCCTTATATTATAAGACAGCCCTATGGATATGAACCTGTGTAGACTGCAGGGGGACCCTGACCATGCGCTGGTAGATTGGCATGGGGCCGGGAGGAGAGGCCGGCAGCCAGGTATCACTGCACGGCCTAGCAGAACATGCACTGGCCAGGACAGGACAGGCTAGAATCAAAATTCTTCCTTTTTACAAATTGAGCCTCGACAGAGGACTTTCTTGCCCTAGCATTCACTTAGTCATCTATAAAATGGTGGCATTTGGCATTTTTTACTCATCCTATGTGAGCATGGGTTTTGAAGTGGTGTCTTTGAAGCATTTTTTTTTTTTTTTTTTGGTCATGGGGCTTGAACTCTGGGCCTGGGCGCTCTCCCTCAGCTCTTCAGCTCAAGGCCAGCGCTCTACCACTTGAGCCACAGCGCCACTTCCGGTTTTCTAGTGGTTTATTGAAGATAGGAGTCTCACGGTCTTTCCTGCCCGGGCTGGCTTTGAACCACGATTCTCAGATCTCAGCCTCCTGAGTAGCTAGGATGACAGGTGTGAGCCCCCAGCGCCCGGCTTCTTTGCAGCATTTAATAGATTTCATAAGTGAAGATGGGTCACTATGAATTCAGCTTGGTTCCAAATCCATTAGTAGTTGTGTCCTTATGAGAAGGGAAAGTGCACGGTTAGGCAGAGAAAAAACAGGAAGATGTCTGTGTCAAGATGGCCATGTGACATCTTTATGTAACATAAGGACGCCATGCTGAAGGAGGCCTCCAGGGGGAGCCCTGCTCACAGCTTGGGGGCTTCCAGAACCGTCTGAGTTAATCCTTTCTTCTTTAAGCCAAGCCCGCTCTGGAACTTTTTATTAGCAGCCCTAGGAAACTAATACAGTAGTGAAAGCTACCATACAGGCTGGTTTGTGAGGGGATTAAGTGAGATTACATAAGCAAATGCTTATTAGGTGTTGGATATCACGCTTTTCTTCCTGTTCCCAGGACCTGAAAATAGAAATCAATTCAGGAAGGGTTTTGGTGGCCTCCTGTCACCTGGGAACTGAAGGGGAAGGCTCCAGGGCATAGTCAGCCTGATCTAAGGCTAGAAGTATACAGGGGAATCGCCCATTCAGAGACCGCACGTCACAGCTGTCGGGTACATCCCTAAGTGGAAGACAAGCAGCAGAAACCTGCCGAGGAGAGACAGACAACAAGGAAAAGGCCTACGTACATTCTGAGACTATTCCTAAGTCTGCCATCTAAAAGAAACAAGCTTAATTTCTTCCCATATGTTCTCAGAAAGCAATTAACTCATGTTAAACTGTCATTAGATAGTTGGTAGCTGGAACGATGGCTGTACTGAAAAGTGTGTTCAGAAGGCAGTTAGCTGCATGGAGTCCAGAGGCGAGGCTGCTGAGTGCAGGGCATGCACCTGCCCAGGTAGAGGAGCTGGCATGTCTCAGGTGTAACCTGAGGTATGATCTGAGGTAGAACAGCTGCCATGTCTCAGGTATAACCTGAGGTATAACAGCTGGCATGTCTTAGATATAACCTGGTATGACTTGAAATGTAACAGCTGGCATGTCTCAGGTATAGCCTGGGGTATGACTGAAGTATATAACAGCTGGCGTTCTCAGGTGTAACCTGAGGTATGACCTGAGGTATAATAGCTGCCATGTCTTAGGTATAACCTGAGGTAGAATAGCTGCTGTGTCTCAGGTATAACCTGAGGTAGAACAGCTGGCATGTCTCAAGTGTCTCAGATATAACCTGAGGTAGAACAGCTGGCATGTCTCAGATAAAACCACCATTAGAAGCTGCACTGCAGGGAACAAGCCAGCCCTCTCCTCAGAAGACACGCAGACCTCCTTCTCATTTTCTGATCCTTAACTCTGTTTCTCTAATCAAACATGGAGGATACTCAAATCTGGATACAATTCATTAACCAACTGCTGACACAGTACCTAAGAAGTTAATCATGCGCGCACACACACACATACACCAAGCATTTGTAGCAATCAAACTTAGGCATCAAAGAAATTTAACAGCCCTTGAAATCTAAGGAAAAGATTGGGCAACCAAATGTGAGAAGGTAGGTCACAGATACAGCTGGGCTGAAGGATGAAGGCGCGGCCTTGACGCCACCAGCAATCTCTGCAGGTATGCTTCTCGTTCTCAGAATAGCCAGAGACCCTGGCTGTCCAGAAACAAGGCTACGATGCTCGGATCCCCAGCCCACAGCCTGAGAACTCAGGGGCAGCTCTTCCTGAGTCTTTTTCAGTAGCTTCTGGCAGACACCATCCCCCAACCAGCCAGCTGTATGTAGTCTGAGGACAGAGTCAAGAGGGAGCCCAGCAGTTCTGCCAAAGCACTGTGGTTAGAATCAGGAGAGGCAAAGGGAGTATTCTCCCAGTCAGTGACAAGTTCTTGGGTGGGACCAGAGAGGAGGACGAGAGTTCTAGTAAGTAACACAATAGAGGTCTACCAGTCCTCAGCTGACTGGTTTTACCATGGGAGCATCCGAGATAGTCATCAGCCTCCTTCCTAGCTACAGCAAGCCACACAGCATGGTTAGAACCTTCTGCTCCCTTACACATCCACAGTGAGTTATGCCTTACATCTTGTCCATGCTAAATGTGTTCTAGTCTATTTTTGTTTTGGAAATCCAGTGGTGGCAAATTTTCTGTTTGCCTTCTGTTTCCCACAATATTTAATCTATAACAAAACTAACAACACCTCACATTTGAATTGCAGATGACAGTGTGAGACTCCAAGCTACCTAATTAAGTCAGCAAATAATCAAGCCTTAATCGCTCTCATTAACGAGAGGCTTAATATAATAATGACATGAGAGGGGGAAAATGAAATAAAGTTAAAGGATGACAAGTTTAACATTTAGAATATTTTCAACTATTCATCATTTTTTTTTTGGTCGGTCGTGGGGCTTGAACTCTGGGCTTGGGTGCTGTCCCTCAGCTCTTCAGCTCAAGGCAAGTGCTCTACCGCTTGAGCCCCAGCGCCACTTACGGTTTTCTAGTGATTTATTGGAGATAAGTGTCTCACGGACTTTCCTTGCCTGGGCTGGCTTTGAACCGTGATCCTCAGATCTCAGCCTCCTGAGTATCTAGGATTATAGGCATGAGCCACCGGCGCCTGGCTTTCAACTATTCATCTTCAATGTGAGATTTTTTTTAACTTAATAAGCCATCATTGGCCACAGGCTTCAAGAGCACTTCTGAATTTCTTGGTAGCTAGGAGCTGCCAGACATAAGTGGCCTCAACTAGCAGACTACTGTCTCTCATGGCTGTGAAATCAGTCACAAGTTTGTCTTTCATTAATTGTAACTGAGAATGGTGGAATCAGTTCTAGAAAGTTGTTTCTTATAGAGAAGTTGCAGTAGCTGAAGAGTAGGAGGCATGGGGTAGCAGAGTTTCACACACAAGTTTATACAAACTAATACCAACCAATGTTAAATGGTAAGTCATTGAGGACTTTAGCTTCCCTGATCTGTGAAAGAGGAATCTAAAACACAGAATTTCTACCTGAGTACCAGTGGCTCTTATCTGTAATCCCAGCTCCCTAGTAGGCAGCAACCAGCATCCAGACAAACAGACTCCATCTCAACAAATAAACTAGGCATGATGATACACAAATGTAATCCCAGCTACCTAGGAGGTGTGGCCTGGGGCTAGCCTGAACAAAAAGTATGAGACCCTATCTGAAAAGTAGATTCACATGGTAGAGGTCTTCCTTAGCAAAGCACCAAGTTCTGGGCTCAAACTCTTGTGCCAACAAAACAAAGGAACAAACATCATAATTTCTAGATTTTTGTGTGAGATTATACCATTGGAGGTAAACAGCCAGGATGTATAGCCCCAAGTGCTTCCTGCTGCTGGGATCAGACCCTGCGGACCTAGGCCATCCCTACCACTGTGTGCCTTGGAAAGCTCATCATAGAACAAAGGATCTACCCAAAGGGAGTTATCTACCCAGAAAGCGAATGGCCACAGGACCAGTGGGACAGTGCTAGCACTAATATTCTGCAGGATTCTAGCTCTGCCCTGAGAACGCTGGCAGTGACCTTGCTCTGGGGAAGGATGTCACAGCCCCTCTACGAGCTGACCTGGAGCAAGGATCTAGTGCCGACCTGGAGTGTGGCCTGACTCGGGTAGCCCCAACAAGTGGTCCTCACCAATGGGGCTGGAACCCTGAACCTGAGGGAGAAATTGGGGGCCTACCCTCCCCCCTTCAGACTTCCCTCTCCTTCCCTCAAAGTACAGCACTTGCATGGCCCTGCTCCCAACGTGGGGGTTGCTATTGAGGGGCACCCCGCTCACTCCACTTATTCAAAGACACGAGATGCTCCACAGGTTCACAGACCTTCCCTCCATAAAAGACAGCAGAAGCCACATTTGGAGCCATTCATGCAGAGATTTATCCACAGTTTGCCCAATTTGAACTCTTCCCCTAAGTGAGCAGACATGGCGGTATTCCGCCATCAGAGGCCTTCACATACCAAAACAAGACAGATGTGCCACGTTTGGAGTACTGCTCTGTGTAATGAAAACGTCTGGAGAGCAACTAGAGGAAAGTTCCACAAGCTGAGTTCGCCATGCGTGCTGTAACTCAGCCTCACAAACGCAACCTCACTTACAATGGAAGAGGACACAGTATCCCAAGGACAGAAACAGTGCCCTCCCCCTGGCCAGCAGCACCAAGCAACACACATCTTTGTGCTGCTGCTACAGAGCAGATCTGAAATGCATGCAGTAGATTGACACAGAGGTGACCTCTCTCGTCTTGGGGATTTTTTCTGGATTGCACAGGCTAACTCAGTAAAGCTCTTTTTTCTTCCAAGAGGAATGATGCAATTGTAAACACTTGACCTGTAAATACTCTTTGACCATTAAATTTGTTACCAGTACTTTAACCAAACAGTAAGTAAAAAGAAATAAAAAGAGACAGAGTTCAAAGGATGTCATGGTTATTGTTAGCTGTGTTGCAGAAAGGCCAACTTAATGAAGAAATAATATTTTTTAAAGGTTAATAAGTAATTTGAAGTGGGTTTTGCTTGATTAAATTAAGGATCGAGGCTAGAAGTATGAATCAATCAGTATGGATATGAACTTGATTCCTGGGCTTGTTAGGCAAGGTAGAGTGCTTGCCTAACAAGCACAAAGCCAAGTTCAAACCACAGAACTGCAAAGTAATAGAGAGAATGTAGCTTCAGAATCTGGAGACCTGCGCTCCCTCATCCTGGAGTTCATCAGCTATATAACCTGTGTCAGCATTTCCTCCACTGTAGGGTGACAACTCTCATCTATCAGTCTGGGTGCAATCAGGAAATCAGAAACCATGCTAAGTGCAAATGCAATTCTGAGCAGCAATGGCAGAACTTGGCGTTAGAAAGTAGCAATTTGTTTGCCACACAAGCTGTCTGTTAAAGAAGCAAAATCTAAACCTCTTCTCTCCACCTGTGCCAACGGCTGCAGACCTGCAAGGGGTGAGACTGGGCATTGAGTCTTGAGGACAATGCTCTTTACCTAGGGAAAGCCCACTTCCTCAGACAAGATACAATACACCAAGAGGGACTGGTAGGGATCAGGTTGGCAGTGTCAAGGGTCTCTGCTCAGTAAAGCCTAGCCAGTGTCTCTTCCTTTGTTCCTTATCTAGAAAGGGACCATCTAAAAGCAACACAATGTCTAATGCTAGGAGAAAGATAATAAATATTAAGTTTAAGGGCAAATATGGCATTACAATTTGTGTGTGTGTGTGTGTGTGTGTGTGTGTGTGTGTGTGAGTGTGTGTGTGTGTGTGTGTATGTGTATATGGGGCTTGAACTCAGGGCCTGCGTGCTGTCCCTTAGCTTTTGTGCGCAAGGGCAGTACTCGATCACCTGAGCTATTGCTCCAATACTGATTTTTTAATTAGAGACTTTTAATTAGAGACTTTCTTATGGGCTAATTAGAGACTTCTCATGGACTTTCTTGCCCAGTCTGGCTCTGAACCACAATCCTTAATCTCATCCTCCAGAGTAGTGAAGATTACAAGCATGAGCCACAGGTGCATTTTTAGTTACCTTTTCTTACCATTTTTGAAGGCAATCTGTCTACCTAGCTCTTATGCAACAGGATTTTGCTTATCATTATGTCATTATCCTACAAATACTGGGGCCAAAGATGCCACATGACTCCGTGCTTATAGGCAACTGGAAATTTAAAACCCAATTCCTAAGTTCTAATATGGTGTTTCTTCTGTTTCAACTAGCGACCACTGCAAAGCACAAGAGAGGTGGCCGGAGATTAAAATGAAGCAATAGCAGGTTGCCTTCCATACTGTCCTTTGAGGTCAGAAGATTGCGCCAGCCTAACCTGTGTTGCAAGATGGCTTCCAGTGGGAGCCCCAGCTGGACTGCAAGTGAAAAACTTGCGTGAGAAGAGGTCGAGATGTGGTCAACTCTAGCTCTCAGTTGGAAAGAAAGCACGTTCTATCTCCACTACTACATTCCTGGAGCCTTGATTATCTTTGTTTGGCAGCACATCACTGGCTCAACTGGATTTGGGCAAGCTGGGGCTGCAGCACGTGAACTGCTTTCCACAGGAGCCTCCACCTGCCCAGGGATTGGCAGCTCTGTGGCTCTAGTGACTAAAACCATTCCCAACACATTCCAGCACTTGACACATGTCCTCTCATAATGAAGTAAATACATGCAGATCTTTCAGCAGGTAGGTGGGTAAATATGCAGGCAAACAGGCAGACAACAGGCAGACAGACAGATAGACAGAGAAAAGGTTCCCACCCTTTTCCTCTAAGATTCTCAGTTAAGACTGGCAAAGAAAACAGGGATTAGAAGCATAGACAAGAGAGTCTCACCACACCAGATCTAGAAGCCCACTATTCCTTGAGTTGAGTTCATGTATATATCCATCAATGCCACTCGTCCCTATGCTGATTATCTCTCAGAGCAAACTTACTCCAGAGAAAACAGTATCAAGATGAGCCCAGCTCCTATTTTCGGCAAATCTTTTTCTCCAAAAAATGTATTCTAAAGCATCACGATTATCCCTATCAATATTATTTTTTCTGGCAGTACCAGGGTTTAAACTCAGGGCCTCAAGCTAGCAAGTAAAGTATTGTATCCTAGAGCCAGGTCAGGGCCTCAAGTTAGCAAGTAAAGTACTGTATCCTAGAGCCAGGTTTCTAGTCTTTATTGCTTTGGTTTTCAGGTAACTTCTGCATATGGCTGTTGTTCCCTGCATGAGTCTGCGCCCCTGTGGAGAGACACCAGAAGACCTTACTGTCCCTCGTCGACGCTTGTCCCAATCCATCCCATGGTCTTGGCAGCAAATGGTTTTGCTCCTCCTGTGCTCAGCCACCCTTACCAGTATAAGGAGCAAGACTTCCTTTCCCTGCCCTCTGTCCTATTAGCATTATGGGTTCAGGATCTTTTATTCTTTTTCCAACAGTCCATAGGTCTGGACTCCATTGGGTGCTCAACTTGTGGGGTAGTCCTTCTAGTGGACCTCTGTGTTCTTTAGATTTGCTCTTTCCTTAGTTATTTTGTGGCATGATAAGGAAATTCCATACCCATGCTGTATCTGCCCTGTCCTAGCCTGGAAATCAGCCACATCTCTTCTCCAGGGGCTGCTGGAGACTGCCCTCTGGACATTGGTGTACACACACTGGTTCGGACAGCTTGGCCTCCTGGCCCGTCCAGCAGCCATGGGGCCCCACATGTCCCAGGATGAGTGAGCAGACCTGTGCGTTTCTATCATGGAGATGAACTTTCCAAGGGTCAATCTTATCGGAACCAGCATTATAAAACAAGAATCCATGTTCTCTATCTGGAACAAAGAGTTCAAGAGTTCATGCCAAGAGAAGAAAATCAATATGGACTGACTGATAAAGGATACTGGCTCATTATGCAAAAGGGTGCTGCGCTGCGTGGGTCTACATGAGAGCAGCTATGCGGACAACAGGGACCCTGTCAGGACAGGTTTCAAAGTCAAATTGGGGCCCTGCCTGTTTACCTTTTCTTCAGCTTCCTCATGGTTTTGTTTTAGACATATTAACTAAAACACGTGGTAGCTTTTCAGGATCAACTGTGGAATCTTAGGAGAGCTACTTGAATTTTTCAACTTCCCTTGTGTGGATCAATAAACTTAATGATGCTTCCAGCCCCATGTGTCTCCAACTGCAATTTACAGCATGTTTGCCACCAAAGAACAAATAGCCCCTGGGTCCTTTTCCTATTTCTTTCTTTCCATGGACAGTACTGGGGATTGAGCTCAGGGCTTTACGCTTGCTAGCCAGGTGCTCCTCTACCACATGAAGTCACTCTTCCAGACCTCTGGTTACTTTTGAGATACGGTCTTACATTTTGCCTGGACGACCCTGGAACAGAATTCTATTTACTCTCCACACTGTCATTGGGACGTCAGGCACATGTCACTACTTACCCATTTTTATCCAGGCTGGTCTGGATCTTTGACCCTCCTGGATCTTTGATCTCTGTTCTTCAAATAGCGAGGATGACAGACAAATGTCACAATGCATGGTTTCTGGTTGAGATCAGGCCTCAACTTTTTGCTTAGGCTGACTTCAATGCATGATCTTCCAGATTTCCACCTGCAGAGTAGCTAGGATTATTAGCATGAGCTACTGGCAACTGGCTGCTCCTTTTTCTTTTAAGAAAACAAAAACAAATACTGTTGGGCACTCATGCCAGTAATCCTAGCTACTTAGGAGGCTGAGATCTGAGGATTGAGGTTCATATACAGCCAGGGCTAACAAATCTGAGAGACTCTTATCTTCAATTAATCAGGAACAAACAAACAAACAAAACCCACCCAGAAGTGGAACTGTAGCTCAAATAATAGAGCAAAAAACGAAGAGAGAACATGAGGTCCTGAGTTCAAGCCCCAATTTCAGAACACAAAAATTACTGTGAAACATTCTGAACATGAACCAACATGGGGAAACTCCCATCAACAAATTTAAAGTGGTGATCAAATTACTTCATCTACTAATACCCAGTCTATGCTTATTTTTCTTGGGTTATTCAAAACATGTCTTTTTATACTTCAAAACCTAAAAATAATGTTATAACCATTGTACTTAATATATATATATATATATATATATATATATCTTGTGTGTGTGTGTGTGTGTGTGTGTGTGTGTATACGCACACGCACACATGCGCATGCACCTGTCAGTCCTGGGCTTAGGCACTGCCTCTGAGCTTTTTTTGCTCAAGGCTAGCACTCTACCACTTGAGCCTCAGAGCCACATATACCTTTTTCTGAGTAGTTTTTTGGAGATAAGAGTCTCATGCACTTTCCTGCCTGGGCTGGCTTCACACTGCGATCCTCAGATCTCAGCCTCCTGAGTAGCTAGGATTACAGGTATGAACCACCAGCACCCAGATTCTTCTGTGTATTTTAACCTACAGTTTGTTACTTTTCTTCTTCTTTTTTTCTTTTCAATGCCATAAATCTGAATAGTCCCTTCCCACATCTTAGATGTAGTTTATACATACCTTGCCAAAGAATCAATACAGAGGAAAAATAAAATGGAAGCAATTTACACTTAATTAACCTATTGACTTCACTGTGTAGATACATGGCTGCAAGATACTATGCCACAAGACATGAAGGCCCCCATGCAATCCAGATCAGCCCCTGGATGTTGTTACCCCCTGGGAAGCAAGATAGAGAGCAGGGCCTTGGCCAGACCTGAGATCACCTGATCAGCACAGGCGCAGAAGGCTGAAGCCAGGACCTGGCTGAGTCAAGAAGGCTCACCTCTGAGGTTGGTTGTGCCAGAGAATGAAAGTGCACGGGCCAGTGAGAAGCAGAGGCGCAGCAGAGACGTGAATCCTTGGATACAGCAGTCCTCCTGATTCTGATGGAGCCTTCTCTACCTTCCGTGAGCAAAGGCTCACTCAACTTCTGTGTTAAAAGAAAAAACTTAGGAAGTGGAGCTGTGGCTCTGAATGTCACAAACTCTGCTCATACCTTTAAGCAAACACACAGAAACATTCCAGCCAGGGCACACGCCCTTCCACTATTAAAGACTGACAATCTCAACACAGCTGATCATCCCCAATGGAGGGGTAGAAACCACTCCAAGCACACCTGTATTCACACTTGCTCCAGAGCGATGCCGCAGACACTGGCTGGGTCCCATCCACAGGTGCCACAGCACCTGTGCCGGGCCTTCCCGGTGAGTTCAGGGGCAGAGCAGGCAACAAACCACACTGTGAGAAAGCCCAAACCATAGTGAACAGAGTCCTCCCCTTAGTGCATGGTGGTTTTACTCCGGGCTCTATCCTGACAGTTCTAGAACTTTCCACCTGGGAGTGTGGTCTCTGGCACATTTGCATAGCAGCCGAGGCCCTGTCTCTTTACCTTTAGATGCAGCTGTCCTTCATCCCCAGCTTCTTGTGAGAACAGCACAGGCCCAGACGGATCCTGCAAAGTTCAGGTGAGTCCACCTCACTCCCCACACCGCCCAGCACCTCCGCGCCTGCAGTATCTGGACCCTGAGCTTGTGCAGAACTCTGGCAGCAAGCACCAGGACTGTGGCCCCTCTACCCCTTTGTCAGGATAGAAACTTCTGTCAGGTCCTAGGGTATGTTTCATTCTCCTGTTTGCCTCCTCTACTCTTTCTGCTTTAAATAATAATAATAATAAGGGGCTGGGAAGGTGGCTCAGTGGTAGAGAGCTTGCCTTGAATGCATGAGGCCCTGGGTTCGATTCCTCAGCACCACATAAGCAAAAAGAAAAAAGCCGGAAATGGCGCTGTGGCTCAAGTGGTAGAGCACTAGCCTTGAGCTGAAGAGCTGAGGGACAGCACCCAGGCCCAGAGTTCAGGCCCCACGACCGAACCCCCCCAAAAAATAAATAAATAATTTAAAAAACTAATAATAATAAAGCCTCAAAAGTAGGCCTGTGTATATTCCCCCTGAACATCTGGCCCAGGGTTCACTTACATTATTGTTACAGGTTAAACACCCCCTCCCCATGTCTAGAGCTTCCCACAGTTGTCTCAGAGTGTGAGCTGGTTTGCTGAGAGCTTAATTAGTTATCATGAGATCATACTGGAGTGGGTGGGCCCTAACCCCATACATCTGGAGTCCTTATATATACAATGCAGACGTGAACACAGGCAGAGCCAAGAGGGCCGCATGACCGTGACAGCTGAGACCAGGGTGAGCCCTCTGCAGGCCAGGGGCACAGGCAGACCCAGCTCCCACCAGAAGCTGAGGAGAGCCTGAGAGAAGCCCAATCCTAACCCCAAACTACACGTAAGCCGTTTCTCTCTCCCAGCCCTCAGGAAACTGTCCTGCAGATGACCTGTTCCAAGATTTCTAACTTCCAGCATAGAAATGGGTTTCTATGGTGTAAGCCGAACTACCTGTGGCTTTGTGATAACATTTCTAGCAAACAAGCACACCTGAATAGATGGTTTCTATTGAACTCGAACGTCTATTAGTGGTATTTCATGTATATACCTAAAATGAGAGTGATTTCTCACAGTTTACAATTAAAAGAACAGAGAAAAATCCTGCCTGCCAGAAATGACCTGTAGAGCTATTTTTATCACAGTCAGATTCTTCATGAGCTCGGCCCTCCAGCCAGCATGCCCCCTCAGTGTGTCTGAATGGATGGGTTACAGCTATATAGTTCTACTATACAGAAATAACCCTATCTCTCACCCATTAAAGCCAACCAGCTAGAACTATTACCACCAAACAACTTAGCTAGCTCATGCCTGTAATCCTGACAACTTGGAAGGCAAAGGTCATGAGGAGGATCTAGGTGCAAAGCCAGCCCTGGCAACAAGTTAGCAATGCTCCAACAAGCCAGCAGTGTACTCTGTGACCCCAAAACAAGGCAGCAGAATGAGGAAAAGAGGGGTCCACAGCTGGACCCTAACATATAATAATATATTACTATTATATAATAATAACAACAACTAAAGCAAAAAGATGGCTTTGAAATGACTCAAGTGATAGAGTATCTACTAAACAAGCAAAAGGCCCTGAGTTCAAAACCCACTACTGCCAAAGAAGCAAGGAAAACATGGCTCCCAGATTAATCACTGTGATGTCTTTCTCCCAGGACAGCCAAGGGATGGCAACAGGAGTCAGACTGCTATCAGTGTGCCACATCTAAGTGAATTCACTTGGCACATGGTACAAGTTTTATGATTTATTGTTTTATTATCTTACGATTTATTCTCCTGTTGACTGGTAGCTATTAAATGAGGATCTTGGTTGTCATCCTAGCTTTCTCATGCACGTCCCTCAGTAAAGCTCTTTCTTTCTTGCAACAGGTGGAAGGTTTATGACACAGGAAAACATTATATATGAGTGGCAACATACGAAAAATTATAGCATAAATCTGGTGTATTATGAAATCTTTTGGCTGTGTGGAAAACCAATCTGTCCATCAAGGCCACACACTATTAAGTAGAATCAAAGCAGGTTACGGAGTGTTAGACTAGCCTTTGATCTCTCAAAGGAAGAGACTGAGAATCATTTCCTCATCTGAGTATCAGACACTTATCAGAATTCTGAGGAAGCCAGTTCCACAGGAGAAAGCCAGGGGCTTTCTGAGCAAGAGATGCTGGAGTTCAGCCGTAGCAGTTAAATACCACGCTGTGACCTCCCTCCCTGCAAACACACACTTAGCAAGGCATTGCACATACATAATAATCACTACTTGAACTTCAACCCTGGCAATGAAAGTAGTTACCTAACGGGGTATATACCACAGGTCAAGCTGTGTTTTCCATTTCTTGGCTCAGTGAGGAGTTTGATTTTTTTTTTCTTTCCTGGGGTCAGAGATTAGGAACAGATAAGTAGGAATGGAGTCAATATTTAATTTAATGCACTCTGCTGAACTGGGACTCAATTCTGGAGAGTAACAGCCATGAAAGGCTTTTGGTTTGACAAGTTTGGGCTCAGAGTCTATGGGTCATGTGGCCCACCAAGGTACAGTTAACCGTAGATGACTCAGAAAATAAGAGGCTCTAGTAGCCACTGCTCACATCTGTCAACTTGAGAGAAGCCGGAAGTGCGTCCGTGGTGATGTAGGAACAAGTCGTGCTGTGTGCAAGGTGGTCTAGCCCTCTCCTAGAGGGCTTCCCCGTGGCCGGGAGGGGTCTATGCTCAGGGCCCTCGCCTCTGAGCATGACCCCACCCACCCTGGAACTGGTGTCATCCCGAGATGGTCTGGGGGAGGCTCTCCGTGAGGAAAATGGACATCACCCCGCAGGAGCGTCTGCAAACGCTGCCGTGCCCTCTCTCCACACAAAAGGCCAAACCTGCTGACCCGTTGGCACGGGCCTAGCCTGCAGTGCATCTAGAGAACCACTGAAATCTTTCCCCTGGTCACTTGTGAGACATCTTTCTGCACACAAAGCTAGCCTGGGTCAGACTTGCCGCAGCTGGGGCCCTGGCCATTTCCAAGCACCGGCTGGACGCACGATTTAAAGCCTCCGGGTTTGCGTGCCACTCCAGGCCCTTCAGCGCTTTCCCTACCGAAGGTCTGGGAAGGCATGGTGTTCAGGCCATGCTGGTGGGGGGGTCGAGAGGGACGTCCCCATCCAGGACTGCCCTCAGCAATGGCCGTCATTCCCCACAGGAACTGGGCCTCTGAGACTGGCTTCCACCTGCTGTCAGGCTGGCTGGCTCCCTGGGGAGCGTTTGGCCAATGGACTGTGGCGGACCCACCCCGCAACCCTGAAATCCCTTTGCATTGCCCCCGTGGTCAGCCAGCCCCAGGGTTCAGTGCTGTGCCCCCGCCCCTCCTCAGAGTCAGGCTCTAAGCTTTACGTTGTGTTAACCGGAAGTCTTTGAGTTAGACGTGAACAGCTGATGCCAGGTGTGTGCCACCATGCCCAGCTTTTTCTGTTGAGATGGAACCTCAGGACCTGGAGCCGCAATCTTCCCCATCTCAGCCTTCTGATATCTAGGGTGACAGGCTTAAGCCCAGCATCCTTCATTCTGAATAAACTCAAGTCTTTTCTTAGATGAAGAAGCTCAGCAGCCAGAGATCAGAGATGACTGAGGTTCCCACGTGTTTCCCAAATGATCAAAGCAACCTGTTAACAGCGATTCCTGATCTTTACAAATAGATCATGGCTTTCTTAAGGATTAAAGAAGGCTTTTAATGTTGTCAGAAAAACTTTCAAGGAATATCTGGGAGTCTTAAGAACTCCAGCTGAAATGTGAAGTTGATATTTAGTACTCTAAATGTCTGGAGTCCACACTGAAGCCTAATTGCTACTCAGCTAGCCAAGAAGCTACTAGAAAGATCTCTGGGTTTCTCACTGCAAGGTAGCCAAGCATTCCCACCGAGTGATTGCAGCTCATGAGAGGATGCATGTAACACCAAGAATTCTAAGTGGACATTTGTAATTGGAGCTTGAGACATGGAAAACAGATCAGAAGCCTAGATCACATGGGCTAAGTGAAGGAAAGCTTTGCCATCCATCTCCATCCACTCACGGGCTCCACAGATGCCTTTCTTACTCCATGTCCTTGACAGCACAAGCCTGAGGCTGGGGCCTGGGGTGCTCAGCCAGGCCTGCAGCTGCATGGCCCGTACACCCTCGCTCTCATGAGGCTGTTTTGGGGTTTCCCATTGTGCACCTATTAGTACTTCCTGTAATTGCAATTAGAACACCGAATATTATATATTCGGTGAAAAAGAAAATGTTTTCATAAAGAGGAAGCTGAGTGTCTCTTGAAGCTTTAATTAAGAGGTTGTTGAAATGTCAATGAGGAGTGAAAAGTGCCACTTTAAAAGGCCAGGTAGAAAGCCCTGACACTGTAGGAAATGCTAAAACGAGGAAGAAGGTTCTCCCCGAAGCTATAAGGAAGGAAAGAGGGTGGGAGCTAAGTAATGCCCATGGAGACAGAGCTTCAACCAGCTGATCCGCACACAAGGAAAAGCTCCTGGCAGACGAATTAACCATTAAATCAGCTTAAGATGATTCTGATTTCCTACATGGCTGGACACCAGCCCTACACTCAGAGCTCTACTCGACTCTAAAACCAAGTGAAGAGCTAACCAGCCCGAACCTCACAGATAAGAAAGGAAAGGACAGTAGACACCTCCAGTGGAATGGCCTTCCTTTTGCCATCTTCTTCTTAGCAAAGGAAACAGAGAAATGGTATGTAACTCCAAGAGCAACTCGGGAGGAGCACGGGGGGAGCTACAGCATGTGGCATCATGGGAGAGAAATCAGAGTGCATACAATGTTGTGGGGCTTGAGAACTCCCATCCAGGGGTCTGATTCTGAGCCCAAATGATTGGGAAATTGATCCGAGGAATCCTTGAGGTCAAACCAGATAAAGAAAGGGCAGAGGTCCACTCCCCGCTGGCCCTACGAAGAAAACTTCAACTCAAAACATTTCCTTGTTCTAGGTGGCATAGCCTAGGACATCTCCTCTTTCTGTGTCCAGAGGCCAATGACACACCATTAGGGACCAGAGGACTTCTCTCAGAGCTCTGCTAGGCCTCAGTACAAGTCTAGAGTGCCAGGAAAATCAGTGTTTCCTCAAGAGGAGTAGCTCAGGAGCCCCAAAAGCCAGCAGGTGAGGGCAGGAACGCAGGTGGCCCCAATGAACTGCTCTGACCCCAGGGAGCAGGTGCCTGGGGCTGGGCTTGAGTTGCCGCTTGCAGTGAGATACTGCAGCTGTGCAGAGATAAAGACAGTGGGGTGGGAGTGTGGCTGCCAGGAGATACTGCAGTGGAGCAGAGATAAAGAGGATTGGAGCAGAAGTTATCTCACAGTTGGAAAGCACAGAACTTCCCTGACCTTCCAGCACGTAAGCAGCCCTGCCCTCCTTCCTGTTTGCCTCTGATAACTCTCTACCCTCCCTCACCCGCCAAGACCAGACATCAACTCCACTGTCCCCGGGGTTTCACCAGCCACCAGGACCTGGAAGGGACAGCCGCCACGTGTATTAGCCACATCTTTCTCACCGCTGCCATACCGGGAGCAGCTGGAGAATAAATGTAACTGTGCCCACAGTGCATGCAAAGCCCAGGACAGGCCCATGGATTTCAGTTCTCAGCCTGTCCTTAGAGAGCTGAAGAACAACAGTTCAGGGCATCCTTGAAGCTGGTTCCACAAGGTTGTGAGAAACCGTGTTATCAAGTTGATATCTGCCAGAAATAACCTAACGACAATAGGAACCAAAGGCTGGAAATACAAACTAGAGATTGAACACCAGTTAGGATAATTCACATATCCATTTAGTTTAGTCATTCACTCAACAAATGCCACCTATTTACTGAGAATTGGTCCAGGCTCTGGATAACGTCAGAGCAGACAATGGCGGGGCAGGCAAGGTGATTCTAAGTACTTAGCACATGTATAATAATCCCAAGGCCTACACTGGAGGCAGAAAGAGGGGATGAGTGTAGTCCGGATGGATAGACTCTAGGCTGTCAGTAAATACTACTTATAAATGATTCGTTTAGACTCGCTTACTCTAATTACTAGTCTATCTAATTATTAGTACTATTATCTAACGCTTAGAAGGGAGGGGATGGCTGGAAGCAGTACTCAGGGAGGACCATGGAGAAGACGACTTGTTTCCAGGTTTAATGGAATGGATACGTCTGAGACAGGATGGATAGCTGTGACTAGGGGAAAGCATGCACGTTCATGGCAATGTTGGGCTTTGGTTATTACTGCTTTCCTTAAATATAATACCTATGTCATACAGCTCCCTGGTTTTCAGTGTTTGGCTACACAGTCATCTCCACTATCAAATTCAGAACATTTTCATCAGCCCTGAAGCAAACCCCACCCCTGTCCAGCTCCAGATCTGTGGGGTACCTACTGTGAGCATTTCACATGCCTGGAATCACATGGGTGGTCCTTTCTGAATGTCTTCTTTCATTTAGTGAGTGTGATTTAAATTTCAGCAATGTAGAGCCTACAGAATTTCAGATTTCAATGAATATTCCATTGTATGAACATAAGGTATCTCGTTTGTCCATTCATACACTGCTGACTAGTTGGCTTGTTCTACTTTTATGGTTATTATGAATAATGCCATGTATATTCACTTACAGATAGCTCTATCTCAATGCCTGTTTTATAAAAGGATTTCTGATTGTGTATGTACTAGTACTGGGCCTTGAACTCAGGACCTGGGTGCTACCCTGTAGCTTTTTCACTCAAGGCTGGTGCTCTACCACTTGAGCCACAGATCCACTTTCAGCCTTTTTGTTGTTGTTGTTGGGGATAGGGAATTGGAAGTAAGTCTCTTGGACTTTCCTGCCAAAGGCTGGCTTTGAGCTGTGATCCTCAGATCACAGCTTCTTGTGTAGCTAAGATTACAGGCATGACCCACCAGTACTTGTCTTAAAATATATTTTTATTAGTATTTGTTAGGTATTCTAGGGAGATTTCATTGTGACATTTCCATTCACATTCTCCATCTCTCTTCTTCAGCTTTTCCCCTTCTTAAACTAATTTCAACAAATTTCATTATTCTACCTCATGCAAGTATATTAAGTACGTCCACCAGTCTCCTCATTCACTTTGCATTTGAGCCTCATTCCCTCCCCCTATGGTACCCAACCCCAGGGGAGTCTGGTTTCCTTTCATGTGATTCTCTTTTCCTTTGTCTAGCACATATTAATTGTTCAAAGGGCTTTCACCATGGTAAGTCACACACACACACCACATATTTTAGGAAAGAACTAGAAGAGTGGTTGTCAAGTTATAGGGTAATTCTGTTTAACTTTCTAAGCAACTGCCATACTGTTTTCCATGGATATTGATCTGTATCGTGTTCCCACTAGCAATGCACAAGGATGTGTTTCTCTACATCTTTGTCAAAACTGGTTTGTGTGACTTTCTGATTCTGTGCTTCCTAAGGGGAGGAAGGGGGAAATAAAGTGATTCTTCCTGCGCTTCAGATTTACATCTAATCTCCCCAGGATGCCTGGCCTGCTACAGCTCCTGTGCCTTTCTTAACTTGCTTGAAAGAGCAATGACATTGGAAGTGATCGGCAACTGCATGCTGCCCACAGTTATTCTGGGCTATTCTGAGCTATAATAGGAAGACCACAGGGTGGGATGCGGGGCCGCCCCTTCCCAAGGTCACAAAGAGTGACATCCTCGGCATGGAATGTCAAGGATCTCTAAATGATTGGCACAGTAAGTAATTCTGCTTCACAATCAGAGATTCTAAGCCTTAAAGGTAATTATGCACCAAACGGACAGACAAACACGGTATGTTTGAAAAGCCAGATATATTTTTTAAAGATTATGCTTACAATAAGTAAATTATGTAGTGAAGAAACATCAAAATCAAGTTGATGAATAAAAAGGCACGTCTGAAAGACTGAGTAGTAGACAGTTCTTTTTGTTCCATTTCGAATGTGGGAGGTGAGAGAAACAGACACGTTGAAGTTATTTTTCCGGGTAAAGGTTCCTGTCAGGGGAAGTGATTAACACTGGCTTCTTTTCTCCCTCAGCCAAGGTGCTCTCTTCTTCGTCAGCATCTAGGGACGGTCAGTCTTCTGCCACGTAGAAGCGATACATCAGACCTACCACCAGGGCAGAGATGGCTGGGATCACCCAGTTGGACCACCAACTAGAAAGAGAAACACAGGAAGTGAGGGTGGCATGAGGCAATGCAGGGATGACGCACCCTGCGGGGACCACCAGCCCCTCCCCCTGCTGAGAAAAGACCTCCCCCTCCCGGCCCAGATCCCTTCTATAAATTAACCCAGCTCCTCTTCAATTGTTTCTATACACTTCTTCTGGCTCCACACCAACCATTTCTACAAACTGAATAGAGAACTCCTTCTCCCAGAAGACACTGTCCAGCAGTGACTTTCCCACTGACATTAAGCTCTGTCTTACCTAACAACAGGGCAACAGAAGTAAAGACTCCTAATGTGTTATTCCATCCCAATGTGTTCATCAAGAAGTTAAAATAGTTGCGGCTCATGCCTATAATCTTAGCTACGCAGGAGGCTGAGCATCCCAGATTGAAGCCAGTATGGGCATGAAAGTCTATGATACTCCTATCTCCAATTAACCACCAAAAAGGTAGAAATGGAGTGGTGGCTCAACTGGTAGAGCACCAGCCTTCAGGGAAAAAGTCCAGTCCTGAGTTCAATCCCTAGTACTGGTGGAAGGGGAAGGGGAAGGGGGAAAGGAAGGGGAAGGGGGAAAGGAAGGAGAAAAAGAAGGGGAAAGGGAAGGAGAAAAAGAAGGGGAAGGGAAGGGAGAGGGAGGGAAGATCAGAAGTCAGCAAGCTCCCAGCCAAGGGCTGAGCCAGGGCCTGAGCCGTGAACTGGAGAGAGGGAGATGGAGGAGAGAAGTCTGACCCTGTGAGCACTTGGCTGTCACCTACATCCTGGTACTAACACTCTGAGATTCTGCTTTGAAGATCCATCTTGACAACCTTTGCATGCTCTTTCTAACAGAGCACCTAGTCTGTGGTCCACCTGCCTAAATTCACAGACGTGCCTAACTTATACACTATTCTATGTTGAGCTGTCCAACTTCAATCAACTATAAATTACATTTTATGAGTCAAATCAGGGACACGGCTGGGAATAACTTTAATGTAGAATTTTTAAGTTAGATTTGAGTACCCAATTTAGTTTTCACTCCTTAGAAAGCAGAAACTAAGGTAGCGACTTTAGAAGCCAAATAAATTATGCATATACATATTTTCCATCATAAACTTTCTGTTCCTTACTATTTTTTATAAAGGCTTGAAATGTGAAAGGATTACAAGTGTAATTTTTGTCTCAGTGGGGTCTGCTGGTGTTTTCAGTTTTCAATTACAATGAAACCAGCATGTCAGAAGAGTACCCTGAGAAGTACTGCCAGAAGCTGGGACTGTTCCAGAGCACTCAAAAAGTCTCAAGGCAGTTGAATCTCACAGGATGAAATACATGCATGTGGTTGCTCTTTGGAAACAAAGAAAGGGAGGGAAGGGGCTATTACTTAAGTCAGCATGGTGGAGCCACCAACACTGTTCATGAGAGCCTGGGCCACAATAAAGAAATCTGGTCTGTAACAAGTGACTCCTGCTACACTTGGACCACTGAGTTCAACTTTAGGAGCAACTCTATGACAAAGGAAAACTCAGCCGGCTCAGGAAAGGAAATGGCCGCCATGTAAGAAGCCGACCTTCTATTCAGAAGGAAGTGGTTAGCGTTGCAATGGGACTGCCATGTTTGTTGCTGGGGCAGAAGCAGCCCAGTGGCAAGACCTGGGGTTGACCATTTAGGATGGAGAGTGCCAGGGTATAAGCACTCAGCCATGAGCAGGGTGACAGCTGAAGGCTGTGTGCTAGCTGAGGGAGGCTCGGAGGGAGCCTGGCATGGAGGGGCAGTGTGGAGCCCACCGTCACACCCCAACTTCAACCCAATCCTGCTTAAAAAGATGAGCCCCACATACCTGGAATTAGACTCGACAGTAGTAATGAGAGTGTCCTGGAACAGGAGAGGAAATATAAAGTTGAGTTGGCATCTGAATATTCACACCACACAAGCCTGCTTTAGAATAACTCACAGCATTTGATTCAGTGCTACCTTAAGACACTGTGGAAAGGGTAATTTCCATCATGTAGCTCTCTTTACTAAACCATCTAATTTGTCTGTTTTTCAGAAACAAACCTTCTATATTTAAATTGCTTCACATTACTGGGATGAAAATATTAAAAGTTGATATCCTACATGGAATAGACATCTAAATACTTTAACATAGGAACTGAAAACAGACACCCAGATACAAACACACAACCCCCTCGTGGTCTTTATGGGAGAGCAATTTTATCTTCAAAACCATAAAGTGTATATTAAAAACATTAATTGCTTTATTCAGATCTTCTAAAAAGTAATCAAATATATTTAAGTTAAAAACTAAGGACTGTCATTTCACATTCGAACATTCTAGCCCACATTTTCCAAGCCTCCTTTAACCAATGGTACCACCAAGATTCCTACAACATCCACAAATGGCCTCAAGGGCCACTCTGCCTAACACAAAAGAAAGCTCTGCTTTTCCCTTACAGCACTTTCTAAGAGAAGCCCTTCTTGTGAGTACCATGAAGTAAACTGACAACATCTGTGGAAAGTTCCCCCAAAAGCCTAAGAATTGAGGTGTAGAGCTAGATGCATTCCTGAGCTTGAAAATGTGTTAAGAAGCATTCTTTTAATAATCCACACCAGCAAAAGTATTAGTGCTTCAAGCAACAGTAGCAACAAATGAGGCAGCTTCAGCAGTCTGCAGCAGAGATTAAAAACACCAACAGCACTGGCCACGTGTAAATGGCTCACACCGGTAATGCTAACCTAGGAGGGTGAGAACTGATAACTGTCATTTAAAGCCAGCCCAGACAGGAAAATCCAGGAGATTCTTACCTCCAATTAAAAAAAGCTTCCAGCAAAAAGCTGGAAGTGAGCTGTGGCTCAAATGGCAGAACACCCACCTTAAATGAAAAGCTATGGGACAACGCCCACGCCCCTAGTTTATAATCTACAGTACAAGCATTTTTTTAAAAAAATAGCACAAATAAACAGTCAGCTGCTTGCACTGAGGTTAGGCATCACTCCAGCCAAGCACAAGGTGTTAGACACTCCACACAAGGGCAGCAAGCTTTCAAAGAATCGCAGGGTGAGCAGTTAGGAGACACACCAACCTTGACATACCGCCTTTAAGATTCCTGACACAGTAGGGGGAAAAATCAGTCATTTAAAAAGAAGATTTCACATTTATTATCTACTTAAGCAATGTTCAAATGTCAAATCTAAAAACAAAAAGTATAACTACTGCAAGATTATTTTTTACACACGAATCAAATCAAGGTGATTAGAAATAAAATATGCAATGTGTTATTTTACTACTAGATTTAAGACATTATCAGTTCTGAAACCAGGTAAACTGGTATTGTCACACAGCAATTAGTGGTGACACAACAGACAGAAGGCAAACTCCACCAGCGATGGCTACACCCCTGGGCAAGAGCTCATGCACACGTGCACTTTGCCAAACATGCAGCAATTCTGCAACCTCAACCCCCACCCCCCACACTTTTATGGTTGCCATGAGGGCTGATGTCAGAACACTGCTATAAAGTTTAAATAGCCTTGTAATGTGAAAATGATTTCTAGCAAGTCATCAACACCAGCCACCAGATCCTCGTGGCAGGGCGCTTAAATCACACAGCTTTTATGCGTGTCACCCAAAGCAAGTCCGAGCTACCACTTCACACTTGGATGGAAAAGCCAATTATTGTGTAGTTAGTGCTCTAAGGGCCTCTGCAAGGTTCCCGGAGAGCCGTTAAGTGTGTCCACATGCACGGGGAGAAAGGGCGGTGGCTTGCATGACAGCTCTGCCACCTGCTTACAACTCAGAGCACCTCCAACTTAATAATTTTTAAAAGGTTAACCATGTATGGCACCTTAGGGAGCCATGTAAATCAGTATAAAGTATGATAAGCTTCTATAAAAACATGAATCCCAACACGCTTCTGCAAATCAGAGTTATTTCATTATCCCTCTCCTTAGAAAGTTTCTCTCAAAGTACTAACAGTGAGCCAACTGCTGATGGCTCACACCTATAATCCTAGCTATGTGAAGAGAGGAAGACTGCCGTTTGAGTCCAACCTAGACAGAAAAGCTCATAAAACCCTATCTTTTTGTCTTTTCTTTTTTGATACTGGGGATCGAACCCAGGACACTGCCCTTGCTAGGCAAGCGCACTATTCCACTGAGCTACACCCAGCCTTCATGAAAGCCTTTTTTAACCCAAAGCTAGACACAGTGGTGCATGTTTATCATCCCGAGCTACGTGGGAGGCAGAGATTGGGAGGATTATAGATCAAAGTCTGCGATCTCAGCAAGGATGGGATGTGGCTCAGATGCATACCTTGGAAACGCTAGACCCTATCTCAGAAACAGGGCTGGAGGCATGGCTTAAGTGGTAGAGCACCAACCTAACAAACATGAGACCCTGAGTTCAAATCCCAGTATCACTTCCTTAAAAAAGTCCTAAGAATGATGGCTTCATGAGAAGTCCAGGGCCAACAAAACTTACAAGCCTACAACTATAAGCCACAGATGGATGCTGGATGCCTGACCTTAACAAGGGGCTTAACCAAGTTCTGTATTTTCATGCACTTGGTAGGTCCGTATTGAGAGCCAGGTTAAGAGTATCTGTAACGCTTAAAAGTTATAACAAAAGAATATTGCTATCACTCCTCTCTTCCACATAAACAAAGTAGACATGTTTAATTTAAAAGGTATCATTTCTATCCCTACAAGTACTTTAATTTGGCAGTTGAGCATGGCTTCATTTGGGCAGGTCCAAGCTAATCATCTTTGGTGCATCGTATTTCACAATTCAAGTAGAGATTTTAGGGAGCCAACTTTCTAAACACACTTTTCAGCAGCACTGGGACTGAACCAGGACCTTCAACACGGCAGGCAAGCACTGAGCTACAACTCCAGGTCCAAGAAAGCAACATTAGGGGGAAAAAAATCACAGCATGGTGGGCATTTTCCAGCCTAGAGATAGATGGTGACAGCCAGTTAAGAAATATCTCAGGACCCACTTTGGTTCTGATAAACTGAACATACAAGAAAGAAAAAACTGGCCATGCCTTTCAGAAAACTAGGTTCTTGTTCTGCCTTCAGCTACTTTTTTTTTTTTTGGGTCCAGTCGTGAGGCCTGAACTCTGGGCCTGAGTGCTGTCCCTCAGCTCTTCATCTCAAGGCTAGCACTCTATCACTTGAGCGACAGCGCCACTTCCGGCTTTTTTCTTTTTTCTTATGTGGTGCTGAGGAATCAAACCCAGGGCCTCAGGCATGCAAGGCAAGCGCTCTACCACTGAGCCACCTTCCCAGCCCTTCAGCTACATTTTGTTCAAAGTCACAACAGAGATTTTCTTTTTTTCCAAGAGAATACTCAATAGTTAGCCCATTTGTAAAATTTCCGAAGTGAAAAATGTCTACTTTTAAATAAAGTCAGTGTGCCTCAGACTGCAATGCCAGCGTGTATGCCTGGCAAGTGGATCAAACACCAGCCACTGTGATGAAATGGAGGCAAAGGGCTTTACCCAGAATACGGCTGGCTCTACCACAATGCCGGCTGGACTCCTCCTTTGATGTCAAAAGCTCCATGCCCAGAGTCCAGTATGTTATTTTGCTTCTGTCCCCCAAGTATTTCAAGGACCAAAGTGATCGGCATGTTAAACAGAAAACTAAACCAAACAGCAGAGCAAATGGTAATAAGCCATGGGTACCACACGGAGCCCAACGCACATTACTAACAGTATACCCAAGGCATTCGCGAGGGCCGCTCATCCACAAGCCAGGACCTGCCGTACTCACGGGGAACGTGAGTGCCATGGCAGGCTGGCCAGTAGCAGAGCCCAGTTCAGTAACAAGCTCCCTGAAAGCCTGTGTTCCTCGCAGTTGAACAACTTACACCAAAACTATTAGCACACTGAACACCGACAGGAAAAAAACAAGACAAAACAAGACCAGATGATTTCCTGACACACTTCAGAAGTGAATCAAATCCTTGTTGTATCAGAGATTTTTGGTTATCAATAGCAATGAATTAAGCCTTGTTTAGAACAGGGAAAGGAAGAAACATAAACAAAATTACTTGCTACTAAACTGCACTATGGAAGACTTTTATTGGACTTGAGGTGAAGTCATCGTGAATTTCTGCTTCCACTTTGTGCTGTAAAGACAAGATTTTGCCAGGCACTGGTGGTTCACACCTGTAACCCTAGCTACTCAGGAGGCTGAGATCTGAGGCTCATATGTAGATGCCAGCTCAGGCAGGAAAGTCCATGAGACTCATCTCCAATTGATCAGCCAAAAGCTGTAAGTGGAGCCCTAGCTAAAGTAGTAGCGCACTGGTCTTGAGCAAAATCAAGACAAGGTGCTGATCCTGTCGGCACAGTTCTCCACTTGTCTCTACAACCTCTGAGTCTTGCTGATTTTGCTCTCTCCAATAAAACCAAACTCACACACCAACACAGAAGAATGGACCCTTCTATTGCTTGAAGCAAAGCTTTCCCCTCATCTTTTAGCTGCAGGACAAGAATTAAGCTGCCTACTTATACGTTTTAGGAAACTCTAGCTTTTCTTACCGATTCTGACTCTGGATTTATGTGCAAATTTAAGTCAGAAGGGCAGCTCAGAAGCAGACCATGAAACAAATGCATTTACTCAACACCTATTACATCCCAGAAATACAGAGGAGATACGGACAGTGACCTCAAAGATTTAGATAAAAAATCCTTTATCTCAGTTCTCTAAAAATAAGTTTGTGTCAAATCTTTCAGAAGCACAATGCTTTGGGTTTATCTGCTTGATCCTTCCAGTCTGGAGATGGAGCCCAGGGCCTCATAATGCTAGGCAAGCACTCTACACGGACTGAGCTACACCTCCAGCAATCAAAGCATACTTATAGACCATTTGTTTAAAAAAACAACAATAAAAAAACAAGTAACTTAAGTATTGTTATAAATATGCTCCCCAAGAACCACTGGAGCCAAGCGGACAGGGCAGGCAGTGGGCCCAGTCAGGTATTTATTCCTAAGACAGCTGGCCCCGCCCCTCCACTCAGATTGGTTGAGCTCAGGCTCACAATCTGCTAGCTTGAATAGGGTGAAATGTATTTACAAAATAAGATTTCTGAAATAAGATGAACAATTCACAAGTAATCTAAAAATATCCCACACCCTTTCTCGGAAAGAAACCAGTTTACATTTCACAAATCCTTTCTTATCCTGAGGCAGTTCCTCTTTTTCTAAACAAGAGCCAAACTGCCAGGCCAAAGCAGGAACTTTTTAGCAAAGTACTTTGATAGAAAGGGCAGTTTTTCTCACAGTACTGAGAGCTATACAAAAATATTGCAAAATATACCAATCGGTTCATACATATAAAAACAGCTACAAGTACAACAAATTACTGGCAAACCCGGAAGTGTCAAATTTGACAGGTATTAGGTACAGGAAGATCTCTCCACCCGCCAGCACATTCCAGGTGCGCACACTCACCGAGGGCTTGGGTAATTTTGATCTGTCGTCCTGCAAAATAATTAATAAGGGGCATTAGGAACATGAGACCATCTACAGAAAGTACCATTTCCAAAGTGCTCACTTTAAGGATTTCTCTCTTTCATTAACTGCTAGTAATTAACATTTTTAGTTCAGCATTCGACTCTTTGTAAACACGAAGTTTGTTGCATCTGGCTTGCAGCAAAAATGAACAGCCACCATCACATGCCGGACATCCATGCTATAAGCTGAGGTCTGTGGACACTTCTAGATGGAAGCTGTGGCCTTGGCTGAACCATCCCTTCTTCCCCATCAAACTCCCTGAGAAGGGCATCAGTCTCTTACTCACGTGGCTCACATTTAGGGAATCCTTACGGTCTCTCAATGGCAGGGTCAAAAACTATCTAAACCTCAAGCGGAGTATGTAAAAAAACCAAGGCACTAGGTGAACGAAGCAGAAACCCAGCAGTGTGGCCCGAAACCCACCCGCCACACCTCCACAGACACTGGGCTGGAAAGAAGAGAATGTACTGAGCTTTTAATGACTGTACTTCTAGGATGTATGAAGATATACATACAGGCATATAAGCTTCCCAGTAAGTACATTCCCCAAAGTACCTATGCCCCAACACCAAAGAACAGAGCAATGGACAAAATCCTCCTCGCTCACAGAAGTTCTCCAGGGCTTCTATGAAGAGCCAACGTTCAGCTTCCCACCACTGTTATTACAAAAGGCATCACATTTATACATAGTAAAAATCCATACCTATCAATATCTGTTTGTCTAGCTATCTGTCTCCATCCATCCATAAGTTGTTTAATAGTTTCAGTGTTTTCTCACTTGAGGTGAGGCCACTGGAAGACATTTATCTCTTATGAGAGAACTCCCTGTTCCTGGCCTCTCCTCCAGCCTCTAGCTGGGACCCGTAGTGCACCAGGAACAGGGTAGCAGAAAGCAGCCAGGTGCTCCCTGGGGACCATTTTGATGCATGGTCTGGGATCAGTCTTCTCCCAGGTCTCCACCTCAATCCCAGCAGCTGAGGGCCCACGAGGGAATCTCCCTGTGGTTGTATAAAGCTGCTACAGAATGCCCCAAGTTCCCATCACAGCCTGTGTTTCTCTGAAAGCCCAATGCAGCCAGTGTTTTCCAAAAGTCCACCAGAGAAGACATTCTCAAAGGCCTGAGAGTGAGCAGGAAGACAAGATTTTAGAATTAAAACATCCTCAGATCGATGACAGTAGCATGGGTTTCTTAAGAAAATTATTTTGGTTAAGGAAAAAAAAAAAAGAGAAAAGCAAACTGCTGGTTGACAGGTCCGCTGTGTGGGATTAGGCAAAGGTGGGACCCCACCCCCGCATTCCGACTGAGTGCCTGAACGAAACACAGCCTCACCAGGCAGAGGAACCCTGATCAACTTTCCCACGACAAAAACAGTGTCCTCTATCTACCCAGGCAAGCTGCTTCTGCTTTAGCCCTGCTTAAGATGTGTGCAGATGCAAACGGAGACTTGGGAGGTCTTGAAGGAGACAGTACTCACTGGATGCAGCTCTCCGATGATGAACGTCTTGGACAGTTCTCGAGCATCGGTAGAATGGCCGACATCTTCGAAGTTCTCTGTAGCATCACCGCCGGCCTGTTCTCTGAGGACTTCTTCCCCACCAGGATGCTGTTCAAAGGTACACAATACACATTTTTTTTTTCAGGCAAATGAAGTAAAAGGGAATGACCAGAGTATTTAGACGAACAGGGCGCTGAAGAAGTCACAGGTGACAACAGGAACTCAACCCCATGCTCCTTCCCACTCAACTTCTACAGCAGGCCTTGCTCAGTGTCAGGATACGGCTCCCCTCACCCATCCTCAAGCTGGCTCTTGGTCCTCTTCCTGAGAGAGGCCCTCAGTCTGCGTGTGCTCACAGGAGGGAGGTGGGCAGCCATTCCCTTTGGGAGCACCTTCCATCTGCAAGGAAACAGGGAGCCCGGCTGGCCAGCATGTGAACAGGCTCCGCAAAGGGCAAAGCGGAAGGTACTTTCTAGAAGAAAAGGTGGGATGACAGGCTGACATCAAGATAAACAACTAAATGGGGAAATGACAGCAAAAGGAAGAGTTAGTTCCGAACAGGAAAAGGGGTAATGCCCTTTCATACGCTAGGGGCATTTATTTTATCAGCTGCTTGAGCCAGTGAAATGAAGCACAGCCAGGAAGCAGGGAGGGCTGTTCTCGGAGACAGGTGGTGAGATCAAGACACTTGGCTTTAAGGGAAGGTGTTCTCACACAGGTAGAAAGAAAAATAGCTCTTGGTTAAAAGAAAATATTCCTTAAATGGAACTCAAGGATTATCTTAGAATTTCCCCTAATAATGGAATACAAAGATAGCTAACCTTGTACAATAGGGGGGTCTACACTAAAGCTTGTTCCTCCTCCTACTTGTTCAAACATAGCTAGTGCTAATGTAGTATACTATTTTTAGAGACCAGACATGGTAGTTGATGTCTTATATCCCAGCTACTGGGGAGGTGGACTTCAGGAGGGGGATAATAACTTGAGGCTAGCCCAGGCAAATAAACCCCATCTGAAGGAACAAAGCGTGCCTGTGGTCCATGATGTGGGAGGCACAGGTAGGTGGTGGTCTGAGGCCAGCCTGGGCAAAACCAGAAGACTATCTGCAAAATAACTCAAGCAAAAAGGGTCGGAGGTATGGCTCCAATGGAAAAGTGCCTGCTAACAAGTATGAGGCCCTGAGTTTAAACCCCAGTACTTCCAAAAATAAAGGAGGAGGAGGAGGAAGCAGAGGAGGAAGCTGAGGGAGGGAAGGAAGGAAGGAAGGAAGGAAGAAAGGAAGGAAGGAAGGAAGAGAGGGAGAGAGGGACGGAAGAATGGAGAGAAGGAGGATATTTATTATTTTTTCTCTTTATAAAAACTACTCATTGGGCTGGGATGTAGCTCAGTGGCAAAGCGCTTGCCTAGCAAGTGCAATGTCCTGAGTTCGATCCCCAGTACAAAAAAAAAAAAACCTACTCATTTATATGGCAGTAAAAAACTGGAAAGCACTAGAAAATAAAAATCACTCCTAATGGAGAGCTGGATAAAGACTTTTTATCTATCTATCTATCTATCTATCTATCTATAGATTATATAAATTATATAAGTATATGTCCATAGGTTATAAAGATAGACATTAATATACAGATTATCTATAGATACATATGTGTGTGTATACACACACACACACACACACACACACACACACACACACACACACACATACGCTGTGCTAAATAATCAGAAGCAGATGAGGCTACCCCTGGGGCAGACATGGTGCCACTAGTGCCACTACTGTATAAACAGTGGTCACCTTTTACTAAGTGAACCTCAGAAAATAAAGTGGCATTTATCTCACACAGCTCTTGAGAATTAAAATATGTCTGGCATAGCCCATGCTCACCTGTGTCAAACATTTCTCAACATTACTCTTTCCTCACTGTGATCTACCAAGTGTAGCCATTCCGAAATTCACTGCAATACATTCCTGCTGGGGGCATCTGGATTAGTGGAGGGATTCAGATGTGCCTCCTAGGCTATGGGGGTGAAAACAGGCTTTGTTGGTTCTAGAACAGTCTGAAACTGAAGATCAGAGAAGCAGGGAGGTGAAAGGTACATAGTGACTAGGGCACCAGCACTCAGCTACACAAATGCAGAGCGGTGCTCCTGACTAGCTTCTAGCTTGTGTCTGACAGGTGAGGATAGATACACGGATCACCTGGGCTAGGTGCCCATGTGTCAGAGCAGCCTGTCTCCCAAGGGCAATTCCAGTGAGAATAAAATCATTGCCTTGGACTTCTCTCTACAAAGAGTCATAAAGCTAGAGAAGTGATTGAGATAATTCTGAACTGGAAAGTACATCATGCTACAGACTCACAACCATTTTCACCCAAAACCGAAGTGCAACAGGGCAAACTCTCCCCTTAACCTCTGACCAAGGATGGAAACAGCACATAGGTGCTACTGCCTGCCAATCTTCAAAGGAAAAAGGAGAAAAGAAAGGGAAATCTCCTGGGCTAGAGTGGTCTGATAGATAAATAGAACTATTTAACAACCATAGAAACTAGTATTCAATACAGTAATTTATGTTAAAGTATGTTTACTGTACCCTAAACACTTAAAAGAAAAAGAATCAGTAAGAAAATCAAAGCCTAAACCTGGATGTCAAAACAATTTTTTCTTTATAAGACAATAAAGATAATTACTACTTGCTTTTTCGATATTTAGTGTTTTCTTTGAAAAAATACTTATGAGAGACACAGAGTCAGGAGAAATAGATAGGCACAACTGCACACACAACATCAGACAGAAAGAAGCACGCACACACACGCATGCACGCGCACACACGCACACACACACACACACACACAGAGTGGCAGAGAAAGAGACAGAAAGCCCTACCATCATAATCTAACTAATGATGTTTTAACACGGGCAAATTCATACTGTCAGTGTTTTCATTATCTTGGTTGTTCCCAAGGATTAGCATATGACAACCATTTGTATCCCATCTTTGGAGTAGGTTACAGAATTGGAGAGTAGCCCACAGAAAAGACAAGCTTTGAAAAAGGAAAGTAACGAGTGAGTAAAACAATCTGATGATTTTCTGCCAGAATGCCATCACCCAGGAAGCGCAGAGGTGATCCACCTGGTGACATCTGTAACAGCTAGACACCGGTCCCCCAAAGAGCTCAGCCCTGACCTCCACCCATCCCACTCCCTTGAGGCCCAGGGCAGGGGAGAACTCGGGTGGAATGGGAGGTCAAGGAACAGGAAAGAGGGCCTGTGAGGACAAAGCAAGAGATAACAAGAACACTCAAGCCCAGTCCTCCTGAGTTCAACTTTACCATAAAGTCTGTTTATTGAAAGGAAGAATTCTTTTGTTTTGTTGTTGTTGTTTATAAGTTCAGGTTAATTCACTCAAAAAAGACACATCAAGTGTGTGGCCAGACACATTAGTACAGAAAGATGGCCCTGGCTGAAATTACAGGGTGTGAGCAAGGGGAGGGGCAGGCCAGGCCCCACAGGGCTCCGAGACCTCTTGAAGGACTTGGACCTTTGTCCTGTGAGCAATGGGAAAGTCACTGGAAAGACCTAAGGAAAAGTGACAAAATCAGATTTTAAATGTAAAACGTACTCCAGCTTCCAGAGTGAGCAACAAACACCAGGAAAAGCAAAGAAGTGAATATAGAGCCTCGGCAGGAAATGAGGGGGCTGGGCGGGAGGGTGTGGGGGAGAGGCTGAGGACACAAAGGTGCAAAGCTTTTATGGAGCCAGACTAGAAGGCAGGGCTTCCTGACAGGGAGGACGGCAGGGAGAGGTGGAGAGAAGAAGCAACAAGCAACAAGCAACAAGTGGAGGCTCAGAGTTGGATCAAGGCACGCTCCAATGGAATGAACCATGGTGTTACTCACCTGCTGAACTGAGAATGGGAATCCTGGAAAGTGACTTGGTTTAGAGGATACACTGGTTACTGAAACACCTGCCCTACTTCACTACTGCCACCTATCCTGTGTGCCCATAATTCCTTCCATGCATTTCTGTGAAATCTCAACATCACAAGCTATCCCAGTATACTTTGCTCTGGACAGTACATGACAACCATTTCCAAATGAAGGAAGGCAGTTAATAAGCAGAAACAGCTTTTGCTTTCTTCATCTATAACGTTTTGGTTATTTATAGGAAAATAAACAAGAACTATTTTTTATTAATTTTTCACATATTAATTGTACCAAGCAGTTTCACTGAAAAGGAACTATGTTTTAAAAGATTTAGCCAGGCACTGGTGGTTCATACCTATAATCCTAGCTAGTCAGGAGGCTGAGATCTGAGGATCATGATTCAAAGCCAGCCTGGGCAGGAAAGTCCATGAGACTATCTCCAATTCTCCACCAGAAAACCAGTAGAGCTGTGGCAGAAAGTGGTAGAGCACTAGCCTTGAGCATAAAAACTTAGGGAAAGAGCTCAGGCCCTGAGTTCAAGCCCTATGATCAACAACAACAACAAAAAAAAGAGATTAAAGGTTGGAACTATATATAATGCATAAGATAGTAATTGCCACAGCCCAACTTGATATGTAGAAAAACAGGGTATATATAGGATGTGCATTCCTAATCCAAAAATCCAAAATGCCCCCAAATCCAAAACCTGTGCCAACATCACGTCCTAAGTGGAAAACTCCACACCTGAACTCATGTCAGGCTGGAGTCAAACATAAACACACTAAAATTATTGTCTAAAATTATCTTCAGGCTGTGTGTTTAAGGAGTATATGACACATATAAATTTCACATTTAGAGTTGGGTCCTCTCCCTAAGACTCAAATTTATGAAGATGCAAATATTCTAAGATCTGAAATCTGAAACACCTCTGGTCCCAAGCAATTCCAGTAAGAGAGGCAGGAAAACCCACACATCACTGTATTATTAACAGTGAATGTTGACTACCAATTCTTGATGTTTCAACTGGCTTTACACAGCTCACTACATGAATGCTCTTAGCAAGATTCTGCATTATGGACCTCCTGTGATTTCCAGGAAAACAGACTCTCTTGGCTGCCCCTCAGCCTTCAATCAGCATAGCTACTGGAGATTATTCTCCCGGTGTCCAGACCTCCACCATCCCTTCTTCTCTAGTCACAGGAGCTCTCCGGGTGATCCTGCTGAATAGCTCCACTTTGTCCACTAATGAATGATCTAGCTAGACTCCTCCCACATACAAATCTAACTCGACACCTTCACTCACTACCAATGCACATTCCAAGTGTAACATTCCAAGTGTTTCACTCTCTCCCTGTCTCTCCATTTTGGGTTTATGTTGCTACCGTGTTCCCAGTGGCTGTGGCCTACAACCTAAAGTCAGTTTCATTCCTCTTTCCTTTTAATCCCACACCATCAACCACTCTAGCTGATTACCTTCAAAATATATTCAGAATCTCCCTCCTTTTCACCTCTCCTCCGTTACCACCCATACCACATGCATAGACTGCTAGAGCTGTCAAGTAGGTCTCTGGCTTCCTTCCTTCCTACAACCTGTCTCCCACACATAACTGCCGTGAGGACTTTCAGAAGATGGTTTGGTAATTTAGGAAGTGGATGGTGTTAGTGTAGTCTAGTGAAGAGAGGAAAAGATAAGGAAAGTAAAAGACGAAATAGACACACATTGCAGGTGTGACATACCAAAGACCAAGGGTTCCCATCCAGTCTTTGCCATCTCTTACAAGGCTCTCTGGCACCCTGAACATGGCCGATCAGACTTCCAGCAGCCCTCACACAGGCCAAACTCATTCCCCACCTCAGAATTCTTGGGCCCGGGACCTGCCTTCTGCCCCTGAGCCATTGCTCCTGGCTGGCAGTGTGAACTCAAGACATAAGAGAACACAGCAATCACAAATCCTGAGAGCTGAACCTTTGAGACAGATGAATAGGCGATCTCACCAGGTTCAGGCACAGTTATTTGAGTTTCCTCTGAGCCAAACCTAGTGACTATAGCAGTTACTCAGCCAAGATAATATTGTCGGTGACTAAGAGGAAGAAGGAAGGCATAGACCTGAATTCTGACGCTTAAGAAATCTAAAAGTTAGGCCAAGACAACTGTCCTGACAGATAAGTATAAGGACAACCATTGTTGACTCAACAATGTAGATATTCTAGAAAAGTAAGGACTTAAAAAATAATAATGCACGCCTTATCAGATGGTCAGATTCTGAGCCCACGGGAGTACAGGCCTCAGCTGGTTGCTCTCAGACAACGTTCAAAGCCTGCTTGGGATTAAAGGCTATTTTAAAGAGACAACCGTGGAAAGCTGGATGTATAGGAAGGCCCCAACAAGCACCAAAGGCATAGAGGACAGCTCCATGCAGGAGACCGAGGGGACCTCCTTGAGGCCTGCAGCGAGCCGACGGGACAGATAGGCTGCAGAGGGGCCTGATCCACCACACGGGTGGGGGTGGGGATGGGGGCCCGGTGGCATGGGGGCCAATGGAGGCACATCCTGCCAGGCTACCATCACCAGGAATCTGGGCTTCAGGACACCTTGGTGGCACAGCACAGTCGCTGCCTGGCACAATCGTCACACAGGGCAGCATGACAGATCAGAGCCATCCTAGTGCTGCTTGGAGCCTGGTCCAGACCTTTCTCCCCATCGGCCACTCACAGGCCCTGGTCTCAATCATGAAACACTCAGTTCCTAGCAAGCCTGACCTCCACTGCTGCAAGCCAGGCTCAAAGCTTACAGCTGAGCCGCAGACCCTGACGCCATACAGTGGGCTAAAGGTTAAAACCCCAGAAGGCCAGTTTCAAAGGATCTCTGGACTTTCAAGGACCAATTTACAGATGGAGAAAACGGGACCCAGAGGTAATAATGCCTGGGGCCCACCACAGTTCAGGAAAGAGGCAAGGCCAGGACCAAGCATCCAGCATTCAGTTCACTCTTCTTCTTCTCTTGGGGACACACTAATTAAATGAGCATGTTTGTATTTCTGAGCATACACACATACAACAACAAAAATACCTTAAACATAAACTTTCTTCATAAATTCCTATTGAGCATTTGGAAGGAAATTTCTCTTTTGCTAAATTTAATGTTGTTGCTTGTTCTAGGAATTTATCAACAAATTGAAAACTCTGTCACTCTCACCACACACACACACACACACACACAAACTATACACTTCTATGTCAGGGCTTCAAATGGCTACAAGATAGCTCCTTATTTTAAAAAAGCCACCAAGAGGCATGCATATTATATTTATAATATTACAATATACATCAAGTGCCCTCTCCTCTAAGATTTACCTTAACCAAACAACAGAAGTAACCTTTGCCACCTAAATGTAATGCTACACGGATCAAAAGTCCACCAATTCTGGAATTTCAAACAGGCTTTTTCATTTCACTTAACACTGCCAAAAGGGGAGAAAAATAGAACAGACTGTCCAAAAACAATGACTAGGCAAAAAAAAAAAAAAGTAATTAAAGAAATTATCAACAACATTTAAACCAAATGTAAAAACAATTCCACTTGAGTCTGAAAACAAAGAGTTCATACAAGACTTCAAATAAACACCAACCAAATGTTTCCTACCATTTCTGGATTCTGTTTTTTCTAAAACAGCCAAGGGTACCAAGGGTGATGACTTCAATGCGGATTTGGATCACTTCATGGAACTCCTGTCAGTCCCTCTTGGGCAAGCACTTGAGTGTACAGCATAAGCTTCGTTTCCTCCTCCTCCTCTTCCTCCTCCTCCTCCACTACTACTACTATTTCTTCTCTGATGATAAGGAGAAGGGGGAGGAGGAGGAGCAGGAGGAAGAGGAGCAGGAGGAGGAAGAGAAGGAAGAAGAGGAGGAAGAGGAGAAGAAGGAAGATAGAATACATTTTGGAAAGGAAAATCTGGCATTGAGGTCGTCTTCCTCTTTTGTGCCAGTACTGGGGCTTGAATTCAGGGCCTCAAAGCTTTCTTTTTTTTTTTTTTGGGTCCGGTCGTGGGGCCTGCACTCTGAGCCTGGGTGCTGTCTCTCAGCTCTTCAGCTCTTTTTTTTTTTTTTTGGTCGGTGGTGGGGCTTGAACTCTGGGCCTGGGCGCTGTCCCTCAGCTCTTCAGCTCAAGGCAAGCGCTCTACCACTTGAGCTACAGCGCCACTTCCGGTTTTCTGGTGGTTTATTGGAGATAGGAGTCTCATGGTCTCTCCTGCCCGGGCTGGCTTTGAACCGCGATCCTCAGATCTCAGCCTCCTGAGTAGCTAGGATTACAGGCGTGAGCCACCAGCGCCCGGCTCAGCTCTTCAGCTCAAGGCTGTGCGCTACCACTTGAGCCACAGCGCCACTTCCGGCTTTTTTCTTTTTGCTTATGTGGTGCTGAGGAATCGAACCCAGGGCCTCAGGCATGCAAGGCAAGTGCTCTACCACTGAGCCACCTTCCCAGCCCTCAAAGCTTTCTTTAAAAAAGGTAAAAAAAAAAGAATTTATTTAACAAAAAGGAAGTAAAGCCTGTTCAGAAGAATGAGTAGTGGGACCCAAAGCCTTCGCCCCTGACTGGTGCTCTACCACTTGAGCTACATATAGCACTACTTCCAGCTTCTGGCTAGTTAAGTGGAGATAAGAGCCTCTCAAAGTTGTCTGCCTAGGCTCGCTTCAAACCCCAATCTTCAGGTCTCATCCTCCTGAGTAGCTAGGTGAATATACGTGAGCCACTTGGCACCTGGCTGGCAATCAGCTTTTAATATGTGAAGTTTTTGGAGTCCATTAGACCGAGCCCAAAGTGAAGATGTGAAATAGATGGGGACGTAAGAGCTGAGCGCTCAGGAGAGAGGTCTTCCTGGATCCAAGATTCGTCACAGTTAACACAGTGAGCTGAGAAGGGGAAGGACAGTGGGGAACCCTTGGCCCTGAGGCCTCCAGCACTGAGGTCACAGGTAAGAGAGAAGGCAGGAAAGCAGAAAGCATGGTCATGCTCTTTGGGGTGGGAGGAAACCAGGAGAGAATGGTGTCCGGGAAGTCAGGAAGGAAGCGCTTCCGAGGACAGCCAACACATTCTGCTGACAAATCAAGAAAGAGGAGAACGAAGGTGGCCAATGCTACAGGAACCGAGGCAAAGCAGCTGTGTAAACTGGTGGAGTTAGAGGAGAAGGAAGGAGATCAACGGAAAATAGACGAGAGAAATAGGTTTAACAGTCCTTGCAGAGGCTCTATGACAGAGTAAGAAAAATGGGAGTATGACAGTACTGCTGTAGCGTCCGGATGTGTGTGGGGTGTGTGTGTGTGTGGTGTGTGTGTGTGTGTCTGCTGTAGCGTCCGGATGTGTGTGGGGTGTGTGTGTGTGTGTGGTGTGTGTGTGTGTGTGTGTGTGTGTGTGTACAAAAACAACATGTTTTTGTACTGATGAGAATGGTCCAAGAGGGAAAGGGCAAGGAGGGAACTGTGAGAGAACAGAGAGTAGCTGAAGAAATTGCTTGGAGTGAGAAAGAGGTCCAGGACTCACTGCAGCATGGGGCAAGGCTGAGAAAATGCTTCCAGAAGTCCTCCCTCATCTTTAGCTCTGCTCCTCCTTTCTTACCGAACAAAAGCCTTGCACAATGCCAGCCCAGTATTCCTTGCTCTGAGATTATGTCACAATCCTAATTTTGTTTTTCTGTGTGTGTGTATGTGTGTGCACTGGTACTGAGACTTAAGCTCGGGGCATGGGACTGTTCCTTAGCTTTTCCACTTGAGCCACAGCTCCATTTCTGGCTTTTTGGTGGCTAATTGAGAAAGTCCTGCTGGTGTTAAATTCTAAATCCTTTAGGAGAAAACATGTCTGAGTAAGAAGAGATCACATCATAGTAACACACTAACAAGTGCCATTTGTGTGGAAATGGTGGGGGGTGTGGAAATGGAGAGCTTGGGTGTCAACAAGACATAGGCAGAGAATGAGCGAGCCTCTGTGTTTCTTCCTCCACCCATTGGGAGGTCCTCTGCCGAGCACATACTGTGTGCAGGGCACAGAACAGTGAGCAGGGCAGACAAGAAGCTTGCCATCTGGAGCACAGAAAGACAACACGCACAGCAAGAAAGCATGGCAGATAGCACAGGGCAGAGAGGGCTCCCTCTTTCTGGGAAGAGACTGCAATCTGAAGAGAACACAGACCAGGGACACACAGGGCAGGCGGGGAGGAAAGTGGATCAAAGGCAGAACAAAGGTCTCAAGGCTGAAACAAGCCTGGCTGGTTTGAGAAGCACAGAGAGGGCGTGGTGGCAAGGGGGATACTGTTACTAGCTGAGGGGGAGCAGCTCCCAGGGCCCCTCTGCCTGGTGCTTGTGAAACCAGGGCACAGAGTTGGGGTTTTGTTCTGCATACCTCAGGCAGCCACTGAAGGGAATGAGGCAGAGGAGTGACAGGCTTTTCCTTCACAAGATGAAGTTATGAGCAGTGCATGGTTAATGGAGAACTCACATCTATTACTCAAGATGGATGCTGAGGAAGCCAAGGACACACTGCGGGCTGACCCCGTGGGAGGTCCTGGGAGGTCCCGGGAAGCAGGGACAGGGCGGGGGCATTGCTCACAGTCCAGAGAAAGATGTGGCACCCAGCAGGAGTGGAACATGGAGAGAGTGGGAGCTGAGGGGGGTGGGAGGCAGGGGTCCTCAAAGCAGCATCCTCACCAGGTTGCGGGGAGCAAAGGCTGTACTTAGGGAGCCTGCATCTCCTCACATGCACCCAGGCAAACTCTTTCTGGGTGGAAACAATCTGACACTGAGCCAGGGTGGAAACAATCTGACACTGAGCCAGGGCCCAGAATCGGCCAGACACAAATTCTGAGAGCTTCCATGAGAAACCAGAAAGGCTGTTTCTTCCTCTTGGTTCTGAAAGCAGCAACAGACAGAAATCTATCCACGAGTTTAGTCTCTGCAACCATCACAGCTTTCTTTGGCTTTTCCTCTGGTTCCTGCTGAGCAAACACCTCAGTGCACGTGGAACACTTTTTACAGCTGTGCTGCTTATCTTCCGAAGAGCTCCCTGGGCCTCCGGGCTGAGGCGTAGCACCATGAGCTCAGGCTGGGCCACTCAGGCAGGGCTGGGTGCCTAACTTTCCTTGGCAAAGGGTGAAATCGCCACCACCACCACCACAGAGAGTTGTTACGAAGTTTCAAAGTACAAAGTTTTATGCATCAACAGCACTTAGCATATTGTCTAGTACATAATACATGACCTGTAAATATCCATGGCCAGAGGTTTATTATAATCAGTTCACTGGGGACTTTTTAGGGGGAAGGGAGAGTTTAAAAGAATGGCATTTACTTAATACTTCCGGAGGAAGAGAGTAAGAGGAAAAAGCAGGCTTGATATGTTTTGTGTGCTAGCCAATGGTGGACGCAGCTGCACAAGGCTCTTCCAATAATGAACAACAAGCTGGAAACGGACACCCCACAGCTGCAGCTACAGAGGTGCTCAAGTGATCCCAACATGTGGTGTCCTGCAAGCCAGGCAGGCGTAGCCTTGCCCCAACCTAGACAGTGTTAATGGCCCGGGCTTCCTCTTTCTCCTCCTCTTCCTCTCCATATCCACTCCACTTCCAGACTCTTCCCAGCAGTAGTGTCGGTTGAATACAGTAATCACTTAGACTTAAGCTATCTGTGAATGCAGAGAAAGTAATTCCACTCTCCCAAGATCCATCCAATTATCAGCTTACCCTACCAAGAGCCTCACAAGCCAGTTTCCTGTAGCCAGGAGGAACTGGTTTGCCCTACCCATAATCTCCAAATCCTTCTCCTAGTTCCCTTACTAAAACTTAACAGAAGATACAAATACAGGTGGGTATATATTTCCAAGAAAACTAAGCCCCAAGGAATGCCAGGGGGGGAAAAAATCTACTAAGAAGAGCCTGCCATGGTGGCAGCCTATGATCCCAGCAATAGGAGATAGAGATTGGAAGATTCACAGTTTGATGATGCAGCGCAGGCTAAAAATTACTGAAACCCTATCTCAACAAATAACCTGGATGTCCAGGTGCACTTCTGTAATCCCAGTTACATGAAAGGATTGTAGTAGAGGGCAAAGGCTTGAGACACTACCTGAAAAATAACTGAAGGGAAGAAAGTAGAACAACTACCTCACAAGCACAAGGACTCCTGAGTTCTAACTGAAAAACAGCCAAAATTTGACAAGGAGGAAATGGCTTTGACATTTCTCTTCAGCCTAGGCCTGCTCCTCAGCCTTTTTTTTTTTTTTTTGTCAGTCACGGGGCTTAAACCCTGGGCCTGGGCTCGCTCTGTCCCTCAGCTCTTCAGCTCAAGGCAAGCACGCTACCACTTGATCCACAGTGCCACTTCCGGTTCTTTGGTGGTTTTACTGGAGATAAGAGTCACATGGACTTTCCTGCCCCGGCTGGCTTTGAACCACGATCCTCAGATCTAAGCCTCCAGAGCAGCTAGGATTACAGGTGTGAGCCACCAGTGCCCAGTTTCCCTCGGCCATTTTCAGATGGCTTTGAGCCTTTAGACCAGCGCCAATAACAATGGCTTTTTATTTTATTCTTTTATTGTCAAGGTTTTATACATAAGGGTTAAAGTTACATAAGTAAGGTAATAAATATATTTCTTGTCAAACTTGTTACCCCTTCCCTCATTTTTTCTACTTTCCCTCCCCCTCCCCTACAATAATGGCTATTTTTTATAGAATAGATATAGGTATATTACCGACCAAAAATTCACTTTTAAGATCATTTATCTGCTAAATTTATCTGTTAACAATTTTCCCATACATTTCCATTTTTTATTTTTTAAATATATTCAAATAATTTAGGAAAACATGGGTAAATCACATCATAGCAAGTTTCTCAGTTGCTCAGAGAATTCACACACATTGTCCAGGTGAGGCCAGGGCTGTGCAGACTCCACTCAACTAACAAAAGCACTTGGGGTTGTCTTCCTCCTGCCACCCCACCCCATCCTCACCCTCAAGGGCTTCTAGGATAACAGACAACGACACTAAGTAGAGATCAGTGCAGAATGTATCTCTGCTTTACCCAAGAAGGCAGCACAGCCTGTGCTCCCTTATTTAAAAATTTCAAGTGTCAAGTACTCTTCAGTGATTTTTTTCTTTCCTGTGTCAAAACAAAGCAGCCGGTTGGAATCTCTTCTGAAAAGTAGCAGCTGGTTACAAAAACAAAAAATAGAAAACACATAAAAGACCCACAGGTCGCATTCCCCAGGTGACCTTGTGGTTCTGCTGCTTACCTAGGATGCCTGACCCCACCCAGATCTCTTCACTCTTCCTTCTTTGCCTTTGAATGGCACATTTTCTAAGTTTTTTATTTTTCCAAAATACATAAATTATACTTGCACTTGACATTCATCAAATGCAAGGGCAGCACTCATAGCAGAGGACGGGAACCTGCCCAGCCTCCTTACACAAAGCATGGGCACTGCCATGCTAGCCCGAAATAGGAAAACCCTAAAAAGGTATCTGTCCTGTCTGTCACAAATAAAGACATGCATCTTAAATACTTTCAGTCTCTTCCCTGATCTGGGGTTATCAGTGGTCCCCAGAATCAGAACTCTAGCTTATGCAGGGTCGACAGCCCCGTTATGTGAGAAACCACAGCAGGGAAGCTCCCCAAACCTCCTGAACACTCTGTATGTGTGTTAACACTGGTACCCCACACATGTATTCCCAGCTACTTGGGAGGCTGAGAACTGAGGATTGTAGTTAGAAGCTAACCTGGGCAGGAAAGTCTGTGAGACTCATCTACAATTAACCACCAAAAAATCAGAAATAAAGCTGTGGCTCAAGTGGCAGAGCAACAGCCTTGAGCAGAAAAGCTCACAGTGCTCAGGCCTTGGATTCAAGTCCCAGTACCAGCATGCGCACCCAACACACAGACACACACACAATCAATATGAGTCAGAAGCTTTTGCTTTTTCAAAAGCAGAAAGATATTCAAGATTTGACTCAGAATGCCAGAAGCACTAGACAACATTCTGCTGAAATAAATTTCCATTTTTCTAATAGAGAGAGAGGACAATTTGCTTCCTAAGTATTTCACAGGCACCATCTATTCCATGAATACCTTAGCTCAACTGTAACTAGTAGAGCTGTTATTGTATAATGCTTTTCTTCTCTCCCTTCCACAGCTCTGATGCACACTGGATAAAATGCTGCTTCTTTATCCTAGACCCCTGTCTAGTATTGTCATCTCAGATGGTGGTCCCTCAAGTTCTAGAATCATATTATAATCACATAGGACAGGATTCAGCTTCATAAATACAAACTCAAAAACTACATCAGGATTAAAAAAAAAAACTAGTTCAAAAGGCATAGGCAATATGGCTCCTACTCTTGTTGGTAGGTATCAAATCATAAACACCTGCTGCTAGCTAGATTGCCATTAATAATCAGCCACCCCCCTTCTTGGCTTTCTGCCCCTCCCCCTACACAGCAGAACAGTTTTGTGGAGGAGGACAGAACTCACATTGCACAACTCAACTTCAACTTGGAGTTTCCACTGGAGACAGAATTTTCATAATGTTCCTTACATTTCAACATCCCATGCTGGATTTAGTTTCACCTGAACGCACACATTAAACACTCAGCTACAAATGCTGCTGCCGGAAAAAAAAAAAGTCAATCCCCAGCCTGGACCACTACCAGCAGAGGTCCCAAGTTAACAGAAGCAGCCGCACGGTGGTGTGTGTGCAACCAGCTCCACTTGGTGTACGTTGGCTATCAGCACAAGCACGTACAGTTCTCCTCCCCTCTGACAAGTAACCCGAGGTTCAGGGCAGGAGTCCTCCCACAGCCCACACCACATCTTTCCTCAATTCAAATCAATGCATGAATCAATGATTTTTCTGGAAGATGAGGAGAAAGTACTCAGGAGGAAAATACTCAGTCACAAGAAAGCTTGTCGAAATAGATGGGAATATTCAGAGTATATGGATATATTGACCATAATGACAAAGATTCATTTTAGAGGTAGGAAGGACCCTCCCCCACCAATTCATACTAGATAAACTAGGGAAGAGAGAATATGCTTCATGAAATTTCTGAAGTTTTTCCTGTTACTGTTGTTGTTGTTGTTTCCTCTGTGCAACCCCCTTCAGTGCCAGCAGCCCACAGGTCGAGGCCAGGCAGTGGTTTGGGATGATAGTTTGCTCTAGCATGGGACACTATGAAAGGCTCCCTGTTACTGTTTTTTTTAGTTGTTGTTGTTTTGTTTCCTTGTCGGTCATGTGGCTTGAATTCAGGGCCTGGGTGCTGTCACTGAGCTTTTACACTTCAAGGTGAGCGCTCTACCACTTTGAGCCACAGCACCACTTCCAGTTTCCTGGTGGTTAATTGGAGATAAGAGTTCAAGAGTTTCCTGCCCCAGCTAGCTTCAAACCATAATTCTCAGAGCTCAGCCTCCTAAGGAGCTAGGATTATAGGCGTGCATCACTGGTGCCGGCTTGAAAAGTAAACATTGACTAGGTACTACTAGATGATGTTAGGTAATTGAATCATTATGTTAAATTTAATAAACATGAGAACTGTTATAAGTGTTGCATTTTGAACTATATTTACAGTTGGCTTTGAAAATTTCCTGACAAAGCTGCAGTAGACAAACACCAGGACAAAGAGTTATCTGGCCCAAAATGCCAACAGTGCCAAGGTCTAAAGACCATGTTTTATTTGGGGGACAACATAAGGTAGGTTAGAATGGTTTAGAGAAAAATATTCAATGCTTCATAATAGAAAATATCCCAATATTCTTTTGCAAATGCTACTCATTTTTACAGAAACAAAGAGTCAAAGTACATAGGACATGTTAAAATTCCAAAATTACACATACCATGGGAAATGGGAAGAGACAGTTCCATATGGAAACTGTCGCATGGGCCCGAGGTTGTAATGCACGAATGTTAAGTTTGAGAAATCATAAAAGCAAAATCGCTCTATGGCTTTGCAGAAGGGAGGACAGATCTAATTGCATACTATAAACCACTCCTAACTAAATGGCAACCCTGCTTTATCTTCTGGCACTCTGCCAAATCACAACTGAAGAGTAAAATACCTTACAAAGATATAACCAGTACGGGTGGCTCACGCCTGTAATCCTAGCTACTCAGGAAGCTGAGATCTGAGGATCTCTGTTCAAAGCCAGTCAGGGCAGTCAAATCCAGGAGACTCTTACCCCTGATTAACCAGAAAAAGCCAAAAGTGGAAGTATGGCTCAAGTAAGAAACATGACTCCATCGATAAACTTCTGTGTTGTTTTTCTCTGCAAAACTGAAGTCCAGTTAAAAACAGACCTCTCTTTCTCAATTTTCACTCCCTTCATCCCCCCAAAACTGAGCAATTCCCATCACTAAACACTCTCATTACTGAAGAGTGGTGGAAAAGTGTTAAGTCATCAATCAACACACACACACCAAGCCATAAAATACATCCAGGGTAATAAAAACAATTATTAGAAACACTCTTTAGATTACACAGAAAAAGTTATATTCCAACGCAAAGCGTTTTACCAAAAGGATGCCTTCCTTTTAAGCTGAGCAAAGTTATTTTACAACTCCCTGGGGCAGGCAGATGTAGCCCACAGCACTGGGTGATCCAGTCTCAGGACCTCTGAACCTTGCTCTCACCTCACTCTGGGATGAGGTTAATCCTCACTATGTCCCCTCTGGGCACACAGGGGTGGAGGTGGGCTTAAATGGTAGGCGGAGACTGACAGGTGTGAGGGGAGAAGGAATCCAGACCCACTTAACCTCAGACCCCAGGCTCCCACAACTCGGGGGAGGGTGAGTGTGTGTAGATGTGGGATGCTCTCCTCCTGTGCTTGACATTAGAAGTCCATTCCAGGGCTAATGATGGTGGGTTGATCCCTGTCCTCGCTGGAGAGCTTTCTATTCAAAATCCAGAGCAAGGTTGGAAATGTGGCTCAGTGGTAGAGAGCTTGCCTAGCAAGCATGAGGCCCTGGGTTCGATTCTCAGTACCACATCAACAGAAAAAGCCGGAAGTGGTGCTGTGGCTCAAGTGGTAGAGTGCCAGCCTTGAGCAAAAGACGCTCAGGGACAGACAGAGCCCAGGTCCTGAGTTCAAGCCTCAGCATTGGGGGTTAAAAAAAAAATCACAAAACCTCAAGAGCAAAGCACTGTTCAAAAAAGAAATGTACTGATCACCTGACTTACTGTAACGCCTCCCTACACCACCTTTAAGACGATGACAACCGTCTATAAAATAAAAGCCCTAGGTGGTGCGCTCTCTTCTACGAAGGGGGGGCTCGGGGCCACTGGGCCCAGGCAGGCAGGTGTCCGGGGGTCACAAACGTTTGGTCCCTGAGATGCAGGCCGAGTGCGCACGCGCAGGGAGGGGTCCCGGTGTGCATCCACAGGGGCGCGTGGACCACGTGCACGCGCAGGGAGGGGTCCCGGTGTGCACCCACAGGGGCGCGCAGGCCGAGTGCGCACGCGCGGGGAGGGGTCCCGTGTGCACCCACAGGGGCGCGTGGACCGAGTGCGCACGCGCGAGGAGGGGGTCCAGGTGTGCACCCACAAGGGCACGTGGACCGAGTGCGCACGCGCGGGGAGGCCGCAGGTGCGCGGGCGGAGCACGCCGGGGACCCCCCACGACCGGGCTCCGCTCTCGAGCCCCCCTCCACCTAGGTCGGACCCCAACCCACCTCTTCCAGAAACTTGGTCAGGTCGTACACCTTGTGATGCAGAATCACCCAGGTGCTCTTGCTGGTTTTGTGCTTCTCTATCTCTTCCAGGGTGTAGTACTTCACAGGCTCGTCTGCCTTCTCCGTCATCTCGGAACGCCGCGAAACTCCCCAGGCCCCGGACTCGCACAAACGCGCCTGGTGGAGCCGAGCGCGCGTCTGAGGCACCTCCGCCTAGGACATCCCGCCGCCCGCTGGTGCCGGGGACGGGGCGGAGGCGCCGCGAGGGGGCGGGCGCCGCGCCGACTCCGTGATTGGCCAGTGTGCTGGTCACTCAAGAAGCCTCGCCCTCAGGCGGTGCTTCCCCGGGCCAGCCCAAGTGTATCCCCGCCCATCGCCCAGCTGCTGATTGGCTATAAGAGGTATCCTTCACAATCACCCGCGCCCGGAACGCGAATGGGGCGGGAGTTCGCTGAGTCTGCGCGGGAGGGGGTGGGAGGCGTCTCGGGGGACTGCGGGTCGGGGTTCAGAGCGGGGCGGGGGTGTTCGAGCTGGGGGTGCTGCTTGCGTGGCCCAAGGTGAAGGAGCGTGACCGGGTACCCGGAGCGAGCGATGGGGTGGGGCGGGAGCCGCTTCGGTCCCGGGGCACGAAGTCCCCGCGGCGTGAAATGGTAGCGGAGTGTCGGCGTTGGCGAGGCCCGAGGGCCGGACCTCGGCGGGCCCAGCGTGCCGTCCCAGACAACAGCTTCTCCGGCCCCGTTCCCACCCGGGAGAATCATAAAAACTCCAGGGGGGCGCCCCGTTTGTCTGCAGCCCGTCTGGCCGGCCGGCGGGGCCCGAGGACTCCATCCGCCTCTTATCTGCCTTTCGCCACCGTGCTGTCTAGATAAGGCCTCGATGATGGACAGCACTTGGAAGCGAATCTGGAAGACGCTCCCGGCCAGACGCTCCCGGCCTGGCCCTCCGCTGCGCTCCTGTTGGGCCGGGGTGAGGAAGGGGACGGTTCCAGCCAGGCACAAGTCCAATGCTAGTTTTCTTAGACCCCTTTCAGCACTGGGAGTTCAATCCAGAGAGAACAAGCCAGGTGATCACAGGTGTCCATTACGGTCCAAAGGGCTCAGCACAGTCGCTGCACATCTTAGGTTCTTGGGAGAGATGGTCCCTTCCTGTCGAATGGCTGCTCATTAAGAAAACATTGCTTAAGCATTCCTCAATATTTACATTTTTCCTTTATCTTTTTCACCATAAGCAAACAGTTCAAGTGCAACACTTTGTGATTCAGATATACTGTATTCCTAATAACAAGCTAGTCCTCACAAAAGAGTTTCCGTGCTGAGGTTTTATAGTTATTGTTCATACGTAATACATAAAATTTTCGTTTCACATTAACTAATAAAAATATGTTGGAATAATTTCCAAGGAAGTTCTACTTTTAACCTTAAATTTTGAAATAATTATAGGGTTACAGGAAGTTAAATATGTAAGGAAGGTCCTGGGTATTTTTCACCCAGTCTCCCCCAATGGATACCTACAAAAATAACTACATTGCCAAACTCAGGAAATTGACATCAGTACAATGGGTATGTATAGTTTCATCCCATTTTAGACTTTGTGCAGCTGTGAGTAACCTTCACAAGGAAGACACCAGGAACAATGGCTCACACTTGTAATGCTGAAATTGGGTGGACTGCAAATTGAAACCAGCCTGAGCAAAAAAGCTCATGGTACCCCCATCTCAACCAGCAGAAAGCTGAGTACCACACAATCCTATCATCCCAGATGGTGGAGTAACAAATACAATTGCAACCCTATTTGAAAAATTAATACATCCAAAATATCTATGGGCCTGCCTCAAATCGTAGAAGCCAAGGCCCTGGACTCAAATGCCAGTATAACAACAACAACTACAACAACAATAATAATATTTTTTTTAAAGGATACAACTGCTTCATCACCAAATTCTAGACTGTAACTGGGGCTATCCCTATATATAGTCCTTCCCCGTCATCCCTAACCCTAGCAACCAGGCATGTTTTCCATCTATACTAGTTTATCATTTCAAGATTTTATACACACACAGAGCCTTTTGAGATGAACGTTTTTCACTTAGGGTAATGGCATGGAGATCATTGTACAGTATATCAATAGCTCCTATCCACTACTATTATTATTGCATAGAAGGAATGTACCACATTACCACCACTTGCTTTACCATTCCTTTATTAAGGGACATTTTGGTTAGTTTCCTTGCTTGGCTTTGCTATGGAAAAGTTGCTATGAACAATCACATACAAGTGTTGTGTGAACATTAGTTTTATTTCTCTAGGATAAATGCCAAGGAATGTGAGTGTTAAGAAATATGATTCAGTGTATGTTGTTTGGCCAGAAACTGCCAGTCTTCCACAAGGGCTGTTCTATTTCACATCCCTACACAGTGCATAAAAGATCCAGTTTCTCCAAATCCTCACAAACATTTGATATTGTTATGATTATGTATTCTAATAGGGAGATAGAGCTGTAGTCTTAGTTTGGAATGTCACTCTATGTTCTTTTTGTCATTTGTATATCCTGTTCAGTAAAATATCCCTTCAAGTGTTCTGCTTGTTTTCAAATCAAATTGTTTGCTTTTTTTAAGGTGGAATTCCAAGAGTTCTTTTTACACACATACTAGCTATGAGTCCATTGTTATATGTGTGGTTTGGAAACATTTTCTCTCAATTTGTACTTTGTCTTCTCATCTTTTTGGTCTTTTTTGAAGGTCCAATATATCAGTTTTCCTTTTATTAGATCATGGTTTTGGTGTAATATCTAAGAACTCTTTACTTAGTTCTAGCTCTCAACTGTTTTCTCATTTGTATCTACCAGTTTATTACTCTTACATTTATATGTGCAATCATTTTGAGGTAAGTCTAGTCTAGGCTGGCCTCACACTTTTGGCCTCAAGAGATTTTCCTATCTTAGCCTCCCACAATGGTGGCCCAGTTTGCAATATATTTCTGGTTAATTTTTGTATTACACAGAGCAAGTGATGGAATGAGAAAGAGTCTCTTCGGCTGGGTGAGATGGCTCATGCCTGTAATCCTAGCTACTTGAGAAATATAGAGTTCAGAGGTTGAGATCAAGACAAGGCCAGGCAAAAAAAAAAAAAAAAAGCTGTCGAGATCTCTTTTAATCAACACAAACCTGGGCACTACGGTATGCACCTGCTATCCCCCTTACATGGGAAGATAGTAGTCCTGACTGGCCTGGGCATAAATGTAACACCTTCTTTGAAAAATAAACGAAAAAGAACTAACAACATGGTTCAAGTGGTAGAGCACCTGCCTGGAAAGCACAAAGCCCTGAGTTCAGCCTCTAGTACTGAAGAGAAGAAAAAAAAGTTCTCTAAACTCCAAAAAATAATATTTGGGACAGACATTGGTGGCTCAGGCCTGTCATCCTAGCTACTCAGGAGGCTGAGATCTGAAGATTAAGATTTGAAGCCAACCTGGGCAGAAAAAGTCCATGAGACTCTTGGCTCCAACTACCCAAAAAGCCAGAAGGTGGAGCTGTGGCTCAAGTGGTAGAACACTATCTTTGGGCAAATAAAGCTCAGGGACAGCATCCAGGCCCGTGTTCAAGCTCCAAGACTGTAACCACAACAAAATTGGGAGAAATAACAGAGCATTGGAATGAGAATACATAGAGAACTAGGGGTAAGCTTCAGCAAGGGAAAGGAGAAATTTACATAAAATACTTGTATACATACAAAAGTCATTGTACTTGAAGACCTGTGGCAAGAGTTGGCCTGAGCTTACAGGTGGAAATGTATCTTGTCTGGATTGCTACAGTTTGTAAGAATATTAATGATAATCTTTGCTGCAGAAATCTATGCATGCCTGCTTGGAGGAATCTTCTTTGGCTTTTGAAAAGTGCTTACGTGAGACAGGCAGGCATAAGCCCTCTCCTTTCACTACTACTTAACCGTAATTCTGTGTGGGTCAGACCTTGGTATCATCAGCTTTCCTGCTCCCAAGTAAAGTCTGCGACCATCAGGACAGAAAATACCGTGTGCTTGGTAAATATCTGTCAAATGAACGAGAGGCACCTGCCATGGGCCTTCTAAGACCTTCCAGTTGTGGACACAGCATCTGCACAAGGCCTTCCGTAGCTTGCACAGAGCAGACATGAGAATCTGAGGGGAGTACGCGCTGCGTCCTGTGGCCAGCCAGGCAGCCTGGGCGGCCCTGGCTCTGGACCCACTGTGGCTCACAGCGGGTTCTTGTCGGCTGGTGCTCTGCCAGCTTACCTCTTCTAGGAACATCCAGATGACTCCAGCTTCTCTCTGCCAACAGCGGGTATGACACAACTTCGAGGGCGTCTATGGGGGCGGGTGGGCCTAAACACTGGTAGCCTGGCGTGCTGGAGCGGCATGGGGCACGGTGGAGCAGCTGGGCAGCTCTGGACGGCGCTGAGAGGCGCTCAGTGCCCAAAGAGGAAAGCCCTGGTGGGAATAGGGGTATGCCGGGGAGGGTGGCCGGCTGGGGGCCCAGGGTGGCCAGGCACCGAGCAGCCATGGGCCTGCTGGGTGCGGCTGCCCAGTCACTGAGGAGCGCGGGGCACGCTGGGAGTGCAAGGCATGCTGGGAGCAGCTGACCAGGGCCGCCAGACACTGAGGTGCGTGGGGTCGGCTGGGCGCACGGGGCATGCTGGGAACAGCTCCCCGGGGCGGCCAGACGCCCACGAGCGAGAGCAGGCTGGAAGAAGGTCCTGACGGGGGCCCGGAGTCCGGTGGGCGCCGGAGCGCGGGGCACGCTGGGAGCCCGGGGTCTCCGGAGCGGCTCCCCGGAGAGGGAAGGGCTGAGGAGAGCGGCCGGAGCAGGCCCCGGAGGCCCTGGCGGAGCAGGCCCTGCGCGCACGGGGGCTTCCCGGTGTGGGAAGCGAGTCGGGGTTGGGCCCAGCCGGGAGGGAGGATGGGACGGGGAGGGCCCCGACCTCCCTGGCGGGCCCGGCTCGGGCAGGTCCGCCGCACTGGCCTCGCAGCCTCCGGCTTTGACAGCAGGAAAGGCCTGGCCAGCCGGAGGCCTCACGGGTTCCAGTGGTTGGCTGGTGGTGTTTGTTCTTAAGGTTATACTTCGTGAGGAACGCATAGAATTGGCTTTCTGGGAAAAATGTGTTGAGGGCTGGGGAATGTGGCTTAGCTACCGCTCGCCTCGCATTCCCTGAGTGCTAAGTTCGATTCCTCAGCGCCACATACAGAGAAAAAGCCGGAAGTGGCGCTGTGGCTCAAGTGCTAGAGTGCTAGCCTTGAGCAAAAGCAAAAGCAGCACAGGGACAGTGCCCAGGCCCTGAATTCAAACCCCAGGACTGGCCAAAAAAAAAAAAAAAAAAGGTAATAAACCCCTCAGATAGTTCCATCTAGTTCTAGAAGCCCAGGACCTGCAGGAGGCCGTAAGTGCAGCCCTTACTGAACAACGTAATGCTTGGGCACCCACTATGTGGGAGGTATAAGTAAGGAGGATCCAGGTCTCGTTTCAAACCCAACGTACTATTAAGGAAAAAACAGGGATGGGAGCCAAGTGAGAACAGGAGGCTCTGACTTCAAGCCCTGATACTAGACCACAGAGATATCAAAAGTTCTGGGGGTGAAGTTCAAGTGGTAGAGCACCTCTCTAGCAAGCATGGAAGTCCTCGGCTCAAACCCAAGTTACTACCTAAAAAAGAAAAATCTACTGAAGTTTTCAAACCCTTTGTTTCTTAGAGAAATGGTTGGAGCCCAAAGGACATTCTCAACATTCTTCAAATGACACCAAATTACACTTTTGTTACTGTGATCAAGGTTAAGACTGTTCCAATTCCTGGGCTAGTATGTGATTATTTATCTCCTCAAAGAAAAAGTATGTTGATGTTAAAAAACAAGAGTCAAAGTTTCTTCCACCCTTGTATTTGTACTTGTTAGAGCACTTGACCTTCAGTAGATTAGCATACTCTTTACATTCAAGTTTTCTGTAATATTAAAGACTTCAGATATGCTCTGTGAATTACCAGTTGTCAAATGTGCTAAAAAAAAGAAGTTTTAAAGCCAGATAATTTAGTGGAAAAAAGTACACAATTAAAATTTGGAGGTCTTAGTTTCCTTTTATGTAAAATGAAAGATAATACATTTTTTCTTTCTTTTTTTTTATGGTTGTGGGGCTTGAACTCAAGGCCTGGGTGCTGTCCCTGATCTCTTACACTCAAGGCTACCACTCTTAACAGTGTGAGCCACAGTGCTAACTTCCAAAATAATACATTCTTTAACCTTGAGGTGACTTAAAATTGGGAACAGCAAAAGATTCAACTGTACATTTTGAGTTTTAAATTATTGTAAAGATTTTGTTCTTCTACAAAGAAGATGTAACAAGAATAACCATGAACTATGGGAAAATTTATGATAGCAGAAACATAGAGAAGACTACTCATTTAATAAATTAGTTGGTGTTTTGCATTATAATTATAGTATTCCACTGTAAGTTTAAAAGCTAAATTATCTTTGAGGGTGATGAAAATGTTCTAAAATTTATTGCATTAGTAGTTGAATAATTCTGAATATAGTAAGAAAATTTAATTGTGCATTGAGTAAATTCTGTTATATGAAACACACGCCACACCACACACACACACACACACACACACACACACAGGAGTTTTGAACCCAAAGCCTTGCCCTTGCTAGGCAGGAACTTCAATAGTTGACCCACACCCCCCAGCTCTTTTGGCTTGTAGTTATTTGCAGAGGTAGAGGAATAACTTTTTTAAGTTATTTTTTGAATTACCTTTTTTCCATTGAGGCAGCTTCAGACCCTGATCCTCCTCCTTATACCTTCCACCAAAGTAGGATTACAGATGCACACCACCACACCTAACTTAATTGAAATGGTATCTTGCTAACTTTTTACCCAGGTTGGTCTCAAACCTTGATGTTCCTAATCTCTACCTCCTACCTATGTGAACTATATCATTTTTGGTTCTATGACCTATATCTTAATAAAATGTACCAAAACAATCTAGAAATCATTAGAAAATCTTGAAGGTAAATAAAATATTAGTGAAATGTAAATGCTGAGTTTGCCAATTTGTTTTTGTTTTGTTATTCTAACACTATGTCAAATATTATGAGTTGAATTGATAATTGAAGCCCAGCAAAAGCCTAGACAGTTTACTATCTTTTATTACTCTCTATCTTTAAAGGTCTGCCTGTTAAAATACCCAACTACAGGAAAATATGAATGATTCTAGGCAGCAGTCACTGTTCTTCATCACCTTTCCAGATTTACACAAACTCTGTGCTGTCCGGATAATACTGAGTGAAAGAGTGGCAGATACTGAAATTAGGAGTACACAAATGAAAATGTGCAGGTAAATATGTGTCTTCTGACTAAGCATTTTAGACTTCTTAAAAATCTATAAGATTGTTTTAGACGTACCCCCATACAAAGAAAAATATTCAGTATGTATATATTATTTGAAATATAGGATCCCGATTTTGGCTAGGTATGTTAAATTACATTTACTTGAGATGGACTCTCTCACTGTTTAGTTTCATATGCAATCTATGTTCCATCTTAAAATTTAAAATCTCTCCATTCATGAATTAAGTCAAGCTCCCCAAAATATGTAGTAATTAGTGAGTATAATATTCTTTATAGACACCTAAACAGTCCATAAAATTTTCAAAATTTCTAAATTTTCAGATAAACATAAAACACTCAAAAGTATTTCTCTAAGAATTGCTCTGAAATACTGAAGACTGGGGACTTACCATGTATTAGTTCCTTAAAGTGGAGTACGTAAAGGATTCATAGAATGCATGAGAGGATTGTTTTTTTAAGTGAATTTCTTAGAAAACAACAAAAACCCATAAAACTGTTAGGAGAAAGGTAGGTGTGGTGATGCATGGCTATAATCCCAGCATTCTGGATGCTGAGGCAGGAGGATCAAGACTTCAAGGCCAACCTGGGCCATCTGGTAAGACTTTTCAAGAGAAAAAATGCTACGGGAAAAAAAATGTGATGAAAACAGTCTTGGAATATCCTCATTACCTTATTATTTATAATACATTCTTCCATATTGTGTATGTATTTTTCCATCCAAGCCCTTCAGGGAGTCTGAACTCTTTCTGCTTATGTGTAATACAGTGAATGATACCCATTGCAGATTTACCTGTGCCCCTTTTGGAAAATACTAAAATTGCAAAAAATTAAAATTAAAAAAAATCCTAAAATAAATAGTTTGCCCCTGAGTTAAAGGTTGCTATGCCTGTGGAGTGAGGCTGTCTTAACTCATCGTCATAGTAACCAGTGACCTAGACCAGAGAACAGAGATCCAGCTGTCAGATGAAGAGAGCCTTTGCATCTGCTTCCCAGATAGCAGGGCCTGCTACGTGGTTTCTAACAGGTTTAAAGCAACTAGAAGCAGGCTGGCCCAACTTGCGTTTATGTTTTAGATGTTACTATTTTATGTTTTTTTCTTCTTTTTTTTTTCTTTTTTTTTTCCAGGGCTGAGGACTGAACCCAGGGCCTTGCGCGTGCTGCACGGGCGGGCGCCCTTCTGCTGGGCCAAACCCCCAGCCCCTATTTTATGTTTTATTAGCTCTTCTAGTTATGTTTTATGTTTTATTAGCTCTTATTAGTTACAAAGAGAGAAATTTCATTACTATATCTCCACACGAATTTACTCTATTTTCCAATCATTCTCACCCTCTCTATCACACTCTCTCCTCCCTACCCCCAAAAAATTACATCTCCAACGAGTTTCCTTATTTTGCTTCTATAGTTGCAACAAAACTATTTCAACAGTATTTAACCTCTTTTATCCACCCCACCCCACCCCACCCACCTACAGAGTCTTTTTTTCTCCCCAACAGCCCATCTCACTTATAAAGTCAACACCATATACATACTGAGTCATCTAAACTTGTTCTCTAATTATTAGTGATATTGAGAAATTTCAAAATTTAATTGTGTTCCTTCTTTTTCTTTAACCTTTGAAAAAGATTTTGATAGTAATCCAAATTATAATTTTTTTTTTTTTTGGTTAGTCATGGGGCTTGAATTCGGCCTGGGTGCTGTCCCTCAGCTCTTCAGCTCAAGGCTAGTGCTCTACCACTTGAGCCACAGCACGACTTCTGGTTTTCTGCCCACGCAGGCTTTGAACAGTGATCCTCAGATATCAGCCTCCTGACTAGCTAGGATTACAGGTGTGAGCCACCAGCACCCAGCTGAATTATAATTTATAATTTTTGATGTTTATTTGGTTGGGGATCATTAAACTAAAACTCCTACTCACTTCTTTCTGGCTTAAGAAATTTTCTTTAATGAAAGAAATCTACTTAATAGTTCTGATTTTGAAGTGATTTGTAATTTTACTGATAGGTGAGCCATAGACTTCTACCTGCCTCGGGAGGGAGACAACAAAGGGAAGAAGGAAGATACTTGGAAGAGAAATGGAATTTTGAAAGAAGGAATTTAGATTCACAAATGAAAAAAGATTGAAAATCTCAGATATGAGGACAGATTCTCAGCCAAACTCCAGTGGCTTATGCCTATCATCCTACTTAGGAGGCTGAGATCTTAGGATCATAGTTTGAAGCCAACCTTGGCAGGAAAGTCCATGAAACTTTTTTTTTTTTTGTCAGTTGTGGGGCTTGAACTCTGGGCTTGGGCGCTGTCCTGTGCTCTTCAACAGGTGAGTGCTCTATCACTTGAACCACAGGGCCACTTCTGGTTTTCTAGTAGTTTATTGGAGATAAAAATCTCACAGCCTTTCCTGCCCAGGCTGTCTTTGAACTGTGATCCTCAGATCTCAGCCTCCTGAGTGGCTGAGCCACCAGTGTGAGCCACCAGCGCCCAGCTCCATGAGACTCTTATTTCCAGTTAACTACCAAAAAACTGGAAATGGAGCTGTGGCTCAAGTTGTAGAATGCTAGCCTTGAGCAAAAAAACAGGGACAGTTCCCCCATTCAAGCTCCAGGACTAGAACAAAGAAAAAGAAAGCCGGCGCCGGTGGCTCATGCCTGTAATCCTAGCTGCTCAGGAGGCTGAGATCTGAGGATCGCAGTTCAAAGCCAGCCCCATCAAGAATGTCCATGAGACTCCAATCTCCAATAAACCACTAGAAAACCGGAAGTGGTGCTATAGCTCAAGTGGTAGAGTGCTAGCCTTGAGCTGTAGAGCTCAGGGACAGCACCCAGGCCCAGAGTTTAAGCCTTACAACCGACAAGAAAAAAAGAGAGAGAAATTTTCAGATCTCTATCACCAGGTGCGATTTCATAACTCTCTTCTTTTTTCAGCACTTCAGTTTAAACACGGATCCTTACACTTGACCCCCCTCCAGCCCTGTAATTAACCCTCTCAATTCCGACATTGGCTGGCCCTGCAATGTTCAAGCTTCCACACTAAATGCAATGAGAGACACAGAAATCTTTAACACACTCTTTGCCCAGAAGGAACTTAAATTTTAGGAAAACAAAATCTCTAAATGTTCTAAATAAGCAAAAGCACAGACAATGTACAAGCCCATTTTGAAATTAACATATTTTTCTTCACAGGCAATTGCTATTTTTACATCAAGATATTCTTACAGCACCTGTGCCTGGAATATTAAACCAAATTTGGGTGGTGATGGCGGTTAGTATTACCAACTATTGAGAGTAATATTGGTGAACACTAATTCATGTATAGTAGCTGAAAGTAAGGATAGTTAATCATTCTATGTTGTAGCTTGAAAAATTAACAGACTTTGATGTGCCTAAGGTTTAAGATCCATTTTTGTGGCTCTAAACTAATATTTAATTTTCTAAGTAGATTTGTTCATGAATAAATGAATAGACTTATTAAGAATAATTTTTAAGATAGCATAGAATTTATAGCTTTGATCATAGAGTTACACTTAAAGAAGTTTTTCAATTTAGAATATCAAATGTCTGTAAAAGAACTCAGTGTTGGGGCTGGGAAGGTAGCTCAGCGGTAGAGTGCATGCCTTGCAAGCATGAGGCCCTGGGTTCGATTCCTCGGCACCACATAAATAGAAAAAGCCAGAAGTGGCGCTGTGGCTCCAGTGGTAGAGCGCTAGCCTTGAGCTGAGGGATAGCGCCCAGACCCAGAGGTCAAACCCCATGACGGGCACAAAAACAAACAAAAACAGAACTCAGAGTTATTGGTTTTGTTTTTGTTTTTGCTGGTCGTGGAGCTTGAACTCTGGGCCTGGGCACTGTCCTGAGCTCTTCAGCTCAAGACTAGCACTCCACCACTTGAGCCATAGCACCCACTTCCAGCTTTTACTGTGTATGTGGTGCTGAGGAATCGAACCCAGAGCCTCATGCATGCAAGGCAAGCACTCTACCTCTGAGCCACGTTCCCAGCCCCATCAGTGTTACTGTTTTTAACTTAAAAGTTTTATTTATTTTGCCATCACAACCTTACAAGAAACAGAAAGGAGGCCCAACAATCAGAAAGCCATCCATTTCTCACTATTTAAACCAAGGCCTTGGACTGGGAATGTGGCTTAGTTGTAGAGTGCTTGCCTAACATGCATGAAGCCCTAGGTTCAATTTTTCAATATGTGGCTCAAGTGGTAGAGTGATAGCCTTGAGCAAAAGAAGCTCTGGAACAGTGCCCAGACCCTGAGTTCAAGCCCCAAGACTGGCAAGAAATAAACCAAGGCCTTGGCCGTGTGTGCGTGTGTGTGTGTGTGTGAGTGTGTGTGTGTTTACATATAGTAGAAAATGGGATTCATTATTTTAAACTTGCCTTTTATATTCCCTTTAATAAACTCCACTGGATACTTTTCTATGTTAATGTGTACATCTTCCTTTTTTGTGTGATGATCCTGGGGCTTGAACTAAGGGACTGGGTGCTATCCCTGAGCTTTTTTGCTCAAGGCTAGCACTCTACCACAGCTGGCTTTCTTTCTTTGTGTGTGTGTGTGTGTGTGTGTGTGTGTGTGTGTGTGTGTGCGCTTAATCAGAGAGAAGAGTTTCATAGCCTTTCCTGCCTGGCCTAGCTGTGAGTGATTCTCAGATCACAACCTCCCAAATATCTAGGATTATAGGTGTGAACCACCAGCACCAACCCATCTTCCTCATTCTTTTCTATTTATTTATTTTTTTTTGGTCGGCCGTGGGGCTTGAACTCTGGGCTTGGGCGCTGTCCCTCAGCTCTTCAGCTCAAGGCAAGTGCTGTACCACTTGAGCTACAGCGCCACTTCTGGTTTTCTGGTGGTTTATTGGAGATAGAAGTCTCACGGTCCCTCCTGCCCGGGCTGGCTTTCAACCACGATCCTCAGATCTCAGCCTCCTGAGTAGCTAGGATTACAGGCGTGAGCCACCAGCGCCCGGCCCATCTTCCTCATTCTTAAACAGTGAAATGTTTTATTGTACGATGTGCAGTAATTTAAGTTTTCTAATGCACATCTCAGTTAGTTGTGTTAGTATAAGCATAGTACTTCAGAAAGCAGCATTGAGGTTATTTTAATTTCTGGTTGTTTCTAGGACTCATTTTTTTTTTTTTGGAGTGGGGGTCTGGTTGTGGAGCCTGAACTCTGGGCCTGGGCACTGTCCCTCAGTTCTTCAGCTCAAGGCTAGTGCTCTACCACTTGAGCCACAGCACCACTTCTGGCTTTTTTTCTTTTTGCTTATGTGATGCTGGGGAATCGAACCCAGGGCCTCATGCATGCAAGGCAAGCACTCTACCACTGAGCCACCTTCCCAGCCCTCATTTTTTAAAGTGTGTTTTGTTATGCATTTTCAACTATAGATATTGCTAAGTTACTCTCAGAAGAATTTGTTACAGATTACATTTTTAGCAAATGACATTTGAAAGAATCTGTTTTTGAGGTCCTTTAAAAAACTGGCATCGGTGGCTCATGCCTGTAATCCTGGCTACTCAGGAGACTGAGATCTGATGATCATGATTCAAAGCCAGTCCGGGCAGGAAAGTCTGTGAAACTCTTATCTCCAATTGACCACCAGAAAACCTGAGGTGGCTCTGTGGCTCTGTAGTAGAGCACTAGCCTTGAGCTGAAGAGCTCAGGGACAATGCCCAGGCCCAGAGTTCAGGCCCCACGACCGACAAAAAAAAAAACAAAACAAACAACAACACTGGATATTAGCAGTCTTTAAATCTGTGATGTTGAAAAAAATGTTTCTTTAATTTGTATTTTTTATTAATTAATTGGAGCACGTAGGCATTTTGAAGTTGGACTACCATTCATGTCCTTTCTCTTCATTTATGTCTAAAAATTCATTATACATTAAAAAACATGGGAACCATTCACATATGAAATTTATTGGCCCTTCCTTTAAGTGGCATCAGGAGTCACATCATTGGCAGAGGTTTTCCTAATTTTGAGAATGTACACACAGATTCTAATTCAGGGAAAGAATGATATCAGGGCTTCAAGACATAGAAGCTGCTAAAATGATGGTTTGATTTTATGCCCTCTGCTGCATTATGCTTAAGATATTTATTAAATTATTTAGTTATATATTTATGTTAAGTCCTTTTTACAAATGTGTGTTTTTGTTATAGATATCATTTTTTAAAGCTGGGAATCTCAATGCCTACATTGAAAATCATGGAGCTAAGGTAAGTTTTTTAAAGGATAGTAATTTCATGTGTTATGATATTGGCTATATATTCAACTTTATTCTGTTGACAAACAAAAAGTGGAGTATCTTTCTCATAAATTATTGCTGTGCTCATGAAAGAACCCAGCAATTTTTACAAGAAATCATTTTGTGCACATTTAACACAGAAGGAAAGGAAGAAGCCTATGTTTTGTTGTTAGTTTAATTGCAGGATTTTATGTAGCATTTTCATTTACTGTACATATCTTTAAATAATCACATTTCCCCATTTTACAAAGGAAGTAAGTGAAACCTACAGAGATGGAATTATTGTCCACAATTATATACCTAATGTGGAGAAACAAAACACTGTGCATTGCATTCTATTTGAAGATGAACTTCTAGAGCTTAGCAATGAGAAAAAGTGAAAATCTAGAGTTGTCCCCTCTTTATTTCAGCAAATGAAATCATGAGACATTGGCTAAAGCTTACAGCATACCTCTCTGTAGCACCTCTGGGCAATGTAATGCACTTATTCCAGCAGCCTGGCCAGCAGCCACTGTTAGCCTCTGTTCCTCAGTCTGCTGGGGTTCAGGACAGTGAGGCCTCTGGTCACCTCCAAGATGAAATGTTGCCATTAGCTTCTAGGAAGATCATAAAGTTTTATGAATTCTAAATGTTCTTTACCATTTCCTGAGATATCTCTGAATGACCTAAAAGTTAATTTTAATCCAGAAGTTTATTTTAATCACCAGTCACAGTGTGGGAACATAGTGTTGTTTAGGAATAGTAGGAGAGATGATGATCAAATCATTTTGCTGTGACAAGCGTTTGGTCATCTAAAGATTCTGGTTTTAGGACCATTTATGAACTGTGAGAATTATTGGTGATTTGGGGAGCTTTCAACAGGGATAAATAATTTATTCTTCTTGCACATCCTATGCACAGATTTTCCTGTTATGGGAATAACCCAATAAAAAGATAGTAGAGAATCTGTCTCTGACTTTGTTTTACATACTGACATTATCTTAGATCACTGGCACAGACGGTTGTGAATGATAGAATTGTCCATCCTTGCCTGCATGTCAGACTGAGTCTGTGCTGATACATACTGCTATATTGGGATTCATTCCTCAGATAAAGGAAAACATCAGCACAGAAATTAAGGAAAAATTAATTTGACTTTCCAAGTAGACCCCATGGTTTGTGAGATTTGGTCAGCTGCTTGGGATCTGTGTCTCTGGAACTATCATTGAAGTGAGCATAACTGAGGTAGCCATCATCTTGCCATGTGGAGTCCTATTGATATAGCCGTAAGTAGGTTTTCTATGAGACAAACAGAGCAGCTGTGATCCCATCCCCTGCTAGGTACTTCTAGTGTATTCTAGAAATATTTCACTGGAAACCAAAGTGGTTCAAAAGTGAGGAATGCTTAATATTTGGAGAAAATTCTCCATAACTGTTTCCTTTTTCCCACAGTCACAAAGCAGCTTTTTTAAAAAAAATTCTGGACTATATTTTCAAGATGTTTGTATAATAAACTGCCTTGTCTCCACCTTTGATTAGCTTTTTTTTTTGGGGGGGGGTCTGGTCATGGGACCTGAACTCTGGGCCTGGGCACTGTCCTGAGCTCTTCAGCTCAAG